>NC_030679.2:99232128-99832128 GCF_000004195.4 Xenopus tropicalis
TAAGGCAATTGATCAACTGCATATTACTTCTTCAAACTATACCCCCAGAATGAATACTTAACCAACAGATAGTTCATATTATATTAAGTGACCTATTGCAGAATCTCTCCAAACTGGAATGTATATATCTGTAAATATTGCCCTTTTACTTCCTTTACCTTGAGCCACCATTTAGTCACATGACCAAAACTAATGCAAATATATTGCATAAACAAGCTCTATCTATATCTATATATATATCTATATATATATACACACACACACACAGGTACGGGGTCTGTTATCCAGAATGCTCTTGACCTTGGATCCCAGATAAGGGATCTTTCTGTAGTTTGGATCTCCATGCTTTAAGTTTACTAAAAAAAAATCATTTAAACATTAAACCCAATAGGGTTGTTTTCCATCCAATAAGGATTAATTATATCTTAGTTGGGATCAAGTACAAGGTACTGTTTTAATACTACAGAGATAAAGGAAATTATTTCTAAAAATTAGAATCATTTGTTTAAAATAGAGTCTATGGGAGATGGCCTTTCTGTACTACGGAACTTCCTGGATGAGTTTTTGGATAACGGATCCTATACCTGTACCTTGAATCCGTATGGATGTGTGTCAGTTGGCTAAAGGAAAACTTGGCTAAAGAAATGAATACTATTAAGTGGCTTGTCAAGATTTTTATTTAATTTAACTCAATTTTATTCTTTAACCAACAAATGTTGTTGCAATATTGGTGTGTAGGCAACCATCTGAGTGCCTTGTGCCTGGGTCTGAGCTTTCAGGAGCCAGTGCTACATATTAGAACTGCTTTCAGGTAACCTATTGTTTCTCCTACTCCCATGTAACTGGAGGAGTCCCAAGGTGGACTTGGATTTCTTACTATTGAGTGCTGTTCTGATATCTACTGGGAGCTGCTATCTTGCTACCCTCCTTCTGGAGGAGGGGGGGGGGGGGGTGATATCACTACAACTTGCGGTGCAGCAGGCTGTGTCACCCTGGGAAATGAAGAATATGGTTAGCCCCCAAATTTCTAAATTAATTATAAAAAAAATCTGTTCGTTCTTTGAAAAACAGATTTCAATGCAAGATTCTGCTGGAGAAGCTCTATTAACCGATGCATTTTGAAAAAAATAAAATTCCCACAGAAGTATTTAACAGTAACACTGTTTTGTAATGGGCTCTGTGCTCCCTCAGAGATCACCTGACAGGAAATAATGCAGCACTAACTGTAACAGGAAGAAGTGTGGGAGTAAAAGACAGAACTCGGTCCATTAATTGGCTGATCTGGCCTAACACGTGATTGTGCCCTTGGTTTGTTTGTGTGCAGCCCTTAGTATTTAAAATGGAATTTTCTATTTAGGAGTACCTAATGGCAAATACTACAAAAAAGAATGTTATGCAAAATATTGTGGCTCTGGCTCTGTTACCTACCTGCCATAACTATAAAAGTAACCTTATATTGCATGGTTGGGACTTTCATTAATGTTATTCTACTGAAATGCACATCTCCAACCTTTTATACCCCTGAGCCACATTCAAATGTAAAAAGTGTTGGAGAGCAACACAAGCATGAAAAAAGTTCCTGGAGGTGCCATTGAGAGCTATGATTGGCTATTTGGTAGCCCCTGTGTTGACTGAAAGCCTACAGAAGGCTTTGTTTGGCAATTACACTGTTTTTTATGCAATCAAAGCTTGCCTCCCAAACAGAAATTCAAAAATAAATACCTGCTTTGAGGCCACTGGGAGCAACATCCAACGGGTTGGCGAGCAACATGTTGACCCTAAGCCACTGGTTGGGGATCACATCAGTACAGTTTATGCTTGCAATCCATGTCTTGTAAAGTGGTTTAGAATATGTTGGTGCTTTATACATAGTACAGACTAATATGGAGTTTATAGCTCTGCTCCATGGGGCGGGGCACTACAATACTGGCTAGTGCAGGTGTCCAGTGTACAAGCACAACATGCCAAAAGGTTTGTTTAGCACAAGCAGTGACATTATAGGACAAATAAATGATGTTTAGTGTCACACTAAGGGGCAGATTTATCAAATCACAAGTTCGAATCCCGAATGGGAAAAATTTGAATTGGAAACGAAAATTTCTGAAGATCGCAAATATCACTAAAATGCTTACGAAAAAATCTTATTAGTCACAATAATATCGTATTGGCGATCAGAAAGTCACAAAATTTTCGTACCGTACAATTGTAAACAGTGGTAAAACCTTTCCAATTTTTTTGTGCAAGCGTACGAAAAAGTCATACGGCATACGACAAAATCGTGGGGACGCCAAAAAATTGCCAAAGATACGCTCGGAGCGTTCGAATGAACACTCCGAACATTCGTGCCTTTGTAAATGTGCCCCTAAGCAACCGATTGGCACTAACTGCTATGGTTAGTGCCCTCTGCCTGCTATAGGTCCCCCTCCCACTGACATCAGTGAGAAGTGCAGAGCTGTTTTGCACCAAGTGATTTGGGGCTGCCAGAGACATGATGTTTCCGGAGGGCGCAGCGTAAGCAAGACAAATAATAACCTTTCTGTAAAATTTCTGGGTATACAGTGAAACCTCAATTTTAGATACGGTATACGGATTCCCGTATTTTACACTGTTGTTCTGTGGTCCCACCAGTTTATAATGCAAAGTACATTTCCCTGATTTTACCATTTCCCAGATTTTACACCATTTTTTTCTGGTTCTCTGAAAAACAGCACTATATTTTCACTATAACTATTAGAGTCTCCTTAGTATTGCTCCTTGAAAAAAAAGAAAACAGAAAAACAAGCTAAAATGATAATCCACCTTTAATGTCAATAGTCCAGGTACTTTGTGCCAGTGCTAAGTTTTGGCTAAGGAAAGCGCTGTGTCTATTTCTTTAAAAAAAAAAAAATCCTTAATGCACATTTTCTGTAACAAATGAAACCAGGAGAGAAGTAAGAAGCCTTACCAACAATTAGCACTTTATAACGGTATAAGTATCAACAGTTGTCAATACAGCATATAGCAATTTACCAAGCACTACACTAGAAAGATCCGCCTACATCAAAGGAGTAAATAAAAGAGAAAAAAAAAAAAAAAAGACATTGGTTACATTTGTACATCACAGAGAAATATAAAATGATAACTTGGTGGAAAAGAAACCCAGTATAAAAGGCAATATACATCCCTGGGTAATGTTGGCGCTGTGCAATATCTGCAATAAGCTTATGATTCTTTAAACTGGGGATTCTTGCTAGTAAATAATCCATTCATATTAACTATGTAAGAACCCAACTAACTAGCAGCACTGAAATGGAATAAAAGCCATAAGTCTTTAACCGCAGTAGTTCTTGTAGGACTTTGATATCCGTTTAAAAGCAGAAATTAGATAGCCAAGTAGAAACAGCATTTCTTAGCTGGAAAATCATTTTATAGCCAATGGTGCCAAACCATGTGTACCTGTAGCTAATTAACATCTTCTAGCAGCCCCTGACAGCCACATAGCTATACTCTGGGCAGCCTTATCCAAGATAACCCAATAACATCAAAGCAAAGGCAAGAGAATAAATGACATGAATAAGTGCCACATCACAGCTGCCCAAAAGGAACGAGTAAAACCAAGGAGAGAACTTCTGGAAGGAATTCTAATGGGAGCTTTAGGCACATAACTGCTAATATTACATGCATGAATGCACTTTGGTTCCATGTCAAATGGGGGTTTTCTTAATATGAAGTATAACAGTCATTATTAACAAAATAAAATATAATAACAATAAAAAGCAAGTCACCCACTATAACAGCATAGGGGTCATTACAACCATAAGTGCAGTTGCAGAGCTGCTAAATTGGCTGTAGCCAGTTGGGCGAAAAATCCCAAAGGTACTTGCATCAACATGCGCTCCTTGCACTTCCATATAGTGGCGTTTGCCGCAGCTGCCTTCCTTCTGTTCTGAACTTGTAGCACATTGCCCAATATTGCATCAGAGAAATCTCCCCCTGACAAACACAGTTTTGCTGTAGGCTGCATTGTGAGTAATTGTGCTCAAAATTGCACTTGGCCTACAGCATCTGTGGTTGTTAATGAAAATCTCACAAAAATATGCACTAATATCATTGCGAGGTGACAACGGTGAGCAGGGGTACTGAGTGGTAGCAATACACTGTGTGGGCCATAACCAGTGTGCCAAGAAATATGCCTTGCTCTATCTTCAAACTTGCCTTTTATATTCATGCCACCCCCTTAAACTTCCACTATGTATCCAGCTGGAAACAAAAGGGCCTTGCATGGCTCTTCAGTAGTTTATGACCCCCAGCCTATCCAAGGGCTAAAGATAGGTCTTTGTAAACAATCATATTTTGAATATAATAGAGTCTGCAAATATAAGAAAGAATAAATCAAACAAAGAGCCCCAATGCCCAAAGAAAGTTGCACAGCACTAGCTCTGTATATGCACAAATCAGCCCATGACAAACTATCTGCACATACAAGAAGTTGGCACTGCTATATTCTGCCAAGTTAAACCTAAAACTCTTTAATGGCCAATATCGAAACCATTTATTTGTAACCATTTGCTACAGAAGATCGGTAGCGCAGCTCCCCATATGAATAGGGTTTGTGCCAGCACTGCAGACTCTATACTTCCAGGTTTTTCTTTGATCTCTGACCCAAACACTGTCCTACTGTACTGAACTGCTGACATATCTCACCTGCTCTAATAGGCAGAAGGAAACATTTTGCACAACTATACTGACAAACAGAACAGCACAGTTTTATTATTATTATTAATAAAGATGAACTCAAGTTTGGGTGAATGCTTATATCAATGCCACTTCCCCTTTAATTAAAGTGAATAAATAAAATACTAACACTAATAGCAATAGTAGGTACATTTTTTCAGTTTATCAGATACCACTACAAGCTGTACTGATCTGCCCAACATGCATTTGGGTCACTTTTCCACAGTTTAAGTCCTTGTTTAAAGCATATCACTATTGCAGATATTACCAGCCCCACATTAACCTTAGAGAATTGTCAATGAAGGATAATGGTAGTGGCTTGATATACAAATACAGCAGTAGCTATGTTAATGGTCGTAATGGCAAAATATTTCAAGGTTTTGACTGTCTAACACAAAGCTGCACACAATCTAATCACTTAGCTCTACTAAGCTTCCTGTGGAACAATATCTATATATACATAAAACAAAGACATTGTCGTTCTGGTCCGTTCTGTCAAAGTGTATTTGTCAGAAAACACTTAAACCTGACATTTTGGGCATAATACCCAGACACAGTGATGGTTGTGGATAAATATTTCCTTTATATTGGTTTAAGTGAAAAATCTGTACATTTCCTCTGAGCAAGAGCTTGCGGCTAATCAACTGATTGAGTGTTGAACAGCACAGGTCTTGTGATGTTGTTCCTGAAAACTACATGGGGATGAATCAAATCATGATGTGAAAGCAGCTTCTCCAGTCATTTGTCCTTTCCCAAATCTCTTGCTCTGTATCCCCACTGCAGGTTTCAGCAGTACTTCCCATTGCTTTCATTAGAGTTTTTGATGGAAAACAAACTACATTCCTCTCCCTATATTAAGAGTTAAGTACATTTTATTATTAAGGATAAAAGTGAAGCATATAAATATTGTAGAAAAGAGGATAAGTCCAGAATATATAGGTCCTATGCGCTTTTCTTCTTGGCAATGATGTGACAAGTGTTTCAAATAAATATGAGTAATAAGTGCTAAAGTCTATTGAATGTCTGTAACAAATTCCCCATTGAAACAGAGTGGGGTTTATTCAGGCACAGATGGTATAAGAACTGGTGTTTTCCATAGGTTTCCTTCACCCGCTGCCATTACTTTTCCTAATACAGCTCAAATCTTAGCTGTGCGTTACAACAGGACACATGAATTCTTTTCTTTCTCCTTTTCCCGGGGCTCTTTCCTCTTTCTTTCCCCACCAGTGGTTGGTCGGCTACTTGAAGGACTGGAAGCGGGCAGTGCTTGTTGTGCTCCCTGAAACAGAAGGAGTAATAACAGTCAGATCCCAGTCTAACAGCAGGATGGGAAAGGGGGAAAGAGCAAACACATGCCTAGACTGGGTTACATTAAATGTCCATTTGAATGCCTCTTAAAAGAGCATTGACAGGTTATTTTTTATTCAGCCCCAGGTAACTAAAGTTTGCTTTTGAAGGCTGCCTTTACTAAAAACAACCTGACAGGAGAACAAAGTGGCCATTACTGCAGTGCCCCCTGGCAGGGACTGGTGGGACTAGTTATATGCAGCATTCCCTTACTGTGATTTAACATTTCTACTACCAGTCTTACAAATTTCAGCATACAATACTGGTTTATTCAAAGTAAAACAACTGCAGAGATTAGAATGCATTTATATTTCATAGGTCCTGCCCAGAAGATCCTATTACAGTATCTCTGCAGTTCCGGTGCTATTCCCTTTAGAAAGTTCTTCTTTCTCCCATTCTTCCCTGTTTACAGTTCTGCCATGATCAGTCCTTTTCCAGCCTTCTCTAATATTCCCCCCTCTTCTGGTAGAATAATTTGCTTTGCACTGTTTTTCCTTTTCTGTTTCTTACCATATCTGTTTAACCCTTTCACTTCTTATTTTTTCATGCACCCTCAGCCCAGTGATCAACCCCCTTGTCTTTTTTTTATTTTGTTTAATTAATTTATTCTCTCTGCCCAATCTCCAACTCTCCATATTTTTCCCCTTTTTGTGTCCCCCTTCCCTAGATACCAACCCTCCCCCCAGCACTATGTTCTAATTACATATGACTAACACATAATATATACACTGCAAAAAATATAAGACATAATACAAATATGGCTTCTGTGCATGACCAGTGTTAAACTATTCCTTCTAGCTATTTTGCTAGGCTGACCCTGCCCTGTGATGGCAGTACATTGAGTCAGCCCTGGACAGGGAAGCAAATAGGCCCTGGCATTTCAAGTACACAGAAACCCAAACAGCCCCCTACCAGCCCACTAAATAGTGACCGTCTATGGCATCTTACAGTAGCCCCTTTGGCATTTTACAGAACCCACAGATTGTCAGTCTGGATCTGCAGTGAGCTGTTAAAGACACTCAACTCATAACTGCATGGGATGCTCCAAGAACACTTCATGTGGCTACCATACCTACATTCATATACAGCAGTTCCATGGGCAAGTTTAAAGCTCTGTAGGACAGCTTTAAAAATAAACACAATAGAAGAGTGCACCCTTAACAGTGAGCTTGCAATCCACGTGGGAAGAGTTAAAGTGGATTTACAATAATGCAAAACCATTTATACTATTATCCAGAGAACTGTAATCTCTACAAACCAGTGTTAGAGGTTGCTGAAAGACAAGAAAGCAATCATATAACAATTCAGCAGTAAGCACTCCTAGGATATATTTCCATTCACTGCACAACAGACTGTTCAGAAAATTTCACATTTCACAAACACAGCTTGGCTGGGAAAATGTAAATCGTACAAGAGAAAAAAAATAACCTGGGAAATGTTCTTGTGAAGAATAAATACAGGGCAGATGTAATAATGAACTTCTGAGGAAATTGCAGAGAATGGAATAAATGGTATTCTCGTATAATTCAGCAACAAAATCCTTGATGTGCTAGACAGAGAGTAATAGGAAGGTTGGGGTGCAACCCTGGCACTTATAGTGGGGCACTGGAGGCATTTTGCTCTTATATAGAATTGAGCTAAAACTGTGGCACAGATGCCCTATACCATATGCATTAGGTTTATAGGCTATAATACATACAGCCAAGCTTCCCTCATTTTACCTCTGCTCCAGGCACGTTTGCAAGTTAATACCTTAAAAGTGAAGCTCTGTTAATCTCAAAATGACATTCTAGTATGGTGCAGAGAAGAGTGTTTTCTATACAATAGGTTTTCTCTTACATTTTCCTTGTTTATTTTATTAATTTTCATTATGCCTACTTCCTTTTAAACAAAAAAAGGCTTTGTCCAGTGGGCTCTTTAGACCCAACACATTTTACATCACAATATAATGTTGCTAGTAATTATAGGGGCAAAGAATTCTGTTCATATTGTACAGAAATCACCTTATGTTCTGGTGAGCTGTATATGGTTACTAAATATTCTTACCTCTAACTCTCTTAGAACTAGTTCCATGGTCTACATAATCCATGTTTTTATTCAGTCAAAAAAAAGCTGTTATGTTGAAAGCAGACAATTCTATGCAAATACCTGGGGTGGAGCAGCTGATGCCGCTTGCTCTTGCTCCTGATAATACTGTGAGGCTCTGCGGTCTTCTTCTTCCTGAAGTTTTTTAGCCAGTTCTAGATCACTGATGCCTTCTGGGATTTGCTCCCAGTCGATATCTTGGTTTTGCTGTTCTTGCTGTAGTGACAGCGCCATTAAATAATCCTGCATCAGTGAGAAAATGTGAAAATATTTTAGGCCAATTATTTCTAAAGTGCATATTACAACAAAACAGCAAGTTTAACTTGAAGGGGGAAGGGAGGTACACACACACAGTTGTCCAGCTTAAAGGAGAAGGAAAGGCAAAGTCACTTGGGGGTGCCAAAATGTTAGGCTTTAATCGCTTACCTCGTACCCCGAGCTGGGGCCCCTGTTAGGAGAAAACAGCACCAGCCCGGGGTACCTGTAGCGCAGCGCTTCCTGCTTCCTTTCTGAAAATGCCAGCAGTCGGCGCATGCGCAATAGAGTTAAAAGCCGACTTCTCTGTTAAAGTTCAGCTTTTCACTCTACTGCGCATGCGCGCGCAGGAAACCCGGAAAGGAGGAAGCGATCGCTGCTACCCCGGGCTTGTGCGGTTTTCTCCATACAGGGGCACCAGCCCGGGGTACGGGGTAAGCAATTAAAGTCACTTGGGGGTGCCTAACATTTTGGCACCCCCAAGTGACTTTGCCTTTCTTTCTCCTTTAAATATATTGCAATATATGGACAAACAATGCTTTGTTTAAAAGGGGAGGGTATTGCTTGGTAGCACAGAATGTCTTAATGTCCTATATATATTGATAATGGGTAAGCATAGAGGACCACTTAACTAAAACATCAAAATCTTTTACAAGCTGAAGTAAGAGGTTATTATGCCATAGAAAGGGCGACAGGGTTGGAGTCCAGAACTGAAGCAGCGCAAGTCAGCTGCAAACAAAAAACTGTGCCAGCCCCAGTTATGGAAAATATATATGTACATTAATTTAGCATGTCACCAGATTTGACAAAAAAAAAATTGCAATTGTACCAGTAAGTATGATTGTTAGGAAAGGAGCAAATCTACTGGGCCAGTTTATTGCCAATAGATTAGTCGCATTAGTGCAAGCTAGAGCTTTACCATAGCTTAGTAAAGAGCGCTAGAAGCTCCCTCTGTTTAAGATAGCAGCTGCCAAATTAGGGTAAGAACCCACGGAGCAGTTTAGTTGCCCACGACATATCTCTGCTATCGTGAGCGTGTAACTGCCCCGAAATGGCTTTCCACCGGCAACTATAGGAGTGGAAAGCCCTTTGCATCGCTTCAGTAATCAGAAGTTGCGCAAAGTTTCCTCCTGCAGACGACTTTGCACGAAAATGAATCGATGCAAAGGGCCCACCAGAGACTCCTATTGTTCACTTCCCTCTCCTCCTGCCTGTGTCTCTCGCTGCTCGCTGCAAGCTCTGGGCTCTGGGAAAGAAATAACGTGTTTCTTTTCACAGAGGACTTGGAGCATCCTTACTGTGAGTGTTTATGGCTGTATATACATAGACTTTTTAAATGGTTGGATCACCCTTAAAGGAACAGTAACACCAAAAAATGAAAGTGTATAAAAGTAACTAAAATTTAATGTGCTGCTGCCCTGCACTGGTAAAAGGTGTGTGTTTACTTCAGAAAGTCTACTATAATTTATATAAATAAGCTGCTATGTAGCCATGGGGGCAGCCATTTAAAGGAGAAAAGGCACAGGCACATAGCAGATAACAGATAAAACACTATTGTATTCTACAGAACTTATCTGTTATCTGCTATGTAACCTGTGCCTTTTCTCCTTTTTTCCAGCTTGAATGGCTGCCCCCGTGGCTACACAGCAGCTTATTATATAAATTATAGTAGTGTTACTGTAGCAAACACACCAGTTTTACCAGTGCAGGGCAACAGTGCATTATATATTTATTACTTTGAAGCTCTTTCATTTTTTGGAGTTACTGTTCCTTTAAAGGAACAGTAACACCAACAAAAGAAAGCGGTTTAAGTAATTATAATACAACGCACTGTGGTGGTAAAATCTGCATGTTTGCTACAGAAAGACTTCTATAGTTTACATATATAAGCTGCCATGGGGGCACCTATTCAAGCTGGATAAAAGGAGAAAAGGCACAGGTTACATTGCAAATAACAAATAAGCTCAGACCCTAGCTGCCAGATAGCTGCTAAAATACCAAATGGTACTGAACAAAAAGCTAAATAACCAAAAAACCATAAAAAATGACTACCCCCCAATCTTATTGACATATTTATGATAAATGTTAAAAACAAGGCATTAGACTATTACTGAAGACAACAAGATGATTCAGACATCAGCTAAGGAACTGTGAGCCTCGGGTACACCAAGCAGGCGGTGCAAATCCATAGATAATCTGCTGCCTGAGTGCTAAGTAATTAGAAGAAACAGCAGCTATCAGCTATTGTCACAGAACAGCTAAATAATGTATCAAGGTTTCATAAGCTCTACCATAGGACATGCAAACATTATGGCATTATGGCATATTCAATCACCACACACACATCAATGGGATCCCAATATTTGTAATATAGTTAGGCAAAAATGTAATCTATAAAGGAGTGAGCAGATGGCTAACATAATAGCCAGAACTCTACTTCCTACTTTCAGCTCAGACAGACGGGGGGCCACACAAGGGGGGGCGCAGTCTGCTAGTTGGACAGCAATGGCTGACAGAATAGCATTCCAGCAAGCGCAAAACTTGCAGCTATTTTATGCTGTATTAGAGGCAAACATCTTTTGTTTGTACCTGATTGATTTGGTCTTCCTGTCCTTGGTACACAGTTTCCGGATCAGATGGAGGCCTTAGGTGGAATTCAGAGTTGCAGAAGTTTCCATCACCATCCACATTATGCAAACTCTCCCAGACAATGTTTTCTTCAGTAAGAAATCCTTGGTCTGTTACAAGAAGGTATAGTTCACCCTACACAGAAAGATTAACAGTGTTAAAGTTTACTGCAATAGGTTCAATAAGTAGTTCAGTTCAGTAAAAATATCAAGTTCATTTAGGGACAGTTTAACAATAAGGCACCGCCTTCTACATCTACAGCAATACAAACTCATCTGTAATTTTTTTAGTGAAAACTAGGGAATATGAATTATCTAATGTAAATACAATGACTAAACTGGGTCCCTACCCTTTAGAGCAAAATGGGCCTTAGTAATTAAATGGTTCAATCAGTTCATGTTTTGTACTCTGTTTTTATTTGTTTACCTCTATTCACTTCAAAAATATTCTTATATTTCTGGGATTAAAAATACAATTCTGCTAAATGTAATTTTTATCTTTGAACCAGTTATCATTCATTTTCTTGACCTGGGTGTCGGCAGACTTATATGAAGGCCGTTGCTGATCTCAGCCAAGAGCTGTACAATTTCTAGAGAAACTGATGATAGTATGCATAGAGGGGGTCCTTCTAGAGACTGGTGCTGTAGCACTGCAGTGTATGGCAAAGGCTGCAAGGAGGGCCTGCCTCCCACAGGGAACGGGAGCAACATTGCGTTGCCTAATATGGATGCTAATAGCAGTCTATAATTGATGTAAAATATATGGGCATGGTGTGATACTTGAGAGCTGCAAACCCTACAATTTTCCTTGTAAATCATCAATCATGAGTATATTTTATGTCCAATTACTATCTACTCTGCTGGCCCTTACCTTTCCTTTTTGCTTTTATATTTAACCAGGTCTGAGAATATTTTGGTGCTTCTTAAGGAGCTTGGGCACCAGGATATACAATTATGGCTTGAAATCATAGCCTATAATATCCAGTCAACTTGTTATTTAGGTCTGCAATTTTTCTGAGCCTTTAGCCCTTTTACTGCTAAAAGTATCTTGTGATTTATTTTCTTTTACTGCCAGGAAAGTTTTTAAATTGTTTGCGTACTTGTACTTTCCCGAGGGGAGTTTTGTTTACCTAGAAAAATTCTACATATTATAAACATATTTCTTTCAGGACTGTTTTATGTAATTCCACTTGTGTAGCAAGATATATAATTCAATACTCAAAACATTTCAAAATATATTTTTCCCACAATATGAACAAATATCAGATATATATTTTATTGTTAAAAATATAATTTGGATTGCTCCATGTCTCGAGAGCCTGCCAATACCAAATGCATATAGTTTCATGGAGATTTCTAGCTCGTAGAGATCAAAAATCCACAGCAGTACATTACAACATTTTTAAGGCACTGCACCACAAATACGCATAACAATGCCAGACATGCCCCTAACCATAAATTGACCCCAGAAAACCATACCATTTTGGAAAATACATGTTTCGGTTCATATTTACTCTAAACCACCAAATTTAGATACATTATGATTGTTTAATTAGATTTCTAAAAATCTCTTCAAAATTTGTATTTTTAAAGCATCTTATTTTACAAAAATAAAACATCCTAAATGGCAGGGCTACTCTGAACAGTGCCATGCCTAATATGCATGGGAATATAAATTATCCGGCATACAAACCACCTAAAGTTAAAACAGAGCAAAACAAGCATTGTTCCTGCATTTAATGTGCTATAACAGTAAACTGACCACAGACTCTTTATTTGTTTGACAATTGGTTGAGGATTTTCAATCATCCAGGTAATGGTATATCTAGTATAAGACACCCAAAGGATGCAACACCAAAGGAAAAACAAAGCAATGTGGTATACTCAGTACAATGTAGCGAGGAGTGCACTGACCTATAAATTGGCGAAACAAGGCAACTGCTCACCAAGTGAATGGCTCAGCATAGGAGGGCTAACTCTACAGGACAAGACTCAGCTGTCCTTGTACACCTTAATGACAAGTGACACTGCTATGAAGATAGCAATGTTTAAATTTTAGACAAAGAAGACCGGTGGTTTAAACAAGGTGTAAAAGTGGCTATTCATGTTAAAGTGGAGAAACCATCTCTAAACAGAGGCAGGAGCCTTCAACAACATCTGTCTGCTACATACAATGCTGTTCTAACATCTGTACCCCGACACTTTCAGAACACTTCACGCATCCATTCAAGTAACTCTAGCAAGTAGCACCCAAGCGACTCAAAGTGACAGGGAAAAGGCAGCAGAGGTATGTGCCTGGCTATAACAGTCGCACAGCATAATGCTCTGACAACTCTCCAGCCTTGGCTGCTATAGCAGTGATGTCATGCTTGGGTGCCAACATCACTGCTTCGCCAATCATGGCTTAAGCGTTTTACAAATAACAAAGATGCGGAGGCAACATGTTGATTTTACCAATTTACATTGTGCTAGAATTGTGATACAGACCATGCTGCAAAAATACCCACTAAGTTAAATAGCAAAGCAAATAACTGCATTGCATAATATCTTTAAATTATCACCATTGATACATTTTTTACTTTTGATTAAAAATTTGGAGCAATGATTTTCATAATATACAGCATCCTACCTTGTGTTTAACCATGGTGCTAAAATGATTATTCCTGAAGAACACACACAATTCTCCTTCTTGCAAGGCTGTAGTCAGCTCACTTAGCCCATGGTATGTCAGCTGTGTGGCAGTGCCACTTAGAAACTGTTCGGCAACTAAGCCTAAAAAAGAATGTAATAGATCACTGTAAAGCATAATAAAACTTCTGTATTCAAGATATACAGTCCTATGAAAAAGTTTGGGAACCCCTCTCAGCCTGCATAATAATTTACTCCACTTTCAACAAAAAAAGATAACAGTGGTATGTCTTTAATTTCCCAGGAACATTTGAGTATTGGGGTGTTTTCTGAACAAAGATTTTTAGTGAAGCAGTATTTAGTTGTATGAAATGAAATCGAATGTGAAAAACTGGCTGTGCAAAAATAGGGGTACCCGTGTAATTTTGCTAATTTGAATGCATGTAACTGCTCAATACTGATTACTGGCAACTCCAAATTGGTTGAATTAGCTAGTTAAGCCTCAGAGGTTTAAACCGACAGTTTCAACTGTAAGGAATGTAATCAGGAAATGGAAGGCCACAGGCACAGTTTCTGTAAAACCCAGGTCTGGCAGGCCAAGAAAAAACACAGGACAGGCACATGCAGAGGATTGTGAGAATGGCTACAAACAAGCCAAAGATCACCTCCAAAGACCTGCAAGAACATCTTGCTGTAGATGGTGTATCTGTACATTGTTCTACAATTCAGTGCAACTTGCACAAAGACCATCTGTATGGCAGGCTGATGAGAAAGAAGTCCTTTCTGCAGTCGCTTGTTGCATGCAAAAGCTCATTTAGACTAGCCACAGTCATTTTGGAACAAAGTGCTTTGGACTGATGAGACAAAAATTGAGTTACTTAGTCATAACAAAAAGCGCTTTGCAGGAACACTTGAGTCAAATAACAGCTAAGAGCAATGCAACAACTGTAGTGCAACACTTTTCCTCATGTAATGGGGGAAATGTGTTGTTGCTACGGATTTAAGGTATAGATATTATCCGGAAACACATTATCAAGAAAGTTCCGAATTACAGAAAGACCATCTCCCATAGACTCCATTATAAGCAAATAATTCTAATTTTTAAAAATGATTTCCTTTTTCTCTGTAATAATAAAACAGTACCTTGTACTTGATCCCAACTAAGATATAATTAATACTTTTTGGAGTCGCAACAATCGTATTGGGTTTATTTACTGTTCAAATGATTTTAAGCAGACTTAAGTTATGGAGATCCAAATTACAGAAAGATCCCTTATCCAGAAAACCCCAGGTCCCGAACATTCTGGATAACAGGTCCCAAACCTGTATAGATAACGTAACTATCCAAAGTAGGGGTGGTAATAAATAAAAGAAGCTCTTGAAATTGGAGGCAACATGGATATTTATTTTAAATACTGGTGACCAGCTGTCATGTGTAGGGGTTTTTCTTTTTCTCCCCTGTTTTGACAGCTGTTTGTAATGATATACTGATATGGATACTTATTCTGCTATATTTGTGATGTATGGTTGTTTTTAACTTATTTTTATTTATTGTATAAGGAAATGACATCATGTATGATGTGGATTCTAAATGCCTTTTAAACACGCAGCTGTATGCTGTTGTCTTTCTGCCTAAGACTACGTGTATATACATACGAAACGTGTCAGGATTTACTCATGAATAAAGCTATTTGAGTTTTCACCGCTGTCCTGGTGTCCGAAGAGTGCGTGTCTAATTGTTTTTTGACTGCTCTCAAAGAATCTGATCAAATTGATTTACACATCTGTAAATATTGCCATTGAAATCTTTTACCTTTAAGCAGCGATTTGTGTAAAAGCCATGACTAACTAATCATTGGCTGATGTAACCTACCAACATCAAAAAGAAAACTGCAATTCAGCAATTTTCAAATAATGTATTTTTTTTTTTTTTAAATAAACATCAAGCTAGTAATTACATTTTTTTTTTTTTTTTTTTTTTTTTTTTTTAAAGATGAAGGAATAAAGTTATTGGAAATAGACTAGAGTCTATTGTGTAGAAAGCCTTTCTTATATTGTTAAAAAAATGTCTTTACCTACCTACCTACCTACCTTAACAACAAACACCTTATAGAGCGTGCTTAGTTTGTAGGGCTACTAAAATGGTTGGTTAGGTAATAAATGCACTAAAACACAATTATTTATAAGTCTGCGGAAAGGTGAATAACATTTTCTAAAATTATGTTTAATTAAAGGAGAAGGAAATGATCTATTCTTATGATTAAATTAAACCTTAATCTGGAGCTAAACATAGGTGACCTGTTATGATAGTAAAAATAATGTCACATGGCTCAGGGATAACAAGAGGTAAATACCATGGTGAGTAATTTTAAAAATTGAATTCAATCATTTACCTTCACTAACTAATTCACTGTTGTCTGACTGCTTGCAGAGGATGATTTTTTCAACCAGCTGGTTGTAGCTGCAGTTACCAACTGCTTTCACTACTTCTGGAACCTAGGAAAAGAATCAATGAAACAAACATTTTAGTATGAAAACAGATCTGGCAGGTAAAAATGATAATAGTCAAGTAATAAAAAAAGATGTTGCAATATATGTCACAAAAACTTGCAGAGCGCTGAACAGCCAATTAAAGGCCATCTCTGTACTGGTACTTCACTAAACCGCTACTTGAGTCCTGCTTCAAGGACTACGCATTTGAGTGCCTGCTCCCATACATACAGTTGTTTCTGCTCCCCTAGCACCTGAACCTCCTCCTCACTTAGGCAAGTTTTGGACCAGTTCACTTTTATTTGTCTACACAAGTGACAAACAAGTTTCTATCACTCTCTGTATGGACCTTCGGCAAAGCAGATGCAGTTGCGAACACTAAAGATGGCCCTACCGACCGATGACCATCATTCTACTGTTCCCTTCATTCAGGTCAACCTAAACGTTTGAAACTGTAGAAAGTGAAAAAAAGAGCCAGGGCAGATTAAATCTTTAATCCTGACCAAATGATGAAACTAACAATATCCACATTACAAAGATATGTAGAGATTGTCCTTCAATACATATATTTTTGTTGGTAAATGAGAAGGACAGGTAAAAACTAAGTAAGCTTTAACAGAAAGGTCTTTGTAAATACAGCCATAAACACTCACAGAAACGCTGCACTGAGTCCTCTGTCAAAAGATTTCTCTATGTCTGTAATTCCTGTGCCAGAGACCCGCAACTTTCAGCTTTCTTCTCTCTTCTGTTCCCCCCTCCCTCAAGAATGCAGGAGGCTGACTCTTAGGGGCTGATTTACTAATCCACGAATCTGAATCCCGAATGGAAAAAAAAATCGGACTGGAAACGAACATTTTGCGACTTTTTCGTATTTTTTGCGTTTTTTTCGCCACCGTCGCGACTTTTTCGCAGCCGTTACGACGGCTTTTTCATAGCCATTACAAATTTTGTGAATTGTCGCGATTTTTTCATAGCCATTATGACTTTCGTGAATTGTCGCGACTCTTTCATAGCCATTATGACTTTTGTGAATTGTCGCAACTTTTTCATAGCCATTATGACTTGCGCGAATTGTCGCAACTTTTTCGCATTGAGCTCGAAAAATTTGCATCAATTTGCGAAAAAGTCGCAAAATACCGATCGTTACGAAAAAAACGGATTCGGACGCTTTTCGGACGTTCGTGGATTAGTAAATGTGCCCCATAGTCTTACTAACTGAGCATGTTCACTTGGTCTGTGTGTCTGTGTAGGAGTGAGGCATCATGGGAACTTTCTTTACACAGCTCAGCGTTTTTTCTTCCTGTTTGGCTTCTGATCATCTGAACAGGTGAAATATTGCGAGACTTAAGGGCACTATTGAGACAACTGAAGGTATGCCTGCAGCTTGAGATTAACTCTTTATTAGCCTTTCCTTCTCCTTTAGTAACAAGATTGTATACAGTATGTGTGTATATGCCTGTATGACACAATCCAAATAAACAACTGTGCTCTGCTTCCCTGCCATTTGGAATGCAGAGGAGCACTGATCGTTTTCTTACTACCCTGGGAAAGGATTTCTATAAGCAGCTTCAGGAGGGAGAGAAGACAAACAGTAAATTCAGATGCACAGAATTGGTTAAAGAAATAGTACAACATTCTAATTGACATACACTGCAAATATGCTTCTTTGTAGGTCGTCAGCAGTACACACAATTGATTTTAGCCTTTACATCCCCTTTAATTTTGTCTCAAGCAGCCTTAACAACTATAGCTATTTCTTTCTGTAGTGCCCATCCAAAATTTCAGTAATGGGGAATATCAATTATCCCTGAAATAATATGAAGACCATACAAGTATTCGTCACCTAAATCTGCAGTTCATTGGTTATCATACAAGTGACTACTGCAGATGTGAATCCTACCTTATTTCCTCATCTATTTATTGAAAAAACATACAGCCAACAGTTATTGATAATACAAGTAGTATTAGAAGTAGTGTGTTTCTATTAATTATTTTGATTGTTTGAAATGCAGCAGCACACCTTATGGAAATGAAATACACACAAAAACCTGTACTGGGTCAATGTATCTGTGCAATACATACCTGAGGGTCCACCAGCCATCCATGGTACAAAGGTATATCAAGGAGATCAAACACAATACACTCAGGAGTGTACTCAAATACTCTAACTCCAGTAAATTTCACATTGACATCAAGGCCTGTTTGTAATTTATGTAGGATAGCCATTGCATCACTCATATTCTGTAGGAAAATAAGAGGATAGAGGTGATTTATTATATATTAAATGCATAGACCTGCGAGATTATAGGTTATCTAAGCAGCAGGGCAATACAGCAAGATATCATAATTAACTTTCAGGGTTACGCATCAATTGGGCTGTGAGATATTTAAACTTACATACAGTACATACAGTAAATATAACTTAGTAACTTTTTGTTGCTTTGGGACTCTTCATCTCTTGAAAGCACGCATGGTGGTGATGTGATACTGAAGCAAATGGGGCTACAGCTACTCTCCATTCAAAGGAAAAATCCCGGGTTACTTAAAGGAACAGTAACACCAAAAAATGAGAGAGCTTTAATGTAATAAAAATATAATGCACTGTTGCCCTGCACTGGTAAAACTGGTGTGTTTGCTACAGTAACACTACTATAATTTATATAATAAGCTGCTGTGTAGCCACGGGGGCAGCCATTCAAGCTGGAAAAAAGGAGAAAAGGCACAGGTTACATAGCAGATAACAGATAAGTTCTGTAGAATACAATAGTGTTTTATCTGTTATCTGCTATGTGCCTGTGCCTTTTCTCCTTTGAATGGCTGCCTCCATGGCTACATAGCAGCTTATTTATATAAATTATAGTAGACTTTCTGAAGTGAACAAACAACTTTTACCAGTGCAGGGCAACAGCACATTATATTTTAATTACTTTTATACACTTTCATTTTTTGGTGTTACTGTTCCTTTAAATACAGAGTTCCATGTACACTAACATAATTTTGGACTCATGCTGCCTAAAATAAAAGTACTGAATATACTGGTAGGAAAATCTGAATAATGGCTAATGTGTAAAAGGGTTGTTTCTCACTAAATTCTGGTTGTATTCAGTAAAAGTAAGGCTAAGTACAGAAGCAAATTGTAAATGGCCAATCTGTCAGCAATGATCTCTAACAAATAAATCAGAGAATTACCTATCACTTTTATAACTGTGTTCTAAACTTAATTACCAATGTAAACTGAAAGAAAATGCCATTCATTATTAGAACAGTCTGCTCTACAGCTAATTAACAATCAAAAAACCAGCACAAACATTTTTTAATTGAAAGAGCTGCTTGCTTTGATGTGAATTAACAAGTTAAAATGATGACAACAGTTTCCTCAACTGGTAACGTATTTTATGGTGAAATGCTTCTTACCCAATGACAAGGCAGGCAAAGGAAACACAGTCTTTTTATTTAGAAGATGACAGCACAGGGTGCTTTTTTTGGTTTAAAATAACTCCTCAGATCAATGGATATCTGCTTTGCCTTTGGAGCTCTCTATTTTTGAAATCAGTAAAAATATTTGTTAAAGGAGAAGGAAAGGTAAAAGCTAAGTAAGCTTTATTAGAAAGGTCTATGTAAATACAGCTATAAGCACTCACAGAAAATCTGCACTGAGTTCTCTATCAAAAGAAACACAGAATCTCTTGTCTTTTTTTGTGTACACATGTACTTCGGTATGAGACTTCCTCTCTTAGAAAAATCCGTCATTCCTGGGGCCCGAATCTCTCTCCCTTCTCCTGCTTCCCCCACCCATAATAATTCATTAGCATTCACTCCCCCTCCCATCAGAATGTGTGATCTGTGCTACCAGCAACAGAAAGCTATGGAGACTGAGCTAAAATGGCAGCTGCTATCTTAAACAAACGGAGAGAGCTTCTAGGGCTGTTTACTCAGGTATGGTAAAGCTTTCTGCAGAATAAATATAGCATTCTAGCTTGCACTATTGAGAGACTAATCTACTGGCAGTAAAATGCCAAATTCCAAAATTCCTTCTCGTTTAAGTACCAGTCTATATCTTACATAAACACTCTATAGCCAGACATACAGGTCAGCAATGTGATTCTAACCTGAAAATCATAATGTTTACTATAGTCCTTAGACTAACCAAGAGGCAGAAAGTGTTACTTTATTTCCATGCCCTTTAATATAGTGATGAAACAATCATCAGTTCAGTATCTTATTTCAGATACAGGAAAGGGAAAATAAACCAAAGCCTTCTGAAGAACAGGTTCATTTTTAAACTACACAAAATATAACAGCAGCAAGAGAAATTCTATACTACTGATATCTGAATGCAGCAAGTAAAATAATTGCTCTTCAGCAAATTTCCATTACCTGACTTTGCTGTATTGTGTAATAACTGTTTTAAAACTAGACACTGGGATCAGTTTGATAGAATGGATACAATACATTCCCCCATTATGTAATTAAACCCAAAAGACATAATGGTTAACAACTTTTCTCAGTATCTTGAAGTTAATGTTTCCCACACATGGTGTAGAATCAATGACTATTGATTGTTTCTCCTTTTGGATATTCAGATATTGCAAATTAATGATAATAGCCAATATACATTTTTTTAAGCCACTGTGCATTTCTCAGCCAACAACCCAAAGTACTTTCCAAGACGGGATTTGTCAGTGAATGTTTTGCTCAAGTCAGTAATATAGTGGGACAAATATATGCATGTTATTTTTGTTTCACTGGAAACTTACTAAACCGCACAAAAAAAATTAATACATATGGCATGGATTTGCTGACACTTAGGGAATACTAAGATATCTGTTAAGGTCCCAACTTTGTTTTACTACAAAATTAATTTTAAAAAGAAAGAAGTGAAAACATTCAAGAATGATGTTTCTTCAAAAAAATATTTGACAAGCTTGGCTTACATGGCATATCACTCAGGCTGAGTACATACAAAAGTGTTTTATAATCACCAGATAAAAAATGATAATGATGATAATAAAATACAACAAAACTTAAATTTTTTAAACATTAATTTTTTAAATGAGGTCAATGCAAAAGTAGGGATATTTAATGACAGAGGCAAATTACAGTTGTTTTGTAAAATGGTTGAAGCCTTCTACACTGATTGTTGTTAAAGGAGAAGGAAAGGCTAAGTCACTTGGGGGTGCCAAAATGTTAGGCACCCCCAAGTGACTTAGATCGCTTACCTTTTACCCCGGGCTGGTGCACCTGTACGGAGAGAACAGCACCAGCCCGGGGTAGCTGCGAGCACTTCCTACTTGCTTGCGCGCGCATGCGCAGTAGAGTGAAAAGCCGAACTTAAACAAGAAAGTCGGCTTTTCACTCTACTGCGCGTGCGCCGGCCCACGGATTTCGCCAGCAGAAGAAAAAGGAAGTAGGAAGCGCTTCCTACAGGTACCCTGGGCTGGTGCCTTTTTCTCCTAACAGGGGCACCAGCAAGGTAGCGATCTAAGTCACTTGGGGGTGCCTAACATTTTGGCACCCCCAAGTGACTTAGCCTTTCCTTCTCCTTTAAAATAGTCCAAAGTCCACCAAGTAAAAGGACAGGTCAACCCAAAAAAAAAACATTTTTTCCCTAATAAAACAAAACCAATTTTGTGACATACATTTGTTTAAATTTCATAACTGTTTTTAGTAATTTTTATATAATTGCTATTAAAAGCAGGGTTTGTCCTTTCTATTCTCTGCCCTGGTGGCTCTGGCGTTTGAAACAATGTAACACAAGCCAACAGACTGGCTTACCTTACTGAAGGAGACAGGTTTTTGCAACATTGTTTAATAAGTCATAACTAGGAGTAAAGCAAATGCTGCTTTAAAGGGGACATATAGGATAAATGGGAAAACCCTAATTTTGTAGGCAATTATGAATATTATACGGTGCTGGTTTCCCTTTGGGCTAAACATTAATCCTATCTGTAACAATGGCCCCTTTATTGGAGCTCCCTATAGATCCTATCACTTCTCTGTCCGAGTTTGAAATGGAGAGTGGGCGTGTCCCAACGGTCCCTGCCAGAAGCACAGTAGGAGAGGGAGAGCCAATCACAGCCCTGCACTCACACAAGCAAAGACAGGCTTCAGTTCCCTATCAGGTCAGCCTAGCTGCTGATTGGTTCCTATCCTACAGTGCAGTGTACGGAGGGCGGCCGGCTCCCCTGCACATCCAGAGAATTCAGCCAGCAGGAAGTGGAACAGATGGGCGGGGCTAGTGGGGTTTTTGTGGAATTTCTCAATAAATCAGTCAGAAACACAACTTTTTTTTAAGCACAATCCTTCTATATCTAGAGGAATATAATTCACTGGTACATTCTTAATTTTTATAGGATATGTCTCCTTTAAATAGCAGATATATTTACAAATAACTTTTAAAGCACTAAAAATATTTAATAAATGTATATTGGAAAGTTTTATTAGGCAAAAAAAAGTTTGGGGTTGACATGCCATTGAAAGGTACTCCACACACTCACATATGTAAACACTATATACCAATATTTATACTAATTGGTTTATTTTAGTATCACAATAGCCTTGGATACTATGCTTGTTCAAGAGATCATCCAAGCACCTCTTATAGGCTTATAGGCTCACTGCCCTCACTGTGAAGAACCCCCTTTGCTGATTCAAATAAAACCTGTTCCTTTCATATAAAGGGAAGCCTCTGGTGTGTTTTTATGGGGAAAAACATTCACCAATATCTGTCTATAATCTCCTCTAATGTACCTGCAAATCACATCATCATCTTTGTTCCAAAGAAACTCCCACCTGTCTGGCTGCTGTGACTGCTTACGTTTGTGTAAACTTTAAAATTGTATCAGTGCGGAGATTAACTGCCCCCCCCTGCATTTTTCACACCTCATTTTCAGGCTGTAACCCCTGCACTGTTTAAACATGTAATCCCCTGCACTGTTCACACCTCTGGCCTCAGGCTCAGACTATAAGCACCCATATTGTTTACCAGTTTATACCTCAGACAGACTGTAGGAGCATTGCCAGCATTGTATATACTCGAACAGCATAGATACTGGCACAGCAAGGCAATTATAAGCAGGTAAAACCTGCACGTTTATTTAGTGCAACACAAAACGAAGGGGGTCACCCCGAAACGTTACTGTGTTGCACTAAATAAATGTGCAGGTTTTACCTGCTTATAATTGCCTTGCTGTGCCAGTATCTATGCTGTTCGAGATTGGATTGGAGGGTGCCGTTCCCTCTTGATACCGGGCACCAGGCTTAAGTTTTTTCTTTTGGAGGAGCCAGGGTGTGCTGGTGAGTTTTTCTTTATCAGCATTGTATATACTGCCTGCCTGTTTGCCCTATGCTGCCTGCTGCATGTAGGGCAGCACTTTATTTGGTTTATTAGCCACAGAATGACTGGAATGATACAATTTATTATCTAAAAAAATTCTCAGATCCTTCTGGATTAAGGATGCTCCCAACACACTAACATTTAGCATATAACTCACATTTTCTTTTTACTAAAGTGCATAACTTTGCATTTATCAACACTGAACCACATTTCCCACTTCGCTGCCCTGTTTTCAATTTTGTCAAATAGCTCTGCATCCTAAATGGAACTTCAGAGATGTATTTTGTTTCACTGGGCACAGGAACAATCATTTATGTCTTATTCTATAAAGTTTGTAAAGCGTCACTGCATCAAGAGGAGGGACATTTGACAGCTAAACTAAATTGTCTTGAATTTTATTCAGCATATTGATTATCTAACAGAACGGTATTAAAACTAATTCACTTTAGAAACACAATGTGCTGCATTAATACAATTTACAAATTGGAAATTCCAAAGATAAGAGAACATCTATAATACATGTTTAATAATTTTTGTTGTAACTAACCTAGATCTTTGGGCTTATCAAATAAGTTCATTTATGATTCTTCTATCTTCTTCATTTCCATCTGCAAATAAAAACACCCCCTTCAAAATGTAAAGGTGCATATGCACATGGAAGCTTATTTGAACCAGCCAAGGTGTTTTCATAACTGGGCTGGACATTTTTTTGTGAGATTTGATAAAAGGGGTGCAGCTACATTAAAAACAGGTTTTGGGGTGGATTGTCACAGAAATCATGTAGGAGACCCTGAAACTTTCCACAATTTTCTGTAAATATGTAAACAAATATTTTAAAGCAATAACATTTTAATTACCTGCTCATAGTTCAAACGTTGCACTTCAGATATTTCTTTTGGTTTTGCATCTAAAATGTAGTCTCCTGCAATAGAAATTCAACAGCTTTGATAATTATCAGAGATTTTGATCTGAGCCTGAGATCTGAAAAGGTAAGTCTCTAGATTTTATAAGCAAATTTGTACTCAGCAGCACAATCCATATCCACTGCTAAAGAATTCAGGGTCTCTGAATTACTGAGTATTCTGCAGAACATTTACATTACTTTTACTCACTGTAACCTAATTACTACTCTTTGTGGTTAGTAAATTAATACCTTAAGATTGCTTCATATGGATCAGAAATCTCCAACAATACGGCTGCATTTGCAGAATGCCGACTCTTGTTCTATGTGTGGGGCCCCCAACCATTTGGGGTTATCAGGGCAGCAACTGAAATTCTGTTGGTAAACAAATCTTATCAGTTCCTGGAAGACTCTGCCAAACCTAAGGAAAGGCAGTCCAACAGAATGGTTCAGCACAGTTTCCATAAGTGGAGCTAAATTACATGCCACAGCTGATCAGTCAGCCCATAAGCCAATAAAGTCTCCGACTTTGGTTTGGTTTTTTTTATACAGTAAGATAAGAAAAAACAGTAGGATACAACACTTTGTTTATCTCACTGATGAGTTGTTGAAAGGCTAACTACAAAAATAGGTAAAAAGAATTCCCAAAATTAGGCTCTTGTGGCCAGCACACACATGTTCTGTATTGTAGAGGTTTGTAAACGACAATAAACTTTAACACTTGAGTATAAAATGATAAAATCGAACCAAGGGCCCTTGTTTCCCTGTATTCCAAATGCTTATTCGCACAATATTAACAAATAACCTATCAAGATACAGATATTACCTACTGCACCACATTATACATCCATTTTGCCACATACTGCAAAAATGTGCAATTAAACCATAATTCATCAAAAGGAGTACATGGGAAACAGTTCATAAAATAGCCACATTAATTCTAATTCTTTTGAAACCCACCATAAAATTAAAAACTGTTCATAACACTGGAAAGCAGGAAAGTGCAAGTTAACAGTACTGCAATGAAGTGGGTTATGCACAAAAAGTGCTATAGTTTATTACATATCCGTCATGCTTTCTTTTGTTGTATTTATGAAACTACAAATAAAATCATTAGAAACAAAAAGGTTTGTTCATGGAATGTATGGAAATGTATTATAAAAAGTCACCAAAAGAATTTTCCTGTACAGGTATGTGGCCTAATATTCAGAATGCTTGAGACCTGGGGTTTTCCGGATAAGGGATCTTTCCGTAATTTGGATCTCCATAACTTAAATCTGCTAAAAATTATTTAAATATTAAATAAACCCAATAGGCTTGTTTTGCCTCCAATAAGGATAAATTATATCTTAGTTGGGATCAAGTACAAGGTACTGTTTTATTACTACAGAGAAAAAGGAAATCATTTAAAAAAAATTAGAATTATTTGCTTATAATGATGGAGTCTATGGGAGATGGACTTTCCGTAATTCGGAACTTTCTGGATAACAGGGTTCCAGATAAGGGATCCCATACCTGTACTAAACAAAGATAACAGTGAACTTTTAGGTTACAATGTACCTTTAATTTAATGCCTTTAGAATGCTGCAGCATAAACAGTAGCTGACAGAAATTAGTTTTTTGGAAAATGAGGCATGGCTGTATCTGCAAACAGATTGATAGCTGTTAAAAACTACTCTATAAAATTATTAATTGCAGCTACTTTGCAATTACATGTACTTTGCATTTCTTACTTATTTGTTATATCAAACATTTACTTGATTATAACAGTGTATGTATGGAGTATTAAAGAAAAACAACTGCATTTTTGCCCTGAACTATTAGCTCAGTTATGAAAGTGAGCAGTAATCTTAGAGAAAAACACTGGATAGACAAGAATTATGTTCCGCTTTGGTAAATTCACATTCAGCAAGGTTCACAGCAGCCAGTTAGCTTTGTGGCATTTGGGAATGAGTTACGCCAGCAAGTTCTTCAAAACCTAATTAAAGGCTTTTGTTCATGCAAGTACTCATAAGTATATAAATAACTATTAAATTGCAGATCTAGACAAGCTAAATATAGCAAAGAACCACCTAGTTGAGCAAGCCAATAGTTTAGAACATAAAAATATCTCTGTACATTGGTTGGAGATTACTGTTGCAATTGAGCAAGCTCTGCAAGTGACCAAAATGTGACCCTCAACAGAGCTAAGGATATTAGTCCCTGCATACCAGAACCTGAGCCAATCATTATTCCATATATAGGGGTGGATTTATCAATGGGTGAGAGTTGGAGTTCACCATTTGATAAATAAGCTTCAAAAATATTACAGGAATGAATTAAAAGTGTTGAGCTCTATTCTCACAATTTGATAAATCCTACCCCTAAGAGTTAATATCTACTGTATTAAAACTTCTTAAATAACCAGCATGTTCTCTACCTCCAAGAGTTAATATCTACTATATTAAAACTTCTTAAAATAACCAGCTATATACATATGTGTTCAACATAAGCCCAATAAATAGAGCTTTTATTCGAATAATTATGACCATTTTGTTAACTCCAGACAGTGGTTAGGCGAGCAAGTGGTTAAAAAAAAAAAAAAAAAAAAAGGATTATTGATTAGTACTTTATAAGAAATATAAATTAATATAATAAAGAAAGACAAGCACATTGGTTTGGGGCTCACATTAAACATAAGTGTGTACTGTGCTTTTTTCCACAGGGCCAACTAGCAAAAATAACAATTGCCTGAAATGCAAAAACCTTTGAATCCCTTGTTTTGTTGTAAAGCAGTCAGACATAGCTATCTGGTTACTAAAGCATGAGCAACAATTTAAATATAAAAATAAAAAAATAGGGGAGCAATGCAAGCATGAAAAAAGTTCCATGAGGGTGACAAATAAGGACTGTGATTGTCCATATGGTAGCCCAATGTGGACTGGCAGACTACAGAAGGCTCCGTTTGGCAGTACACATGGTCTTTATGCCTTCACAATTTGCCTTAAAGTCAGAAATTAAAAAATGAGCACCTATTATGAGGCGACTGGGGGCAAATGTCAAAGGGGTTGACGTGTTGCTCGCAAACAACATGGGGATCACTGTTGTAGAAAAATATAATAACATATTAAAGTTTATTTAAAGGTGAACTACACTTTTTAAAGCAGCAGTCATGGCTTAAATGAAGAATGAAAGCCTACCTACAGCCCCATTCCCCTGCAAAAGTCTCCCATGCCCTTCCAAACCGCACCAACTCAAGGCCACAGAACTGCATCTATCTAGGTACCTGGTGTGTAAACAAATGCATTGTAGTGAAGCAGGTTTGTCAGGTGCCACCTCAAACCACTTATGTCCTCTTCTGTGCAAAAGTCAAGATGGAGCACAAACAGTTGAAGCCAGGTTCGTGTTGCCTTTAACTGTTCATGCTCCTGCGGTAAGCTTACACAAAAAAAAAAGGACCCAAAGTGGCACGAGCTGGTGACCACCAACCCTGCTATTCTTTTCTAAACAAAACACTGAATTACTGTATATACTCGAGTATAAGCCTAGTTATTCAGCACCCAAAATGTGCTGAAAAAGTCGCCCTCGGCTTATACTCGAGTCGGGTGCCATGGGCAACCTGACCCTCCAGTGCCCTGGCCGCTCTTAAATTCATCTTTATTTACCATCCTCACCTGTCCCATTCTGCACTAGACATTGCACTTTAAAACTATATATAGTTTATATAGAATATAAAGGATTTTACCTCTTTGTGTTTTAGCTTGGTTGCTGTTTGAGCTAAGGGGGTAGTACTCTTAAGGTATCATTGTTGATACCATATTGTTTTTGTCCACCCTTTTCTCCACTTACAGAGCTAGTTTACTGTTTTTCTTAAAAAAACATATACCCCGCTGATGCATCATTTAATGTAATTTCATTGGTATTTATTTTGATTATTGAAACTTAGCAATTATTGAAACTTTCCCACCCTAGGCTTATAGTCGAGTCAATAAGTTTTTCCAGTTTTTTTATGTAAAATTAGGTACCTCGGCTTATATTCGGATCGGCTTATACTCAAGTATATACGGTACATGTATTTCTGCAGAATATGCTAATAATAATAAGAAAAGTTTCCTATGATTTCACAATATGTATTTATTAATTATTCTATATTCTAAATAGATGGGTTGGTCTCTGAAACAAATTATCACACAGGGAAATACCTTTATGATTTATATAGCATTTAAAGGGGATATTCACATTTATATTACATTTCAGTATACTGCTTTTAGAAATACCTAAACAAGAATGCAACTAGCATTTCTTCACAGGATTTCCAAACAACAGTGGTTTATAAGGTAAAATAACATAAATATGTAGTCTGAGACACTTGGTGATTTCCAAACACTTAGAGGCAGATTTATCAAAACACGAATTCGAATCCCGAATGGGAAAAATTCGGATTGGAAACAAAAATTTCTGAAGATCGCAAATATCACGAAAATGCTTATGAAAAAATCGTATTAGTCCCGATAATATCGTATTGGCGATTCGAAAGCCACAAAATTTTCGTACCGAACGATTGTAAACAGTGGCAAAACCGATCTGATTTTTTTTTCGCTAAAAATATGAAGAATTTGCGCAAGGTACGAAAAAGTCACGGAAAATACAATTGGACTGATCGAACGAACGCTTGGAGCGTTCGAGGATAAGTAAATGTGCCCCTTAATCATTGGATAAGACCATGCTCATTACTAAAGGTCATACATGGTCCATACAAGGGGCCTTTCTATTGTTGCGCGCACTTGGGCTGACAGCACAAATCACCCTAGAGGTCCTAATCTGCCAGTGTACTGCACACTAGCTGACATGCTGCACTGGCAGAACCAAAGTTAAAAGCTCTTACATTTAGATCATTAGTAACTGTCTTAGGTCTTGGAAACTGTCACTCTATCTCTCTAACTCAATTGATGAGCAATACAACTGCATATATTTGTCACTCCTCTCTAGAACCTATAAGAATAAGATTGTTCGAAGAAAATGGGACTAGAGGTGTTGGGAATGCGCAAGGAGCCATTGCTGCAATTAGTGCTCTTTCACCAACGCTGAAGTAGAAGGAATACGCTTAGAGGGGCGCTCAATACAGCAGTTCTAACAGGAACACTTTGGCAGTTTTGGCAGTGGGCCACACATACGTAAACACATTAAAATAAGGATTTTTATTAATGTATACTTACTTTATTGACAATTCTCTTGATTTAGAGCAATCTCTTTAAAAGTGAGCATTCCATTTAAGTCAAATATAGGGGCAGTTTGTCTTTTGCTTTAATTATTTTCAATACGATAATTTTTGCAGGAGTGCTGGTGCCTTTTGTTTCGTATAAAATTAGGAACAACCAAATATACGATTCATCTCTAACTTTTAACAAGTATATTCAGATACAAAAAGTAAACATACAAAAAAAATTAATACTATTTATTTGCAAAAATAATTCTAAAAAACAAAACAAAAAAATTCCTTTGCAAAAGTAAATTATTTGAAAATTGATAACATGTAATGAGCCTTTTATATTTTTACCAGATGTACAATTTTATATTTCATCTAGCAGTCATAAATGACATTTTCAAGCAAACCTTGCCTAGTGCAGGGCCATAACTATCATAGCATTGAAAAAAAGACCCAGATTTCATAGTCATTTGAGTTTTTCCTATTTTGGCAAGAGGACCATCAGTGTTTGAATAGGTTCATTGACAAATCCCAAAAATATGTGGACACACCTTTATCACTGAGATTATCAAACTTTAGGCATCACTTTCTAAAGGCATATGGCACATGGGCGATTTGACTAGAGTTGCCCTCCAGCAGAAAACTGTGGTGTTCAAAATGCCCTTGTCTGACTGTCAGCGCTGCTTATAGTACTGATGTAAAGCACATAATTAAACACAGACATATCAGTAACAGGCACACCTTAGGAGTGTTGATGGAGGAATCTGTCGCCTACTGCTTTGTGTACATTGAACATGATGCAGATTCATCAGGAGCAATAATGGGAAGACTGTTTTGCCCACCACTCAAAACACTGTATGTGCCACAGCCCTCAATATGGCCCAAAGCAATGTACGTAGTGAGGAAGGGGTTTGGGAGAAGAGAAGACCTTTCCACTTGCTGGAAATGCTAATTTGCTGTTAGATACAGATGAAATTCTATAATGGGGTGACTGTTATGACAATACCCTAACGCCTGCAACAGTCAGTTAATTAGCATGCTCCCCGCCCTCTCTTTCTCTTTCTCAGATTTTTCCACAAATCCGATGGCAGACTGGAGTACAGGCTAGTCCTAGAAGCGTAAACCAATAAACAGGAAAACAGGTAACTTTTTGTGCCTGTACCCTTAATCAAGAAGAATCATTCTTGGGACACGTGACTTTTTCAATTACCTTCTATTTTTTATTTTATCAAGGGGTTACTGTGTCAGTTTTTTACATTATTGCATCTACACTCCCATTTATTTTTTTTCCATTTGCAGCAAAAGGTACGATTTGAGCCAAGCATGGGGTGGGATGCTGGCAAATGCATAAAATCCAATTTTTCAACATATTTGTATTCATAATAATATAGGTGGGGGCACCTAAACTATTTTCTGTACCAAGGCAAAATGAAGATCCCAGTAATATATTTAAAGAAGGTTGATTGGTTTACGTAAACATTATGGTTTCAACTAAATATCCTTGGGGTATCTTTGTTTTACACACCACATTCAAAGCTTACTACATTACAAAAGCCTTGCCAAATGTTTAGGAAAGTAATTTTGTCTATGTATTACCCTTAAAACTTATAACACATAGAACTAACTGAGTGTACAGTAAGATACCAAATGTGTTTGCTTGACAATATTTTATTTTTGGCTTACCTAGGTATTCCATAAGCTGCTCAGCCGTAATAATTTCCATCATTGATGGCAATTTTACCTGCAACACAAAGCCAGCGTTAATAAATACACCTTACTAGATTATCAAGCAGTTATTTCAATTGAAAGGAGAAATAAAGCCTAACTAAAGAAATAGGCTAGATATGCTGCACATTATGTTTTGGGCTTCTGTACCAGCACAAGGCAACCACAACATTTTACAGTAAAGCTCTGTGCCCCCAGTAGCTCCCCATCTTCTTTTCTGCTGTTACTGAGCTTAGGGGCAGACTTACAATATACTTGATATATAGAATATAAAATGTCCCAATATAATGCTGATTAGTAATAATACAGATTATTACTACATGGCAGCTCATAAATCAGTGCAATTTGAATCAGAATTGAATAATAAGCTCTGTAGTAGCTGCTTATATAACAGAACTTGATAATTTGCTATGACACCTAAGCTTAGCTACTCAACAGCTGCCCAGAGCATACTGAGTATGTGAGATGCTATTGAGATGCTGAAACTTTAGGCTGGTGAAATAAGTTCAGTATCTAAAAATAGGATTTTTAGCCATATTCATTTTTAGGATTTCAGTTGCATATAAGAACAAATGTATTTTGACACAGATTTTATTTATCAATAACCTATTTTAATTTCAGAGTTTTTAGAAGACACTCCCTGATGGAAGTCTGCACATATTAAAGTGGAAGTTCACTTAAATTTAATTTTATTATGGTGCAGACATTGCTATTAATTTTTTGCAGTTTTTCAGTTATCAAGCTTTTTGTCCAGCAACTTTTTTGTCTTATTTACCTTAGCAACCAGGCAGTTGTTTGAATAAGAGACTGGAATATGAATAGGTGAGGGACCAAATAGGAAGATAAGTGATAAAAGTTAACAATAACAATGAAACTGCAGCCTCAAAGAGCAATTGTTTTTTGGCTCCCAGGATCAGTATCCCCCATTTGAAAGCTAGAAAGAGGCAGAAGAAGGCGGCAAATAATACTAAATTTATACAAAAACCCAATGAAGACCAGTTGCAAAGTTGCTAGGAGTAGGACATTCTACAATATACTAAAAGTTAACTTAAAGGTGAACTGAATATCAAGATAAATCATACATCATATATTAGGTATGCATTTTTACTTGCAAACAGCACTGTGAGCAGAACCTTAGTGATGCGGAGTATGTTAGGTTGAAGACTTTGGAAAAAAAAGCGATGCAAAGGGCTTTCCACCAGCGACTCCTTTTGTTGCCGGTGGAAAGCCTTTAACGGAGCAGGTTGTCGCCTGCGATAGCAGAGATCTCCATGGGTTCTTACCCTTAAGCAGCACTGACATTGTATTTATCAGCAGGATGTAGAGAGTAAATGCTGAGAGTGTTGAAATAAACGAGGACATGAAGAGATATGCAAATATATATGTGTGTGTGTGTAAAAAAGTCAATGTGACAGTAAATTTGTAATTATGTACAATTACTAAGTCTCCTTATATTTTTAATAAACTATTGCTGTAATGTAGTATTATGACTTTTGAACAGATTTAACTTATAACTTTGTTGGATGTCCCTCCCCAACGAGAACAAATTCTATTTTTTACAGCATCCACCAGTCAGGAGCCTGTAAAAGGTCTACTTGCCTTGCTTTGAAACTCTGATCAAGCCTCCAAAGCTAAATATTATCTGCAAGTAGCTTTACGCACGAGTTTCTACCCATGTCCACACCTTCTAAACAAAAAAAAAAGGATTGTTTAAATCAGTTCTTTTGCTTGCGTAGATAGGGGAGCATCTGCAATGGCACATATGCAAACTGGTCCTGAGTGACTGACCTAGAGGACTGAATTTGCAAAATGTCATCCCACTCTCACAGAACATACCATCAATGAGAATGTGGGGTGCTGAGATGTCTAGCTGAGGTTTCTGGGATAATCTGAAAACATACCTTCCAGGCCAGAAGCAGGACATTCATAATAGCCAACAAGGGACATGGACCATTCTCATTCTGAGTTACTATTGGCGTGCTCTGCTCTTTCCATTGGATCCATTTAATATGATACACTGACTGCCCAGGGAACCTGTCCCTTGGAGCCACTCCATCTTGGCCTTCCTCCCCTTCCTCTGTAGCACTGCCTTTCTCATCTGGCCCCTCGCTGTTTAACTCGGAGCTGGGACATGACAGGAGGTTGGAGAAGGACGCCAGTGAATCCAGGCTCTGGGAGGCTGCAGGTAGGCTCTGCCCGCTGCTGCTTGGTTCCTCGGGGGTAAGTGACTGAGGGACTGAGAGGGCAGGAGGGGAAGATTCCGTGCCATTTTCCCCCTGGCTACATGCAGGCGGTAAAGTAACCGATGCTGCCAGTTCCGAGCCCTGATTTGATTCCTGCACCCCTAAAACCGCATCTCCTTTGCTTTCTTTAACCAGTGCTTGGGCTCCGTCATCATTAAGCCTCTCGCTGTTCTCGTTCTCCTTTTCCAAGTGATTTTCCGTTACACAGGGGATATGACTGGCCGCAGGTAGAACCGGTAGGGAAGTCTCCATGGCCATAAGCCACTGACTTATTTTACTTAAATTGCACCGGCTCCTCAGCTGTTGCCCCAGAAGCCATGACAAGCCCGCCCCTTGCGTCACGTGTGTGCAGCACGACTCACAGTACGTAACCAATCCCAGTGCTCGGATTGTTTTGCCTGTAGACGAGTTGTCAATAAAGTTTTCAGATAAAAAAGGCGTTGTCAGCTGATTGTTTACCTCAGATTACTTGTGTTTCCAAATGTTTATCATGTAGAGCAGTTTCAGGGCAATAACTGTCTGTATTAACGGTTAGGGGGTTAATGGGAAGTGACACGGGTGGGTTAGAACGTTGCTCTGTCAGCTTGAAGATAGACTGCCCTGTATGCATGCAGTCTAGACAGGGTTGGTGATAATCAGACCATAGGGAGGCGTTCTCGTTTCAGATAGGGGTCATGCGTACCCTTTTCTGCTCATTTGTTCTAATTATAAATACTTAAGATCACCAGCCAGGGCAATGGCACACGGGGCGTTTTGTCTCCCTGTGGGAACAATATTCCTGGAAATGCTTTTGTATGTCTTCTAAATTGAATAGTCCTCTTTAAAACGTGCCTCATTACACATGTTTGCACAGTTAACGTAAATGTACATGAAATGTTTTGCTTGAAATCGCATTAGAACTGAAAATAACCTTCTAAAAGGATTTCACTCGGGTGACAAACTGAAACATCTCATGTGACGAGACCCTAACCAATAAGAATTACATATGACGTGGGGGGAGCAAGATTTCCTGAGGGCAACAAAACTCTCCCTGTGCAATAAAAATCGGTCTTTTATTGAGATTTGTAGTGTGAGCATTGTGTACTCTGTGGGATGGGGACAAAATATCCACCTTTTAAATAGTGAATAACCACCAAGCGCTGGTTCCTGTCATTTAATGAGATGTGATATAGAACTAGACTATGCAGCAAGATATTTTTGAGTGATATGTCCCTGACCTTGAATTCGCTGCTGATTCTCATTCATTTTTAAAACTGGGGATCATTATTATCATGTTGCCACCCACCTGTATAGCTACAAATGCTCAGAATTGGCCTGTTTGCCATTACCCTAATAGGGAATGTTAATGCAGATGGAATATGTTTTTTCTATGCTGTACAGTTCTAATCAGAAACAGCATTTTTTTTCCCCAAGCAGCTATCTATCTAGGAATGTGGTCTCCTATTTGGTTACTGAGCTAACACGAGGTCTGCTGGTCTATACCTGGAGTTCCTTTCTTGGTACATTTAGTATTTTTTAGCTTTACGTCTATGTAGTCTATCCAAAGCTAAGTAGGATACTGTCACTTAAATTTTCTGTCCCAAGAATTAGCTAAACCATTCATGTGCTTGCTAAACATAAAACTGTGCCATCTTGTTAAAGGGATACTGACACTAAAAAACGACTCCTCAAAATATGAATGTACATAAAAAGTTGCCTATAGGTCATGTTGATTGATTTTCGTTGAGAGATTTGCTTTTGTAAATAATTGTTACTTGAAGTTCTTAAACCTGACTGTTTTGCCAACCTGACTGTCCCTTCTCAGCCTGTCAGTTATAGCTTCAAATGCTAACAGCCTCCTACTGGACAAATATGGCAGCCCCCTTATAGGGGAACATGGGGGATCAGACAGGTAATATAAAAGCATTGGGCAAATACTTTTATGGCAAAAATTAAGGTCATGCAAAGACAATGTTATGATAGATGTAAAAAAAAGGTTTAATTCTGGTGTCGGTATCTCTTTAAGAAAAAAGTGTCCAAATGCTTTAATCTTGCCCAGCTTGACAAGTCAATTAGCGTGCAATTTGGTACATCTCAAATATTTTTAAAAACATGGCTAAAAGACTGACAGAATAGTGTTAAAATGCTATAAACAGGATTAGCACATGCTTACTGGTGCAGAAGGTGCTTAAAAATATGGGTATAACACCCTATGCACTCATAGGTCTGTACAACTCCTGTTTTTAGCATTTTGTGCTTTGCATTGATACCACACCTGGTATCTGGAGAGATAATGCACCACATGAAGATTGTGGAGTCTATATAGTGTTTTGTATGACTGTAACCTTGTTATAAGTGGGGCTGAACCAAAATGGGGCAAAAACCTGTTACAAACACTTTAAAATATCTCCTATGTTTAGAATCATAATATAAAGTGGACTTTTATGACAATGACTTAAAAGAAAAGCTGGCTTTGTAAAACCTTGTCTTATTAAGATCCACAGTGCCTTCTTACAAACCCAAAAGCCAATCATCAAATATGTCTTAGGCAATGTTTATAAGCAGGGCAGCCACAAAGGGAAGCACAGAAACTATTTTAGTAGGGTACAGTCACATTGCAGTCCTTGAAAATTTACCACTGTTTAGTAAGTCACATGCCAGGCTTCATGGATTTGCAGCTTCACACCTCTTTGCACAAAAAAAGGGGAAAACAGTAAGTGCCAAGCAAGGGGGCTCAGAGAGAGAACACAACTGGGACCTTCTTTAGAAAGGACCAAGGCAGAGATGTAGCAATGGAATTATTACAATAAAGCACAACGGTTTGATTTTCAAGTCAAATTTGCCATGGTCCATTTAATCAGTTTATAATCATATTGGAAAACCTATGTGTTATGTTACTTATACAGCGGAGCATGAATGACCACCCATCATTAGGTGGTGTCTATACTTGATACAAAGCAGTGAGGCTGATTTGCTATTACACTAAGAATTCATTTTGATCACTCCAATGACAGTTTGAAAATAAATTAAAAGATCTGGCTGGTTGGTGCACTTTAGAATCTATGTTAGCACCATTTTATGTATACATTATAACTAAAATTTGCACAAATAAATGTATCAGTTTATATGTATACCATGTTACTGGATATTTCTGTAACAAAGATACCGGTGAATCAATGGACACGATGACGCATTTATCAAATAAGCCACACAAGTAGTTAAGAGCATTAGAGCATAAATCACGGCACAATTGTAATCTCCGAGGGAATCCAGAGGAGGGCCTTTATTTTGTTATTCCATGTATGATGGTATGTAACAGTTACGGTCAAGGCTGTGAATGCCAAAGATCTAGATTCTCCCACTACTTGGTATAATTTCACTGGGTCCGTAGGTCTGATGATCTACTGACGAATTACAAATAAATAAAGCAAACCTTTTTTTGAAAAGTAAATAAGCACTTCTCCTTTCACCCATTTGTTCCTTGTTATTAATATAAAATTCACGAGTGCACGATTTCCTAAACAAGAATCTCTGGCAGCCGATTGGCTTTGGGTAACGGTGGCCCATCGTAAAGTGGAGCGATGTTTAACGTCAATGACCTAAACCACTCCCTGGAACAAATACTCAAAACGCTGGAGGGTTAAACTACTGAGAAAGAGGGTGACGCCCGTGATGTCACTGGACCCTACATTCACGCCCATTCCCCCCACCGTGTTTCAGCGACGCCCTGTAGAGATCATTTTTTGGCAGGAAGTTGAGAAAGGACATAGCGCATGCGCATTTGAGAGAAAAAAACCCCTGAAAACAAACTGGTTTCGCCCTTTAGCTAGCCGTTTAGGGCCTTTAGAAGACAGAGTTTTATAGTTATGGCAAGCGGTGGCTAAATTTATACGTTTGTAATCCTGTATTGCAAGTTAAGAACCCCGGAAGTCTAAGTTATTAGAATTTTGCTCCAAATAAAAACTGGATTCGTTACTGAATATTAAACATGCAGAGGTTTTACATGGTTGTCACTAAAGCACTATGCTTATTCATGCTACTGTGATGTGTTATATGTTACAGAATTGCCCATTTGAATACCTTAAGGTGGTAATGTTGGCATCATGCAAGTAGTCCTGATATCGTACCAGTAGGATAGCCACCTTTCTGGAAAAAAATCCTGGCCTTCCTTTATCTTTCTTTCCTCTTAAAGGAACAGTAACACCAAAAAATGAAAGTGTATAAAAATAATTACGATATTATGTACTGTTGCCCTGTGCTGGTACAGCTGGTGTGTTTGCCTCAGAAACAATACTATAGTTTATATAAACAAAGCTGCTGTGTAGCCATGGAGGCAGCCATTCAAAGTAGAAAAGGCACAGGCACAAAGAAGATAACAGATAAAGCCCCATTATATTCTACAGAGCTTATCTGTTATCTGCTATGTAACCTGTGCCTTTTCTCCTTTTTTCCAGGTTGAATGGCTGCCCCCAGGGCTACACAGCAGCTTATTTATATAAACTATAGTAGTGTTACTTTAGCAAATACATAACTTCACCTGTGCAGGGTAACAGTACATTATATTTTAAATACCTAAATACACTTTCATTTTTAGCGTTACTGTTCCTTTAATAACATTGGCATTAACTATCATTTTTACCAGTCAGGCCGGTAAAATATAGGCCAGGTTGCAACCCTACACCCAAAAGATGCATTTTTCTTACATATACTGTGCTTTGCAATTGTAAGGCAAGTTTATATGAAATGAGGCAATTAAAGGATTATAACAATATTTTGTCTTATAGATATGGAGATCTTTTTACAGCCAAGCACAACTAAATAGCTGTTTTTCTTCTTGCTGACAGATTTAAGTCAGCCTTGCATCCTTTGCACAAAAGTAAACTAAAAAATGATTTGATGTAATTTTATAGAGAAACTATACCCCCTGAAAATTGCAGGTGTCTAAAAAAATATATTGCATAAAACAGCCCATATGTAATACACTGTTTTAGCTAAATCATTTTCATTAAAATTACTTTTTTTTTTTTTAGTATGTGCGATTGGATAAGAATAGAGAATTGTCATTTTAGGCTAATGTCCTACGGAGCAAGTTAGTCACCCACGGTAGCAGAGATCTATCTATAAGTGACTACATCACTCCTTGGGACATTACCCTAAAGTACTAATGGCGTCCCCCTGACTTAAACTGTTTACTGTGCTCACACACACAAACCAAGGGCACACATACATGTGAGTTTTGTCTTTTACTCCCCCACTTTTAATTATGTTACAGTTAGTTTAATGCCCCACAGGGAGAATAGTTGCATGCAATAAATTAGAGTGACTTAGTGATGCATATGCTTACCCACTGACGGTTCACATTTTTGCCGGCAGGAAGGCATTTCAAGGAAATACGTCACCTGGTAGCAGAGAATTATCACAGGCGACTAATCTGCCTGTGGGGCATTAGTCTTAGAGCTAAAATAATCTCTGAGGGAGCACAGACTATCACATAACAGTGGTTCAAGGTAAAAGAATAACTGATGTATATATAATAATACACTCATAATGTCAGAGGGAAAATGGCTGCCAGGAGAACGCTGCTATTTGTTTTAGGAAAATGTGATGGTTCTGGCGAACAGAGGGGATATATGCAATACAAATGGTGCAGTTTTGGTTGGGGAAATGTGCCCAACTTATGTACATGGTAGGAAAATGTAGGGTTTACATGTCCTTTAAAAGAATCACTAGGTAGTCATTCAGTAAGTGTATTTAATATGTGGCACACACCGAAGGAGAAAGCTGCATTGCTTTCACAGCTAAATCTCTTGTGGGCCTAAAAAGGCAGAGGCTTACATAACACACTTAAAAACTTTTTTCTGTCTGGTGACTATCCAGTGTTGGTAAATGCTGCCATGAAGAGTGAAACAGAGGAATAGAAATTACAGTATGTCAATAAAATGTCTATTCTTTCATAAAGGAAACAGAACTGCACAATATGTATAGCCTTCTTACACCCACTTGCATAACAGGACCAACAGAAGTTTATGTTGTGGTTTCTGAATCTATTGTACCATTTTCTAGTCAGGCATTTGAACTAGCATTCATTGCAATGATGAAATGCTGATGTGCAATAAGAAGCCTAGTTTTTTTTCATGCAGACACAGTGTCTTTGAAAAATCCCCCTACAGGTTTCATCATGCAGATATTAGGAGGGAGTTAGACTATGAATAGGACAGATCAATTACCAAGAACAATGAGGGATACGATTGGAAATCCTCCTCACAGCCTAGAGGAGAATGACAGGTGATAGGCTAGGCTGAACAGTTAGGAACATTGTGAGCTTTGTGATCTGGAAAAAACAATAGAAGAAAACTTCCAACAGTTAAACTTTCAAGTCTGCGGACTAGTATTAGGTGTAGTTCTTTCCAATTTAAAAACTAACCAAGCTAACTTTTGGGGCTGATTAACTAATCCACGAATCCGAATGGGAAAAATTCGGATTGGAAAACGAACATTTTGCGACTTTTTCGTATTTTTTGCAACTTTTTCGTAGCCGTTACAACTTGTGCAAATTGTTGCGACTTTTTCATAGCCATTACAAAGTTCGTGAATTGTCGCGACTTTTTCATAGCTATTATGACTTTCGTGAATTGTCGCAACTTTTTCATAGCCATTACGACTTTCGCAAATTCGAATTCGTATTGAGCGCTCGAAAAAGTCGCAAAATACCGATCATTACGAAAAAACGCATTCGGACGCTTTTCGGACGTTCTTGGATTAGTAAATGTGCCCCTTAGTGTATTTTTTTCATTGGATGATGATGTATACACCTCTTTAATGTACTGCAATGTGAAATGTGCTGGCGCCTTATAAATACAGGATAATAACAATTTGGTTATTTAGCATGGTCACCAAATTAGATAATTTGGCCACCCACTCACAAGGCCACATTGGGCAGGCCAATGTCAGAACATTCTGCAGGGCTATGGGGACAGGATTTTCAAATCTGCCTTATAGATATCTGGTCAATTTTTGGGTATCATTCAGACAGGTGCATCATACACAAGCCTATAAGCACCCGACTGGGTAAAAAAGGGCTGAGTCTGTAAGTCTATAGGATACTCCATGAGGAAACTGAAGTGAAAGTTAAATAGTGGGAAAAGATGCATGTCACAATGTGGCAATGACCTTACCACAAACAACAATCAGAAAGGCTGATTGCTTCACAGGCAAAGACTTATCCATTTGAATTATATCAATAGCAAAAATATGTGTGGCATCATTAAAAACTAAAAAAAAAAAAGTTCAGATTTGCATGGCTTGGTAGGGGCAGATATTTCAGGTTATTAAATATTGTAAGCAAGGTCAGACGTACAGACAAATCTTTAGCATTAAAAAAGTCAATTTATTATGTACAGTTTCAGAATCTGTTGCCACACAGGAGCAAAAACAAAATAAAACAAAACCCTTGCCACACTTGGGCTCTAACTAATATACAGGGTGCTTTCCCTCTCTGCTACCGGTCCCCTACTGGGATTCCCGACTAAACCCAAAAATACAACTCCACTACACCTTCAGAGAGTCCTTTTTGTTTTGGAGTGAAGCCAGCAGTACTCCAAGCTGTTTCACACAGGCACAGACCCTCCCACACTAGCAGATGTAGCCTGCTAATTATTCCCCAGGTAAGGGCTGTGACAGACGGGGAGATTAGTTGCCGCACGACAAATCTCCCTTGTCGCTGGGCGACTAATCTCCCCGAAATGCCACCCCACCGGCTAGAATGTAAATTGTCGGTGGGATAGCATACGCGGCACCGAAATCGCCGAAGTTTCCTCTCAAGGCAACTTCGGCAAATTGCGGCGCTACGTATGCCATCCCATCAGCAATTTACATTCTAGTCAGTGGGATGGCATTTCGGGGAGATTTGTCGAAATTCCATCCCACCGGCAAAATGTAAATTGCCGGTGGGATGACATACGCGGTGCCGCGATTTCCCCGAGATTAGTCGCCGCGACAAGGGAGATTTGTTGTGGGCGACTAATCTCCCCGTGTGACAGAGCCCTAAAGGATTGTGTACAGAGGGTAGTTTTTTAATGGTTCATTCTTAACTTGGAGCAGGGTTCTGTATTTGGTCCACTGTTATTTAATATGATCATTAGTGACTTGCAGGTGGGCATTGTAAGTAATGTTCCAGTGTTTGCAGCTGACACAAAGTTAAGCAGGCCAATTAATTCCATCCAGGATGTGGCATCCTTGTATTAGGATTTGCACTTTGGTGCTCTTGAGGGCTAAATAGCAGATGAGATGCAGTAGTAAATAAATATATACTTAGGGTGTAAAAATATGCAAACCACTTACACCCTTTATGGGACTGTGTTAGACAAATCAATATATAAAGAGGACCTAGGGTTACTTGTGCTTATGTCAAGCAATGCCAGTCAGCAGCTGCAAGGGCAAACAAGATTTTTAAGTGTATAGATTTGTAGGCGGAGAGGATAATTGTTCTCTTAACAAAATACTGAGAGCACTGATAAGGCCCCATCTGGAATATGCAGTGCAGTTTTGATCTCCACTTAATTAGAATTAGTACAAAAAAGGACAACTAAGTTGGTACGAAGAAAGGCTGGGAAAGTTTACACTAGAGAAAAGGCACTACAGTAAAAGGGAGATATGATAACCTTGTAAAAATATATATACATACACTAAACTCTATGATGCTTTATTCACCAGTAGGTTCTCCTGTGATAGCATCCATTGAAATGGAAGAGAGGATGTTCCATTATAATATTTGAAATAGGCTTTTTACTTCCTTCTCCTGAAGTGGTTGTATTGGCAGATACATTAGATAGCTTCAAGAGAAGGTATTTTTAGCAAGCAAAAGGGTTACTGAAATTAGTTTTTCGCAGGAAATTGATCCAAAGACTAGTCCAATTTCCCTCTTACTATCTTACCCATTTAGTGCTAGACTACATACCCACATGGAGAGAAACACACAATTCATACACAGTATACAGTTAGATATTAACTGGCCAACACACACTTCACCTACACATCCAGATTTATGCACAGAAATTGAATCCACATACATAAGTGTATATACAAAGCACTCCATTAACACACAAGAATATACAGATATTTATAGAGGCGCGTGGAGTGTGTTTTCCTGGGCATATATTTGTGTCTGTTTTTAATTATGCATGTGTGCATGTGTGTCTATATTTCTGTGTTTATTATGCCTTTTTCTATAACACAGATTATAAAATCTACACCATTGCCACATAAGTAATCTTGCCAGTGCCATTGCTGTAGATTCTGGCTTTCCAGGTTAATCTATTTGAAACCACAAATTTCCTACAAATTCACACTCTTGATCATGCCGGCTGTGCTGAGTGTGCGTAAATGCATATTTTTACATTACCACCATGTGCAACATTTACTTTGTTTGTTCAGCAATATAATGAGCAATAAGTGGCTACAACTGCAATTACAGACTCTGTTGATTGCTGCAGAAGTCATCACAGAGTGTGTCTGTAATGTACCCCAGAGAAGAACACTTCGCTCTCTATATAAAGGATTAATATATATGAATTCAAAACCTTATGAGAGAACATCAGGTTGAGTGTAGAAAATCTATAAAAGGAAGCACACAAAAAATATGTAGTGCAGCATAGATAAAAATGTGTAAACCCTTTGTGTGTAAACGTGTCTTTAATGTTTAGCAAGGGTTAACACAGTTCAATGATCAGGTAGCAGGTCAGGAGTTCAGGCTAGGTCAGGCAGGCAAATGGCAAAGCAGGAACTAGGCAAGAGCACTTACCATGGACAGGGTAACCAGCAGGATTGTGACATCAGAAAATGTTGAAGAGAATTAGTGACAGTGGGCTTTTAAAGGGGTGGTTAACCTTTAAGTTAACTTTTAGTATGTTATAGAATGGCCAGTTCTAAACAAATGGCCTTCATTATTTATTTTTTATATTCTACTGACTCTTTCCAACTTTCAAATGGGGTCACTGATGCAGCTGCCAAAAACCTTTTACTCTGTGAGGCTACAATTTTATTGTTATTTTTACTTTTTATTACTTATTTTTCTGTTCAGGTCCTCTCCTATAACTTTATCAGTCTCTCATTCAAACCACTCCCTGATTACTAAGGTAATTCGAACCCTATGAGCCAGTTAACTGCTGAAATTTCAAACTGGATAGTTACTGAACAAATAGTGAAATAAATTAAAAAAAACAAAACAATAAAAAAAAAGATCAATTCCAAGTCGTCTCAGAATATTACCCCTATATCTATCTATAAAAATATATTGCATAAAACAGCCCAGCTTCATCTAAATAAACCATTTTCATAAAATATACTTTTTTAGTAGTATGTGCCATTGCATAATACTGAATAGAAAATTTCCATTTTAAATACTAAGGGATGCCCCCTGGGATCATACAAATCATGATGCACGCACACAAAGCAAGGGCTCATCAACCAATTAATGTACGAACTTCTTTCTTTTGTTTCCACACTTATTCCTGTTACAGTTACAGCTGTATTATTTCTGGTCATGTGATCTCTGAGATTGCACAGAAAGCCATCACAAAATGGTGGCCCAAATGGTGGCAAAATTCTTTAATAGGCCACTTAATATGATATTAACTATCTGTTGGTTAAGTATTCATTCTGAAGGTATAGTTTTCCATTAACGCCTGAATTTCACAAGCATACCTATAAAAGTTTGATTACATATCTGGGAACTGCTGGGAGGCCGTGAAAGGTATTTTGCGGGACCTTGGTGTTAAAAACACTTGAATTTATTCTTGAATAAATTCAAACACTGGAATTTGTTCTTGAATTACACTTGAATTTATACTTTATAACAGTGTTTATGGGACATTACCATCTTTTAATATAGAAATATAAAAAGGGAACAGTCTTTGTACCATAGGTTGCATCTGAGTCTGTTAAATGACTGTATATTACCTGGCTGTAATAAGAACATGAAAAGATATTATAACTTCCATATGGCTGTCCACACATATATGAATCCTTATTTGCTAGTGTAGTGATTTTGATTATCATCTGGCTTGAAGCCTGCAAAAAGGGTCTGGGACTGTCTGATTGGGTCTGGGAGGGAGAGGGCAGGCTACAGCTGAGAAATATAAAATAAAAACACTCAGTATGTCTGGCAGGGATCTTATTGGTAAGTCTGGGGTTAACAGAGTGCTCATTGGCCATTTCTGCATTGATCTTACAGCCATGAACATGGAAAAGGGTGTGTTTTTGTAAAACAGACATGGTATTTGGGGGTGTTGACAGAAAGAAGGTGTGGTCAAAATAAAATCTAGCTGCGCGCGGCACATGGCTCTATCTTTTGAGGTAGGGGCCCAGTGGAAGGGGGCCCCAAAAATACTGCATTGCCTAGAGCCCCATTTAGTCTAAATCCAGCTCTGGGTCAGGGTTTTGTAATAGATGCCCCTTGTCTTATAAAAAAAGTTGGAGACATATTAAAACATTGTTATTAGCCATTCAGCCATATTCTTAAGAGTGTAACAAGTATACACCCCAATTATTATTTAACTGACCTTCACAATTTCACTAATATATGAAAAAACAAATGAGGCATTCTCCACAAATCCCACTTTAATGAGCCTTCTGCCATGGGTTACCAAACAGGGATTGGGCCCATGATGAGAGAACCACCAATTTAGTGTATTTGAGTTTCCTGTTCCTTCTTTAAGATATAAAGGAAAAGAAAGACCTAATGACCTATTACCTGTTAATACTAGTTGATATTTTATTCAGTTCCTAAATAGTTGATGTTTATATTCAATATATTTAGCATGTACCATGTATCCTTTTAAACACAAATCTGGAATAACAAATTAAAGTCAACGAAAAAAGATCTGTTTTAACAAATTTCTACACTGCAACAAGTACAAGAGCATGTACGTAACAACGGCGGAGATCCATTATCAGCACATGCCAACTAATTAAGACTGGAAATTCCTCACTTCAGAGTGCTGTCCAGCATATAGAGACATAAAACTGTTTGGGTTACCTAACAGAACCCACACTGATCTTAAAATTGTTCAATTTTGAAAACATAATGTTTTTGCTAATGTTTTCCATGTTGGAAATGAGAGGAGAACTGTAAGTTGATCTAGAGCAGGGGTCCCCAACCATTTTACGTGTGAGCCACATTCAAATTCTGATAACAACCTGATTGTGATTGTGCAGATAGCATCTTTATGGAGTTCGATAAGCAAGTATGTTTTCTTAGCCTATTGAACACCAGGATGGGAGAAGGCAAAGAAGAGAGTAGAAAAGAGAATGAAAAATCTTGAAAACTCAAACAAAATAGTTATAGGACGCTTAACAGTATATTTGCTAAATACCATTAAACTGAAGCTACTTACCATAGAAGTGGATCAAAACCTATGTGACCTTATCTTAAACAAAAACTGTACATTTCAAGTTCACAAAACTGTAATTTATGGCAGGGCTTTTTGGAAACTGCTTGAACTCAAGTTTGTCTAAGAAGTGCATAAACCTAGGCATTAAAAAAATATGATCTGATTAGTCACCTTTGAACCTTTTACTATACCTGGTTGTGGATGGGCATCTATCTAGTAGTCATTAGGTTTGATGATAGGCCTTTATGGTCTTAGTCATTATGAGGCCATTTAACAGAACCAGTTACAACCTTTGGTTCCCTTGTTATGTTTCATTATTACATATTTAGCCCAAATATAATTGCAGTGGGGGTTATTACCAATAGCAACTAATGAGATTTTTGCTTTCACTCTAACTAATCAAAACTAACTGCAAATGGATTGCTATTGGAAACTGCAGGCAGTTTTTGGGATGCCCTTTTTGTCATACCAGTGGAACATAAATAATGAAGTTACTTCCTTCCCTCTGGTCCTACCTACATTTACTTACTTAGCCACTGCACTCTGAATTTAATGTTTCAGTTGCTCTCTTGCAGTAGCAGACAGCACCTCACCTCCACTGAGAGTTCTCAGACAGAGTGAACAGATCTTCCTAAAACATGTTAGTACATTACCAATAATTTGATTGTCTAAGAAAAGGATACTAATATTTAGATAATCTATGTTTCAATATAGTAATAGAAAGGCTGATATTGTTAGCACAGATAATTGGCATATGGAAACAATGTAGAAGAATCTAATACAATGAATGGCACTGGATAAGCAATATGATATTACTTGTTCTGCTGAAATATGGTTGGATAATACACATGACTAGGCAGTGAATATTAAAATCTTTCTTTCACAAGTAACAGCTAAAACACTAATCCATGCCCTTATCCTTTCCCGCTTAGATTACTGCAAACTCCTACTAACCGGCCTCCCAGACTCCCACCTCTCTCCCCTGCAATCAATCTTAAACTCTGCTGCCAGGATCCTCCTGCTCTCTCCTAAGAGGGAATCTGTTCAGCCTCACTTAAGCTCTCTGGCATGGTTACCTGTTAAGCAAAGGATAGCATACAAAATCCTTCTGCTAACATTCAAATCCCTTCACTCCTCTGCTCCTCACTACATTTCTTCACTGGTCTCTCTGCACGTTCCTGGTCATCTCCTCCGCTCCTCCTCTCAGAGCCTCCGTCTTTTTACACCATCCACACCCACTGCGCTCTCTCGTCTTAAACCTTTCTATCTCGCTGCTCCTTACCTCTGGAACTCTATTCCTGAATCCCTCCGTAGGGAAAACTCACCCACTCTCTTTAAGATTAAACTCAGATGCTACCTTCTGGAGCATTAAGACATTATTTTTCCCAGTCCGGCGCTTAAGGGCAAATGCCCATACCTGGTGCACTCTTACCTTCCAATTTGTGCCTGTATGTTACCCAACCACTTAGTCTGTAAGCTCTACGGGGCAGGGACCTCCTTTCTACTGTGTCTCTTACCACATGGCACTTATTCCCTGTGTATTTATACTTATTTATTGTATTTATTATAACACTTGTCCTCCCTGTGTGTAATTCTGTATACTGTAAGATTGTACAGTGCTGCGTACCCTTGTGGCGCTTTATAAATAAAGTTATACATACATACATACATACAAATCTAAAACATTTCAGAAGGATGGGGTAATTATAAAAGAATGGGTCTATGTGTGTATAATAAAGGAGAAGGAAAGGTAAAAACTATGTAAGCGTTATCAGAAAGGTCTATACAGCCATAAGCACTCACAGAAAAGCTGCACTGAGAAACGTTAAACTTACCAGCTTAAGGTAATTGCTTAAACATTTAGACAATACTTTACTGTCCTAGCTAAAAACAAAGAACAAAAATGTTTATCCATTGACATGATATTATATTGTTTCTGATCTCTGTTTCCTTAGCTTAAAGGAGGAGGAAAGTCATTTTGGCATTTTACTGCCAATAGATTCGCCACAGTAGTGCCACCTAGAATGCTATATTTATTCTGCAGAAAGCTTTACACCTGAGTAAAGAGCCCTAGAAGCTTTCTCTTTTTGCTTAAGACATTAATACAACAGCTGCCATTTTAAGTAGCTTCCTGCTTGCAGCTAGCCATTATAGCTCAGATCACACATTCCTAAAAGAGGGGTGAGGGAGTCCTTAGTGGGAGGGGGGAGCAGGAGAGGGGAGAGAACTGCACAGACTCTGGTCCCGGGAATGAAGCATCTTTCTGAGAGAGGTGAAGTCAGATACTCCAAGAACATGTTCACAAAAAATGAGACAAGAGCAAATGAAGAGATGGCATTTCTGGTTCCCATAGAAACTCAGCTCTAGCTGTCTGCTTCAATTTTTTTCTCCTAACTTTCTCTCCTGAGCTCAGCCCAAAGCAGAACTTCTATCAAAGACAGTTCTGCCTGTGTGAGTCTGTATTCTTGATTAAATAAGGGTCTTTGTGTGTGCATGCTGTTTGCAGATTTAAATGTATCTGATTATGTATCAGGAAAAATGGCCACCGAGTGAAAGCTGCTATTTGCTTTAAGGAAAATTTGATGGTGCTAGCAAACAGAGGGGATATATGCAGTACAAATGATGCCATTTGGGTGGGGGAGACGTGCCCAACTGATAAACTTTGTAGGCAAATGTAGGCTTTACATGTCCTTTAAAGGGATACTGACATTGGAAATTAATTTTTTTTTTACATCTATCATAATATATAATAATTGTCTTTGCATGTGCTTTATAATTTTGCAGTAAAACTATTTGCCCCATGCTTTTATGTTACCTATTTGATTCACCTTGTTCCTCTACAAGGGGGTGCCATATTTGTGCTGTAGTAGTCCGTTAGTGTTAGAAAATCTAATTGACCAGATAAGAAGGGACAGTCAGGTTAGAAAAACAGGTTTAGGAACTTGAAGTAACATTTACTCACAATAGCAGCCCTATCAGAGAAAAATGACCAATATGACCTATAGGTAACTTTTAATGTACATTCCAATTTTGTAATTTTGTTTTTTTAGTGTCACCGGCTGAACCAAATCCGAATCCTAAAAATCGTGATTTTTCCAAAATGTTCCCATATTTAACCCTTCCAAAACCTAATTAGCATATACTAATTAGGATTTGGATTAAGTTTGGTATTCGGCCAAATCCTTTACGAAGGACTCGGGGGTTTGGGCGAACCCAAAAAAGTGGATTCGGTGCATCCCTACTTTAAGCTACAAAAACCTAAAAGACTGAGGGGGAGACAAATAATTTTGACCTTTAAATAATAAAGCCCAGGGAGGCAAAAATAAAAACAAAATAACCGATTGTTTCATTTGCAAAAAATAATCTCTGATAATTATTGCAGAATATCAATAGTAAAAAGATGTTGAAAGTGTGGGTCAATTTAATAAAAAAATAAAATGTTCATCTCTATATACAGTATTGAGCTGTTTGTTTAGCAAGGGCAGAAGATGTATTTGACCAGTTTAAAAAAAAAAAAAAAAAAAAAAAAAAAGCCTTAGGGGCTGATTTACTAAACCACGAATCTGAATCCGAATGAGAAAAATTCGGATTGGAAAACGAACGTTTTGCGACTTTTTCGTATTTTTTGCAATTTTTCGTCGCCGCTATGACTTTTTCGTAAATTGTCGCAACTTTTTCGTAACTGTTACGACTTGCGCGAATTGTCGCAACTTTTTCATAGCCATTATAAATTTTGTGAATTGTCGCGACTTTTTCATAGCCATTATGACTTTCGGGAATTGTCGCGACTTTTTCATAGCCATTATGACTTTCGGGAATTGTCGCGACTTTTTCATAGCCATGATGACTTTCGGGAATTGTGGTGACGTTTTCATAGCCATTACGACTTTTGGGAATTGTCGCGACTTTTTCATAGCTATTATGACTTTCGGGAATTGTTGCGACTTTTTCATAGCCATTACGACTTTCGCGAATTGACGCAACTGTTTCGTATTGAGCGCTCGAAAAATTTGCGACAATTCGCGAAAAAGTCGCGAAAAAACGCATTCGGACGCTTTTCGTGGATTAGTAAATGTGCCCCTTAGTCTCTTGAATGTAGGGATGGATTATTAAATATTATTATTAACATGTATTTATATTTTTTAAGATTTATAATCTGTCAAAAGGGCTAAAAATCCGAATCCGACAATTTGCCAGCTAAAACTTGTTGAAATCATGTAGAAGTCAATGGCAGATGTCCCTTCACTTTCTTGGAAGATCCTTCTTTTGTCTCAAAACTTTAGAGTTTTCAGATATTATTATATGCTGTCCTTTGTGCAACAATTCGAGTCTTCTTGCACAGACTTTTCCTATTGGATTTTTTCAGTAAATGTTAAACATTCGAGGAAATGAGTTTAGTCGAGTTTGAAAATGTAACAAAATTAGAAATTATTAGTTTTAGTAAAATAAAATGATGAATACATGTATTCAGATCACTTTAAGCCAGGCCATTATTTTCCAATCTTACTAATCAAATTCAAGTGAAATGTGCCAAAAAAAAAAAAATATATATATATAACTAAAACTGATTTATAAATGAAGGTAGTCAGACTCCTAAGAGGAAATCAACTCACTTCAATGGAAATAACCTGATTGCTTAACCTTCAACTTCTCTTAATTAACTGGTTGAGAGAATATATTGCTTAATTTTTTTAATTTCCTTTCACAACCACTGATCACCAAGGGGTTGAAAAAGTTCAACAGAAAGTTAATTTTTAATATGCTGAAGGAGTACAGAAATTAACATTACAAGTAGATTTTAAATTATTTTTAAATTTTGACTCATTTGTCACAAATGAAAAGGAGAAGTTAAGAAGTGGGTCATCCAGTAAATCTATGCAGTACAGAACTCTGCACCCAAGTTACAAAACCAGTGAGCATCATGAAAATGTTATACAGTGTATAACCTTTGACTCATTAAGACACTTTCTAAATTTTATTAATTAAAAACTCTAAAAATCAAATTACTCTTTGTTATTCCCCTCTCAGCAATCTGTCTCTCCATGCAGGATTTGTGTCAGAGTAATTTTTTTTTTTTTTTCAAAAACAGTTAGCTTTAATACATAATCTACATAACGGAAACCAAACCACTGATTAAAACTGTCCATCAAAAAACTGACTCCTACACAAAGGGGCACATTCATGAAAAATCAAGTTCGAATCCCGAATGGGACAAATTTGGATCAGATTTAGATTAGATTTCTGCTTGCTACCTGCCCTGACTGTGTGCCTGAACCTGGACTTTGCTTTCTGCTTACTCCTTGTATTGATATCTGCTAGGGTCTGTACCTCAGTTTTTAATTATTAAATATTTTGTTAATACACTATTCTTGTCATGTCTCAGTGTTTCTGTTAAAGGTTATACAACATGTAGACTCCTTGCAACCAGTTTAGCTACCTTTTCTGACAGAAACATGATATACCCTTAACTACTCCCTCCTTCTCCATGTTTGTGCTGTTCTACCTAATGACAATGGTAGTGAAGAAGTTGAAGAACAGGATCCTTGAGTCTCTTATAATCCTGTTTACTCGTGGTTTACCTTTTTTCAGATGTCTAGGTCTGTAGGAATCAGATATAAGTTACACACGTAATGTGTGCTGCATGTCAATAGCCTCTCTTGCAATGAAAAGAGATTCTGCACACCTTGCATGAAATATGCCATATATGAATAACAAAACTGTGCAGTCAGACTGCTTTGTGGAAAGGTTTAAGATTATGATGTTGTAGACCTTTGAAGATATAAAGCACACCTCTAAAGGTGGCCATACACGAGCAGATCCGCTCGCTTGGCGATGTCGCCAAGCGAGCGGATCTTCCCCCGATATCCCCACCTACGGGTGGGCGATATCGGGGACCATTTAGGTAAAAAAAATAATAATCCGATCGTTTGGCCCTGGGGCCAGACGATCGGATTATGTGGGCGGCAATGGGGCAGTCGGATCGGGGACCGCATCAACGAGCCGATGCGGTCCCCGATCCGACCAGATTTTCTAACCTGGCCGATCGAGATCTGGCCAATTTCAGGCCAGATATCGGTCGGCCAGGCCGATCTGCTCTCCCCATACACGGGCCGATTAGCTGCCGAATCGGTCCAAGGGACCGATATCGGCAGCTATAGTCGGCCCGTGTATGGCCACCTTAAGACTGATACTTCTGAGAAAAAAAGGTAATCTGATTGTTATTTATCAGGTTTCTGATGAGTTAGATGAGGCTTCATTTTCATCAAAATTCCTGTGTGTCATAAAACTAGGTAGAATATGTTTCTGTTACTAACAGAAAGAAACACAAAAACCTATTTGAGATGTAGTTAAAGATCAAGAGAAGAAAATATCAGTTGTTACGAAACATGCTTCTTGCAAATGTGTCCTGATGAATCATTTTAAGGAGTTAATGGAAACAGAGTGAAATGATTCAACAAAAAAGCCCAAAACATCCCCTGTAAATGATTAAAGCAAGAAATCAATCTCCCAGATTTGAGTATCCAAGATCTTTCTTCAGAAGCAAAGACTTCCTTTAGGTGCAGATTTATTAAAGTGGGAAATTAGACCTCACTGCAAAAAAAATGTATCCACTTTTGATTTATTCCTATGGGATTTCTAGAAGAGTATTTATCGATAGCTAAAAGTAAGGGTAAAGACCCACGGAGTAGTTGTCACCTAAGAACACAGGCGACTAACCACTCTAACCTAACCGGAAAAGGAAGCAATTCGAAGGGCTTTTCACCGGCGACTCCTTTTGTTGCTGGTAGAAAGCCATTTCAGAGCAGTTAGTCTGCCACGATAGCAGCTACTTTTCCATGGCTACTAAATGCCAGAAAATACCCTGCCATAGACAGTGCTAAAACACCCACAGACAATTATATGTAAGTGATCTGCATTGTATATTTTAGTAGCTGCTAATAGTAGCTCCATGTGTCTTCACCCTAAGGGCAGTGACACACGGGGAGATTAGTCGCCGTGCGAAAATCTTTTTTGTCGCCAACGACTAATCTCCCTGAAATGCCATGCCACCGGCTAAAATGTAAATCTTCAGGTGCAATGGCATACGCGGTGCCGCGATTTGCCAAAGTCGCCTTGAGAGTAAACTTCGGGTGAATTCGGCAAAACACAGCGTCACGTATACCATCCCACCGGCGATTTACATTCTAGCTGGTGGAATGGCATTACCGGGAGATAAGTCGCCCACGACAACGAAAGATTTGTTGCGCGGCAACTAATCTCCCCGTGTGTCACTGCCCTAAAGCTGGCCATACACGCACCGATAATATCGTACAAAACCTTTGGTGCGTGTATGGCAAGTCGACTGATATCGCAGGAAGCTGCTGATATTGGTCGACTCGCCGATCAGGCCAGTTAAAAGATTTTGATCGGGTGCCATAGAAGGCGCCTGACCAAAATCTGCCTTCAGCGCTGAATCGGCAGAAGGAGGTAGAAATCCTATTGTTTCTACCTCCTTATCTGCCTGTTTCAGCCCTGAAGGTTAGTGGCGGATCTGACAATCTTTCGTGCGACCGATGGTCGCACTAAAGATTGTCAGATCGCCACGTGTGTGGCCACCTTAAGAATTTACCATTTGACCTATCAACATTTGAGAAGTACACTTCTAAAAATTCTGTAGGAATAAATAGAAATGAGGTAAATTTTTATGTGATAAGCTCACGAGCGACCATCGGTCACAAGAAAAATCGTTTGTTTCCCCCACTGACGTTCAGGGCTAAATCTTCAGATGTGGAGGTAGAAACAATAGAAATTCTACTTCCACCTGCTGATTCAGCCCTGAACACAGATTTTGTACTGGCAAATCTTTTAACCCGGCCGAATGACGAGACAACCGATATCCGCAGCCTTTGCGATATCAGTTGTCTTGTCGATCCGCCATACACGTTTCATACGATATCATCAGTGTGTGTATGGCCGGCTTAAGGATGATGGCACATGGTAAGATGTCACCCGCAGTTAAATGTGTGCTACTGTGGGAAACAAGTGTCCTGAATGTGACTTGCCATAGTATAACATTAAGATCGGCATCAAGTAGTACAAATTACATGAAGTGATCCAGTTAATTTGCAGGAAATTGGCTCACTTCTCATTTTGCAGTGATTAAGCCAGATCACAGCCAGTAATATATTATAATATACTTGTGCCGATCTTAATGATTTTAATGTCAATGCCAAGTCATTTTGGGAGATGGTAAAACACCCATTTATTGATCAGTTTTGGTATGTGTGATGTATCAACCCTTCTATTGTACACCGCTGTGGAATGGACTTAACTTGATAAATATGTGAGACTAGAACAAGGAAAAACCAAAATAAAAGGAGACATTAAGGAACACAAGAAACAAAACACAGAGGATCAGAAAACGTAAACGTTTTCAAACGTGCTCATCCAGATGATTACAGTGGGTACTAAGCTACCTAGCAACAGCCAGGACTAGCTGAACCAATCTCAGGCTAGCGAGAAAGAAGCAGGGCAGGGAGCCGCTAGCTTCCGGCAAACAACACGCTACAAGTTGCCCAGACAAGCACCTGCAGCGTTATGTGGGTAGAACAGCTAGTGAAACCATCTTTGCTATTTTCGCCTATTCCCCCAGACTCAGGGCAGCAGTCACGATCACGGCGGAGTTTTGTAATTGTGCTTCCTGCTCCCCAGAGCAGCCGTGAGCGTAACTGATCGTGTTAAATCGGTCGAGTCATTTTCCTACACTCTCAGTATGCCTCCCCCACCCTATTTACTGGCGGGAGTGTTCCAGCATGAAACCTGGTACCGGAAGAGTAAATAAAGCTAGGACACTATTTGGCAGACAGCGATTGGAGAATTCTTTTGGGTGGGGCGTAATGACGCCATGCAGCGGGCGGTAACGCCCTGCAGCCCCTCCCCCAATCGGATAGCGCCGTTCGGGACACCGGGAGCTTCCGCTTCCCCAGCAGCTGGAGGGGTGGAGAGAGAAAGCTGATAGAGAATACGTGTTTGGCTGCTGTTTTGGGGGTCAATGTGCGAGTGCTGCTGCTGCTGACCCTCCCTGATCATGGCACTGCTGAGGCTCGTGTTCCTGCTGTCCTGGGCTGCCTGTTCGGGAGGTGAGGGAACACACTGAGGCTGAGCCCTCTGCCTAATCATTCATTACCTGAGCGGGGAAGGGCGGGAGAATAAAGGTGTACACTCCCAGAACGCTGCGGCTTTTCAGATGTGGTTAGAAATGAGAGTCTCGGCGGCGGGTGTAAGAGCTGTTTGGGGGGGGGGGGGGGGGGGGGGGGGATGCTGAGAGTTGAGAAACACCTGGGTATATGCAGGTGGCAGATACGGTGTGCAGTCCCCGCTATACAGGCTTGGCCCCTGCTGAGTCGCTCTCCTCACGCAATGCCTCCCTTAGCCAAGTGTAGGCTGGACAGCTGAGCATGCTGGGCCGGCGTTTGGCAAGGCTTTGTGTGGAACTTGCATTTGTGCTGAGCGCTCGTATCGGGGCTGCTGTGTGAGTGACCGGCACCTCATTCATTTGAGAAGGCTGTCTGTGCTGTTGTGATAGGGAGAGAGGGAGAGGCAGTCAGTGGCTGAGAGGTGTGTAAGTTGTAGTTCCACAGCAGCTCTGTAGCATTCCCGGTTTCCACCCTGCTCCTCTATCAGATAGGAATAAGTGAAAGCTGCTGATAGTGCTGGAAACACTCTTGTCTTGTATTTTCTCCTCACACTGTCCAGTCTCTTGCCTGTCAGACTTTTCTGCCTCAGCTGTGTGCTTTGTACTGCACTGCTGAGTATGTTTGCACTTTATACTTTAATAATAATAATAATAATAATGGTAGCATTGCTTTCTCTCACTTAAATGAACCTCATGTTGCCTGTTTTCTAATGTCTTAATCTCACAATATCTTGTAATATACCTGTAAAAATACATTCACTGTTAAAACCACCTGGGCCCAGCAAGCTCTATTTAGTTGGTACCCACATTTTGTAATGGTTAATAGGGCACCCACCAAGTGCCATCTGTCTAGGAGCTCCCACTGTACCGTATGCTGATTGTTGTTGTTGTGCTTTGTATGCTTGGCGCTTGTGTGTGTGTCATCAGAGGACAGCCTTCTTTAGTGTAGGAGAGAATTGCTGCAGACTTCCCAGCACCCTCTTCTGTAGGCGGCTGTGGGAGAGAATAAAGGAAATATGGAGGGTTTAGGCGTTACAAGACCCAGAGGCATTGAAGCTGTTGTGTGTTACTGGGTTATTTTCCCTTCCCCCCTCCTTTTTTAAAGTCACAAATGAGCTGTGAAAGATTTAACCATTTCTACCCCCACCTCCCTGTACCCTGACGCTGTTCATGGTGGGAAAGGGTGGATGATGATTTTCCTTGCCATATTTTTGTACATTCTGTGTGTTTAGGATGCATAGCCCAAGAGGTGCTAAAACCAAGGACATAAATGAGTAATAAAGTGCTAAATCCAAATAATTGTACTCAAAATCTGCTACATTTACAGGGAATCCTGTCTGTGTACTGTAATAGGGTCTGCATGTAATGATAACACCATGCCAACATCTAATGGGTGCTTGATCTCCTTGGTTTAATAAGATTGTCATTTTCTAGTAAAATTCTGCTGCAGTCTGCACAAACACAGCTAGATGTAATGATGTCATTATTTCATTTATTTTCTTCTTATGCATGTGTGCGAAGGAATGTTTGGCATTGTTCATAGTAGTATGGGAGAGAGTGTATAAATGAAGGCTTTGTCTGTCAGCTGACTGCAGCGAAGGGAAAAAATCCCTTTCAGCAAAAGTATCTTTGACACAAACATTAAGGAATAACCACATGGTGGGGTTGCTCTGTGTCTGGATCAAAACATTTCTTGGGTCTCCATTGGGAAGGATATTGAATCAGCTGCATTAATTGGTCATTTGGTTGTGTGACAGTCTGCCTTTTGAGTAGCCTGTAGATTACTGAATCCATTTGCTGCTGGGCATTTTGTATTGAAATCAGGGGAGAATAGGTTAATGCCGTCACGGTTTTTAGTAATCTCAGAATATTGCTGCTTTGAATAATTTTTTTTTAAAGCTAGCTCTTGCTGCATTGCATAGTCCTTAATATGTTCAGCCATCTACAACTCTATACTGTGATATCTGTACTTCCTTATAAACCTTTATTCACCCTGCATGACCTTTTGTTTGTGTGATTGAGAACTTAGTTGGTTTTGTCAATGTGATTTCTGTATAGTTAACTCGAAAGTCCCTTGGCAGCAGCATGATTCAGAGTATAGGATGCAGGAAAGCCACCGCACAGTGCAATGGAACCAAAGTAATGTAATGGAAGCAGAGAGTTTTTGTTTGATTTTGTGACATAATACTTTGTAGAGCAATTTTTGCTTACTTTTTCCTTTGAATGTGAAAAGCAATAAGTTTATGTGGAAAGTCACCTTTTAAAAATTCTTTCTTATAGTATTACTTTTTTTTTTTTTTAATGTAAAATTTTGCCAGCTTTTTTTGGGAAAATTATTTTTTTGTGAGACTCTATATATAAAAAAAAAAATACTTTTAATAGTTACTTAGGGTTGAAAAGAGTCCATCAAGTTCAATCCCTCCAAGTAAACCCAGCACACACAACCTATACTTACCAATCTATACTATCACATACATAAACTATATATATACAACCATTAATACTAACTGAAGATAATCAGCATCACAATAGCCTTCGATACTAAACTTGTTCAAGAACTTATCCAGGCCCCTCTTAAAGGCATTAACAGAATCTGCCATTACCACATCACTAGGAAGGGCATTCCCCAACCTCACTGCCATCACCGTGAAAAACCACCTACGCTGCTTCAAATGGAAACTCTGTTCCTCTAATCTAAAGGGGTGACCTCTGGTGCGTTGATCACTTTTATGGAAAAAAAGAACACCCCCTATCTGCCTATAATCCCCTCTAATGTATTTGTACATAGTAATCATGTCCCCTCGTAATCGCTTCTTTTCCAGAAACAACCCCAACCCCGACAGTCTAACCTCATAGCTTAAATCCTCCATCCCCTTTACCAGTTTAGTTGCATGTCTCTGCACTCTCTCCAGCTCATTAATATCCTGGAGCCAAAAACTAAACTGCATACTCAAGGTGAAGCCTTACCAGGGACCTATAAAGAGGCAAAATTATGTTTTCATCCCTTGAGTCAGTGCCCTTTTTTATACAAGACAGCACTTTATTTGCCTTAGTAGCCACAGAATGACACTGCCTGGAATTTGACAACTTGTTCTCTACAAAAACCCCTAGATTCTTTTTCCATTAAGGATACCCCCAACACACTACCATTCAGTAGATCGTTTGCCTTTATATTATTTCTACCAAAGTGTATAATTTTGCACTTTTCCACATTGAACCTCATTTTCCAGTTTGCTGCCCAGTTTTACAATTTTGTCAAATTGCTCTGCAAAGTGGCAGCATCCTGCATCGAATTTATAGTTTTGCACAATTTAGTGTCATCAGCAAAAATAGAAACAATACTTTGTATGCCCACCTCCAGGTCATTAATAAACAAATTAAAACGCAAAGGACCAAGGACTGACCCCTGCGGTACTCCACTAACAACACTGGTCCAATTAGACCAATTTTCTATTTACCACCACTCTTTGCTTTCTGTCAGCCAGTTCTCTCTCCATTTACAAATATTATGTTCTAGGCCAATATTCCTCAATTCTATCATTAACCTTCTGTGAGGTACTGTAGTTTATAAGTAGTAGTATGTAATAGTTTTGATGTTATTGTTTCTTATAATGCGTCAAGACAGATTTAGATATAGTCTCTATAAAAAGCAAGAAGCTAAGGGCAGTGGTACTAGGTAAAGTTTATCGTCTGTGGTTAAATCTGCGCTACCGCGGGCGGCAGATCCCCTGAAAGTGCCTTGCCATTGCCTAACATTGCAATCACCGCTAGTAAAACATAATATGAGCCCTTATGATTAAGAAGCATTCAGTTTCTTGTTACAATGATTAAGCGGATGCGATAACAGTAATATTTACAGTCACCTGTAGACCTTATTCAAATTTTTGAAATTATATATCGACATAAGAAATATTTTTTAGGTTTGAGTGAGAGTTGACACCTGCTGCTGGAACAAATGTTATGTTCTTAAAAGTAATTATAATATTAAGTGTTTTTAACTGTTGTGACCTAATTATTCTTGTCATGGTAAACCACTTGATAATGGCTTATTGTTATTTTGTGTAGCAATAGTTAATTCTGCTTTTCCCAGGTATAATAAAGATGCAGTGATTACGTGTAAGTGACAAACACTGTATTCTGCATATTGGCCATATTGGCTTTTCTTTTAAGGGGAGAACACTGGCGTAAAAAATGGCGATCTGTGCAAAGAAGTTTAAATCTGTCATGCCTAAAAGCTAAGGTGCCATAATGCTACAGTATAGTCAAAACTCAAGATAACATTATGGATGTGCGCTTAGTTAATTTTAAGTAGTACTCTAGGCGGATGTCCCATGGAGAAATTTAGTTGCCTGTAATAGATCTCTGCTATCGCTGGCTACTGATCTCTCCAAAATGCCTTTCCACCGGCAATAACACTAATCGCTGGTGGAAAGGCTGATGCATCGCTTTGGTTTTCCAAAGTCGCGCAAAGTTGTGTGCAGGGGAAACTTCTTGCGACTTTGTAAAACCCATGCAATGCGTAGGCCTTTCCACCAGCGATAAGTATTGTTGCCGGTGGAAAGGCATTTTGGAGTTGTTAGTTGCCCATGGTAGAAGAGATCTATTGCAGGCGACTATATCTCTCCATGGGATATCAGCCTAAGGGCTCTGGCACACTTCCCCTTTCCTGTTTTCCAGATACTATTGTTATCTTGCCCTCCAGAAGCCTCATGCTCAAATATAACATTTGTATTTTGCTTCTTTTCAATTTTGTTTTCTCAAGCTCATGTAGCGATGGAGGTTTTTTGCAATAAGATGACACATACATACTTTTAGCTGAATTTGTCAGATAGTTTGCCAATTTTAAGCCAGGCAAAAGCCTCAAAATATTCCATACAGATTGTCTTGATTCATAGATTCTTAGGCTAATATCAAACTTGACATTACTGCTGTTGTAAATATGCAGGAACCTAAGGTAGATGTGAGCCCTTTCCTTCAAAAAGCACATTACTCATGGGGATCTGGCTTAATTGTGGGAAAATACGAAGAAATGCCTTTGATTAAGCCGGATCGCCACAAGTAATTACTTGCAGCTAGTGCTGGGCGGTATGACCAAAAATTTATATCACGGTATTTTTCAAAATTATATCGGTATCACGGTATTTGACGGTATTTTTTTTTTCCCCATGCATGATTAGGTGACCACCCCAAACACCCGCCACCCGCACCCCCCCCCGCCACCCCAAACACCCCCCCATCCGCACGCAGCCCCCCCACCCCCCATCCGCACGCACCCCAAACACCCCCCATCCGCACGCACCCCCCCCACCCCAAACACCCCCCATCCGCACGCACCCCCCCACCCCAAACACCCCCCCATCCGCACACACCCCCCACCCCACCCCAAACACCCCCCCATCCCCTTCACATAAATATAACACCCCACCCCATCCCACCCCCCCAAACACAACCCCATCCCCTTCACATAAGTATAACCCACCCACCCCCACCCCAAACACCCCCCCATCCCCTTCACATAAATATAACCCCCCATCCCACCCCCCCCAAACACAACCCCATCCTCTTCACATAAGTATAACCCACCCACCCCCACCCATCCCCTTCACATAAAATATAATTACTGGCCAGGCACCCCCCGACAGCTCACATTGGTATCCGACTCTGAATGCGTCCTAGCAATGGCGCTTTTGTAGAGTGTGCGCGCTGACGTCACGTGCGCGCTGACGTCACGTGCGCACCCGGAAGTATTCAGCACACCGGTATGGGGGTATGTCGAAAATTCATATCGGTTTCAAAAAAAAAACCGGTGATCGGTTTTTACCGGTATACCGCCCAGCACTACTTGCAGCAATCTAAAGCTTTTTTTGAAGGGAAAGGCTTTTTCGGGATATTTGTCGCCTGTGGTAGCGCAGATCTACCACTGGTGATTTTAGTGTTTCAAGAAATTATTGTAATCAAAACTCATCATATAATCAAGGCCACTTTGTTACTGACCTTGGCCATCTGAATATGTAAGGGTAATCGTGATGGCAGTTGCAATTCTTTTTTTTTTTTGCTGTTTATAGGTAACATCCTGTTGTAATTATTGAAAAATGTTGTATACTGTAGCCTGTGTAGGAATAGGGGAAAATGCCTGCCCAAAACTGCATTCTGTAGATCGAAATATAAACGTAGGATTTTTTAGAGGCAATTGTTGCTGACATCTAAGATTGGTGTTGATTATATAGGACAACAAGGGAATTTTTTGAACAGCAGAGTTGGTGACAGGCAACTGATTATCACACACAGTGTTCCCTTCCAAGGATGCACAGCAGGGTTTTCCCAAATTGCTCCTTGTAAACGCATTATAATGTTTAGGGGTGTGCTCACACCAATAGTTATTTGATTTTAGTTTAAGCATTCTTTTTAGAACAGACCCTGAACGCAGTGGGCTGTATTAATGTATTTTGTCACTCTCACTGTCACTGTTGAAAGCAACATTTCTTTTTTCTTTACTCTTACTGAACAAAATGAAAGCTGGCCATACACGCACTAATAAAAAACTACACTTCGTACAATTTTTGGACAGTGTGTGTCTCTGAATTATCTTCCCAATAATTTTCATACCATGGCAATAAGTCCTTTAGTCAATCAGACAGGTTAGAAAATTTAGGTCAGATAACGATAATATCTGTGCATGTATTGTGTATCTAATAATCCTTGGGTGACCTACAATGACTTTCCGGGACGTCACTTTTGTACAGTTATTGTCTGCCAATTATTTCATATTAAGATTATCCTTTGATTTGATATTTTTAGGACTTTATCCTACAATTTCTATCTGAATATTTAGTTTTAGATAGTTGCATTTAAATGTCGCTATCCGAAAGTTTGTTGTAAGAAGACTAAAATCTGAACATGTCTGCCCAGGTTAAACACTAACACCAAAAAATGAAAGTATTATGTACTTTTGCCCTGCACTGGTGCAACTGGTGTTTGCCTCTGAAAGGCATAGTTCATATAAAAAAAATCTGCTGTGTAATCATGGGGGAGCCATTCAAAAGAGAAAAGGCACAGGTTACATAGCAGATAACAGATAAAATCTGATTGTATTCTTCAGACCTTATCTGTTATCTGCTATGTAACCTGTACCTTTATTGGTGTGTGTATGGCCAGCTTTCATTTTGCTCAGTAAGAGTAAAGAATAAAGAAATGTTGCTTTCAACAGTGAGTGACATAATACATTAAAAAATACCAGTTTTACCAGTGCAGGGCATCAGTACATTATATTTTAATTACATTTTTAATTTTTTGGTATTACTGTTCTTTAAGCATGTACTACATACCTGGCCGTATGCAACCTGGCCATATGCAGAGCAATATTGTCTGCCTACTGGGCCACCACTTGACCCAGCTTAATGGTTACTGAATTTGTTTCGGACTGGTCTTCAGAAGCCTCCTAATGTGGCCACTTCAGTCTAATTTGACCCCCCAGCTGGCCAAAGGGGGCAAATATCTGTGTATTTGCAACATTTCTAGATAGCTTAAAGGAGAAGGAAAGGCTAATAAAGAGTTAATCTCAAGCTGCAGGCATACCATCAGTTGTCTCAATAGTGCCCTTAAAGGAAAAGTAACACTAACATTTTTTAAGTGAAAAAGCTATTCTACCCTGCCCCAATAACTGCCCTATCCTGCAAACCCCTTAGTATTTTGAATGCTTTAATAGAAAATACCTGTTAAAACTTGGCCTTTCCTTGCTCTTTAAGGGTAAGAACCCATGGAACTTTTCAGTCGCCCGCAATAGATCTATGCTATCGCGGGTGACTACCCGCTCCGACATGGGTTTTCACCAGCAACAATAGGCGTTGCCAGTGGAAAGCTTTTGCTTGTTCTGCTTGTCGTTTTCACCATGTAATGCTGTGGGTTATTGAAGTCAGCAATCTCTACATCTTAGCTATTTTTCAGCCGGTACAGTTAGTTACAGGAAGGGAGTTGCCCAAGATAACACATGTAAGCTGGAAGCTGTATTTGGACTATTTTATGAACTGAAAGTGACAAAGCCCTCTGATATTGTTTAAAATTGTTTTTATGTAACTGTATAATTATAGTTAATACAGGTATGGGGCCTTATACCTTAAGTCTACTAAAATATAATTTAAATATTAATATGCCTAATAGCTTTGTTTTGCCTCCAATAAGGATTAATTATATCTTAGTTGGGATCAAGTACAGGTATAGGACCCATTATCCAGAATGCTCGGGACCAAGGGTATTCCAAATAAGGGGTCTTTCTGTAATTTGGATCTCCATACCTTAAGTCTACTAAAAATCAATAAAACCTTAATTAAACCTAATAGGATTGTTTTGCATCCAATAAGGATTATTTATATCTTATCTGGGATCAATTTCAAGGTATTGTTTTATTATTACAGAGAAAAAGGAAATCCTTTTTAAAATTCTGAATTATTTGATTAAAATGGAGTCTATGGGAGACGGGCTTCATCTCCCATAAGACTCCATTATAAGCAAATAATTCAAGTTTTTACAAGTGATTTCCCTTTTCTCTGTAATAATAAACCAGTACCTTGTACTTGATCTCAATTAAGATATAATGAATCCTTATTGGAGGCAAAACAATCCTATTTTTTAATGTTTAAATAATTTTTTTAGATTTAGGGTAATGAGATCCAGATTATGGAAAGACCCCTTATCTGGGAAACCCCAGGTCCTGAGCATTCTGGATAACAGGTCCCTTACCCTTATGACTGTTAATTCATTGTTAATAAAATAAAATAGATTTTCTTTTCAGGGTTACCACTTTATATTTTATCTTACCTTTCTTACTACAGGTATGAGATCCCTTATCTGGAAGCCCATTATCCAGAAAGCTTTGAATTACAAGTTATCTCCCATAGAGTCCATTATACGCAAATTTGAATTTTACAAAAATAATTTTCGATTTTCTCTCTAATAACACAGTAAGTTGTAGCAATCCTGTTCGGTCTGTATAATGTTCAATAATTTTTGCACCAGGTTTCAATCCTCCAAGATAATAGATCTTATACCTTTGCAGCTTTGTTGTTGATGAATGTATTTTTGTGTGGATATAGGACACATTAGAGTTGCAATATCACTTGTATGCTTCCTGTCTACAAATATCCAGACTGTTTTTACATTGAAAATTAAAAAGCCATTAATACACTAGAACACAGTTTTGACTTCCACTGATTATCAGCAGCAATCAGAGCCTGATTAGTGGTGCACACTCCATGCCACTTTCAGATCCACACAATGGCCTCTCTAAATCAGCCTTTTATTGCCTAAGCAAGTCAGTGGTAAGCAGTGCTTAATTTCTGGATGCCAACCATACTTTTTCTTTGTGTTTGTAATACAGGTATAGGATCTGTTATCCGAAATTCTTGAGAAATGGGAATGGGCGAATAAGGGATCTGTAAGTAATTTAGATTGTCCCAATTTAGGTGACGTCCCATAATTAAGAGGTTTCTGAATTTGCAGAAGAGCCTCACAGTTTGAGAAAATCCAAGAAATATAGCAGTAGAGGATGCATATTGAGTACAGTGTGTATTAGGTTTATTGTTTTAAAAAGAGATGTTGTGGAACCCATAGAAAAAGTCATAAGGCTTAGCTCACCTCAAATAACTGTTAGAGGTATCTGTTATCCATAATGCTTGAGACCTGGGGATTTCTAGATATTGTGGATGTTTTTGTAGTTTAGAGTAGTGCTGAGCGGTATACCGGTTTAACCGGTATACCGGTTTTTTTAAAAAAAACGGTATGAGTTTTAAACATACCGCTATACCGGTATGCGCGCCTCCTGCTGTTTTTCTCCAATCACATCCGGGTTGCGTACGTGACGTCGGCGCGCATGTGACTTCAGCGCGCACGCGACGTCGCTAGGACGCATCGCTGGAGCTGGAGGAACCACAAGTTGGGTAAGTTCTGCTGGGGGGTTGTGGCTGGGGCTGGGGGGGTTGTGGCTGGGGGGGTTGTGGCTGGGGGGGTTGTGGCTGGGGGGGTTGTGGCTGGGGTTGGGGGGTTGTGGCTGGGGTTGGGGGGGTTGTGGCTGGGGCTGGGGGGGCTGGGGTTGTTGGGGGGGGCTGGGGTTGTTGGGGTTGTTGTTGGGGGGGTGGGGGGCCACCAATATTATTTATTTTTTATTTATATACCGTCAAATACCGTGATACCGATATAATTTTGAAAAATACCGTGATATAAATTTTTGGTCATACCGCCCAGCTCTAGTTTAGAGCACCACCTTGCTTTAAACCAGCTGAAAGCCAAACAAATTTATTTTGCATTTCTGCTTCTGGGTTTATTCTGGGTTAACACTACAAGTACAAAATATATTTTTTTCTCACATCTACCTCTAAAATGAATCAAGAAATTATATATTTTAACAGGACACTGTGCAAACTAGCATTGGCAGTTTTTGACTTTCTGTATAATGGATTTCCAGCTAATCGAAACTGTAATTGTAGTACTGGTAGGCTTGTTTGAAGATATTTCTTTCTCTAAAAGTGATTATTATGTAAACAGTTGTTCTGTAGGTACAAAGGTTTGTTTGCTGTAGTGACTGCACATGCTATATCCATGCGTAGCTGTTCTACAAGACTGCAGCAAAAGGTTAATTTTCTAATAAATCATTTCTTTATGCATCTGTAGCTATTTATCTTCCTAGCTGCTGTCATTATGTGACCAGCCCTTTGGACAGAAAAGATAAGAGGAAGTTCAAAAGTTTCTAAGCTACAAGGTGACTCATCAGGAATTCAATACAAAGAATTTTTATATTATTTTTTTTTTAAAGAAATATTGTGCTTCCATGGAAACAAACAGCCTGCAAATTCACCTGGCCAGTTATGTGCCATAAGGGCAACTGCAATTGAGCTCTGCTTGGGAAATCAAGTTCTTTGTGGTCCTTTGAGGCTTATAATTATTTTCTCAAAGGATAACCTTTTAAAACCGTTTTCTATACAGTACTGAAACTGCTCTTCTGCTGATGACCATGCTATATCATTCTCAGATTTTTGATTGAAAGTTTCTATTTATGGAAAATATTGTCTGTACTTTGAGGAGGAAAAAACGTATATTAAGTGAAAGAGATCACTGTTTCCAAAGAGTGTTCTGAATGTTTTCAAGTCAAGCACAAGTGTTATACAACTTGCAGTTATTTCAGCAATCACCACCACATGCAGAAAGTACAGTAGAACTCTGTACTAGAAAATAACATCTACAGGGAGAGGCAGTATCCCAGTCAGGCAATTGCAAAAATCGTTTGGTAGCATTTGACATGTGGTTCCTCTCTTGTTTTCAACTTTGTGTGGCTGTAGAATTGGACTATTCTTAGGTTACCCTTGAACATGAACCACTGATGAACCTGTGGACAAATACATAATGTTCCATTGGCCACACGCTGTGATGGCCAAATTCTGTTGTACAATCTGGTTAATGGCACTCAAAGGAAGTAGAGCCATAGCTCATGTTTAGTCATCTGCCAATGCACCCTGACTGGACAGAACAGTCAAATAGGATGGCAGAATGACCTGTCTGTTAAAATGACCACCTCCTAGCTAACATGCATATGCATTTAGTCAGGCAGTATGTTTCAAAGTTTCCAAACTGCCTGACCAGGTCTGCAGGTATGGGCAGCTTTAAAGTGAAACTGACATTAAAAGCTATTCTTCAAAATATTAATGTACTTTAAAAGTTACCTATAGGTCATGATCATTTTTCACTGAAAGATCTCCTTTTGTAAGTAATTGTTACTTGAAGTTCCTAAACCTGACTGTTTTGCCAACCTGACAAATATGGGAGCCCCTTCATAGAGGAACATGATGGATCTGATAGGTAATGTAAAAACATTGGGCAAATACTATTAAGAGAAAATTATAAATAGAATGCTAAGACAATTATGATGTAAAAAAAAAAGGTTTACATTTTGGTGTCAGTATCTCTTTAATCACAGCACACAGGATGTTTTCTCCAGTGGCACTTTTTAGCCTGTGGAGTAGTGCCTGAACCAGGATTCTGTCAATGGTATTAAAGAGTTTTGCCTGTTGCCCACTTAAAACCAGTGCCTATCTGAAATCCCTTGTGGGTTTGAGCCTAGTTGTTTCTGCTGCTGCCATTTTTGGACTGTGATATGGCCATGCCTCCATTTCTGTCAATCACATCTATTGCAGCTAGGCTATGCTTCATGTAAAAGTAGTGTCGGATGTGATAAAGCAGTTTTATTTGGCAACAAACGTCTAACCCATGAGTACACCCTTGGGTTCAGGCAATTGCCATAGAAATAATTACACGGAAATTAATTGCCAAATAGCAAAAACAACTAATAAAAAATGAGTAATAAATTGGCCAGATATAAACTTGATAAAGGATTGGTGCCCTTTTGACTGATTTCTGTGTGTAGTTCTTAAAGTCTTAAGATCTAATGTTAAATTAAATATAAGCTTAAAAATGATAGGGTTCTCAGGTGGGCAAAATTGTATCCTGCTGCCCCTGGGGGTAAGAACAACTTTGTTTTTTTTTGTTTTTTTTTTTGGAACATTTACTCCTGTAATCCTGTGGTTTGCCAAAGACCTCTTTACATAAATCATAAATGCATTCTCTTCAACACCCACATAAAGATAAAGTTCTATATGAAACTCTTCAGAAACTTTACCGCATACTAAGCTCAAAAATTCATGCGAGATGTAAGTGTGTGGGTGCAGATTGTTCTGCTATCACAAAAGATCTGAATATGTATATAATACTTGTTATATGTGAGCTGTTAAGATGGAAAGAAAAACCTTTTAGGGTCATGTCTTTATTTTTTAAACTTTATTCCATCTTAAACCACCTGCTGCCTTTTGTTTTCTCTGAGCATTGCTGAAAAGTATGCTTTTACATAAGGGCAGGATCATTCACTAATATGTTTGGAAGATTTGCAATAGTGTGTGGGATATGGCACAGCAAAGATGTGCCCAGCTTCATGCTAAGCGGTCTCATATGTCTGATTTTATTATTTGGGGGTAAGTTAATCAGAGAAGGCAAAGGAATCCTGGCCGTTACAGTCTGCATCTAAGCGACATCAATGTGTGATAGCCATGACAAGGTCATTTTGTCTTATAGATCCTGAAGAATTAAGCAATTGATAACAAATACTATTTATCTATTCATTTTTCTTACTTGAAGCTAAGCTATACCCCCAAACAATGTAGGGCTTTATAAAAATATATTGCATAAACAAGCTCATATGTAAAACCCTGCTTCATTTAAATAAACCATTTTCATAAAAATATACTTTTTTAGTAGTTTGTGCTATTGGGTATTCTTAATAGCGATTTTAAGAATTAAGGGCTGCCTTCTGGGATCATAGGATTCACAGTGCAAACAAACAAGTTTGGGCACATATACATGCTAGGCCCCATCAGCCAAATGAATGGACAGAGTTCTGCCTTTTGCTTCCACGCTTCTTTATGTTACAGTTAGAGCTGCATTATTTCTGGTCATGTGATCTCTGAGGGAGCAGCCCATCACTAAATGGTGGCTCAAGGGAAAGAATGTAAAAGGGCAGTATTTACTAATATGTATATTCCAGTATATTCCAGTTTTGCAAGATTCTTTAATAGGTCAATAAACATAATATAAACTAGCTATTGGTTAGGTATTCATTCTGGGGGTATAGTTTTCCTTTAAACCTGGCTGAAGATTGGGTACAGTTTAAACAGACGGCTGGTTTATTTGTGTAAATCGATGGCATGATAATGTTACTCTGACTTCTTCCTTTCTGGTAAAAAAGCAAGTAAAATGTTTTCAAAGGTGCATTTTTAGTGGCGCTTCCCTTTTTGCTCCAATTTTCTGTAACAATAGGACACAGAAGCTGCAGGATACAGATTCAACCACCTTTATTATGTCAAGTTACAGATCAGTATTTGAAGACCCCATTTTTTCTCCCAAAACTGTGTTAGGGCAAGGGCACACGGGGCATATTGTCAGCCTCTGGATAAGCACAGACAGACAATACACCCCTATGCTTAAAAAATCTTCTTGATTTAGGTGCCTGCACCCAGAAGCATTGAATCTGCCCAGGTGCAGGCAATTACAAAACATTTGCAGCGCAAAGGTAAAATTTACCACACATCACATTCTATGACGCGCATGTTAAAAGAAACTATGCATGCTTTAAAAGCCAACATGCAGTAAATTTTACAGTCACACGTATCATTTCACCCATCCCTAATTGTACGTTTTAGTGTAAAAAAGAAAAAAACACTAATCTAATTTAAATTTAAGGGCTCTGGCACACGGGGAGATTAGTCGCCCGCGACAAATCTCCCGTGTCTCGGGCGACTAATCTCCCTGGATTGCTACCCCGCCGGCGAAAATGTAAATCGCGATTTACATTTTTGCCGGTGGGATGGAAATCCGGGAAGATTAGTCGCCTGGGGAAAAGGGAGTTTTGTTGCGGGCGACTAATCTTCTCCATGTGCCAGAGCCCTAAGTGTTGATAAATCAGCCCCTTAAAGTTAGATAATGAAAGCAAGCAAATAGATCATTGTTTGCGGTTAATATTAATAAATCAGCCCCCTGATCTCTCATGTATATAAATTGCATTTAGTAACTTGCAAGGATTTCCATGCATTTCCACTTCTAAGCTGAAAACTCTTTGTGAGATAAAATGTAAAGGGAAATGCTTTCAGAAACAGAAGTCTGTGGGTTCAGCTCTTGGGTGCCCCTGTAAGCTGTTGAGATCCAACTATCTATGTAAGCAGCTTAATGCATTTTGAACTGGTGGCAGAAAACCTCCATTTTTGAACATGGATTCTCTACTGTGTTAACTGATAGACAGTGTTATGAAAAATACAAAAAAAAAACCACGTAATATTGTATCAACCTGTTAGTGCCCCTTATAGGCCTCTGTGAACAGCCAGTGATTGATGTATGATGTTGCCTTTCTCTGACATTTTGCTAAACTTCTGGTTATTTTGTTGACATGTCATACTTTTACAACAGGCATCAACATCTTTAGCGGGGAACATCAAAGATGCTTAGAGCTGTTTTATAAAGCCTGTGTTGGCTTGTCAAATGAAAGGTTCCCTTCACCCACTTTACTCTCTTGTAATTGTATAACGGAAATTTTGAAACAGTAGCACTTATTAAATATGCATTTTTTACCTAAGCAATCATTCCATAGACTTCTGGCATATGAAACATGCATATGAAGAAAGAATGTTTGTAATTAAAGCTTACATGATGTTTTCATCTCCTACCTATCTTTATCAGGCAGATATTTAATCAGTAACTGGTTTTCCAGTCTGTCTGGATGTGAATGTTTTATTTAAATTAGTTGTTTCATATTTAAATTAATATATATGGATAATGTATTAAATATGTGTGTATGTAACCTATAGCCATCCGCAGACAGGGGACAAAGTGCTCTAAACCATCCCTCTATAAATTAAAAGCACTGGCTTTAGCACAGTTTCAGGCAGTTGATTATAATTTAATAGTATGTTCTTGCTTCTGTTCAACAAATTATAAACTGAAGCAGCAAAAGTGATAACACTCTAAATGTGCTCATAGCCTGTACAGAGTGGTGTGCTAAAATAATTTCTTGTATAACCATTTCCCCGTGATCTGCTTATTTTGATGAACTGATCTGACTGCTAGTTCTGTAGCTTAAATACTGCATGCGTTGAGACATTATGATATAAATTTCACTCTCTATTTTGGCAGTGGTTTCCAGGGTAGCCCAGCACTGGGGCTGGGCTGACTCCTGAGCTGCTGAAAATCAGTCTCCATTGGGCTATTGCTATAAAAGTGAGGATGGTTGCTTCCAAATCCTAGTAACTGTTCTCTCAACATATAATCTTTTGTTCAGAACTAAATATGTCCTAAGTAGATAATCTCATGTTTACCTTTTTCTAATCACCAGCAAAATAATTGTTAATATTCTGGTTGAAGGTTAAACCAGTTTACATATAGAGCAAGGAAGGCCATAAGTTGGTCCATAACATGCCCCCCTCACACTGGAAAAAAAATCTGCCCCTGAATCAGACAGAAAATGCAGAGATCATCTTCCTTACTGACAGCTTGGCCACATTATTTCTTCAAGGGATGCTAGACAAAATGTTGCTGCCAATTTCTCTACCTGTAATTTAGGGGCAAACTATTTTTTTCAATACCAGAATAAAAGTTATTGGAGTGGAGCTATGTATGGTTTAAAAAGGGATAGAAATCCTGTGTTAAAGAAGTGGGCTAGATGGGCATCAGTACTTTCAGTGCTGTTTTGGGGTGTAAAGTTGAAGTTCCAAAAACAGAAGGTAGATCTTACTTGTGCTGCTTACTGATAAGGGGCACTTATAAAGGTGGCCATATACGGTAGGATCTGCTTGCTTGGTGAGGTCGCCAAGTGAGCAGATCTTCTCCCTATATGCTCACCTATAGTTGGGTGATATCAGGCTAATTCAATTGTTTGGCCCTATGGCCAAACGATCGGTCAGATAAGCTGCCAAATCTGTCTGAAAGACCTGAATCGACAGCTGAAATCTACTTACGTATGGCCACCATTACTTAGAGGTTGCAGATTTAGATTACACCACAGCAATCCTATTTGGCGAAATATCTGTGAGCGGTTTAAGCTTGACATAAACTATGTACTACAGATTCTATAGAAAGAGGCAATATGTGATGCAGGAAGGTATTTTCTCTTTCACATCTAGCTGGAACCAGCAGTGACACCCTGAGACATGAATGCAGGCTAATAATATGAGCTGGCACATCTGAGTCACCCAGATTCACTGTTTACTTTCTTCCCTTTCTCTTACAGATCTCATGTAACAGATGAATCTTGTTAAGAAGTTATTTGCTTATAGATGTAATACCATATTAGATGTATGGGTGTAATGTGAAAAAAAAAATCTGATGGCTTTTTTTTCTTTTAAATGCAAATAATTTTGATTTGGGATTCCAACTTGGTCTGGCAGACAGACGGACACATTAGAAACCTGCTTTCCATCTGTTGAGTGGCAACTCGTATGTTCATATTAATCCTGTCAAAAATTAAATGTGCCATTATTCTGTGAAGATCAGGCCCTCCATCAATATCTGTGCTGCAATCCCAAACATCCAGTGTTGACTCTGGGCCCCCTCTAATGTGAGTGGAAGCTCTTACCCTGTTACTGACTAAAGCAAGCTCAGTCAGAATACAACAAAAAGTTACTGCTAGGGCAAAATATGTTGAATAATTGTAGGGTGCTTTTGTGTACAAACACAAAGTAAATGGTTAAGTACAAGACATGCCTTAGATTTGGGTGTTTTCTTTTGTATCTTAAGCCAATGCGGTCCTCGTTCTGACTGGTCCTATTGCCATAATTGTCATTCGATCGATTGGCACGAGAGCCAGTCGATCAAATTACTCTGATATCTCCAACCTTAGATAGGCATATCGGTGAAAAGATCTGCTTGTTTGTCGACCTTACCAAATGAGTGGCACTTATGGTGGATGGCCAACTTAAGGGGTGTAATTATTAATATTTGAGACAAACTTGGTGATGTTGCCCATAGCAAGCAATTAGCGAAAAGCAAAGATATGATTGGTTGCTACGGGTAATGCCACAGGTGATGTTTGTCTCCATTGTTAATAAATAACCCCATACGACTGTTTCAGCCTCACTCCACTTCTCTGAAGAGCCCTCCTATGCTGTAGTGCTGTTTTACTTAATTGGAGCATGTTGGTAGCCTGTAATGTACATGCGCTGCCTAGCAGAGTGTATAGTGCACATGCACACAAAACAAATCTTGGGAGTATCCAACTGTGTCGTGGTGCTTCACAGGCTATCATAAAGAATGGAGTCATTGTAGGTATTCTTACAATATCCAGTACAGTTGAAAGATGATTTTGATTTAAACTCTAAACATTATTACCCCTTGTTAGCCTACATAACTTCATACTAGACACACAATTTCATTAAAGAAGTTGAATGTTGGCAGGTTGTGCGGATAAATTCGGAAATTGCCGAAAAAGCCTCGCGAGTCTTTTTCGGCGATTTCTGCCATCCCGCCGGCGACTTACATGTTCGCCGGTGGGATGGCAGGGGGAAGGCAACTCGGGGAGATTAGTCGCCCGCGAGCAGGGAGTTTTGCCGCGGGCGACTAATCTCCCCGTGTACCAGAGCCCTTAAGTTGCTGCCATTTTATGTTAGCATTCTGGTGGGAGGGGGGGAGCAGGAGAGAGCTGCGCAGACTCTGGCCCCAGGAATTAAGGCTGTTTCTAAAAAAGGAAGTCAGACACTGGGACATCATATTTACCAAAAAAGAGACAAGAAATCCTGTGTTTCTTTTTATAGAGGACTGAAACATTACTGTACGTGCTTATGGCTGTATTTACATAGACCATCCTGATAAAGATTACTTAGTTTTTATCAAAACCCTGTATGGGCAAGGATAGCATGGCATCATTATAATTGAAACAGTATCAAAGCTCCTAATGGTTTTATCTAAGTTGATCGTACATAGTATGCAGTATAGTTTGGCGTTTTGATTATTTTTAGTTGAAATGTTGTTTGTGCTGATATCTACAGATATATCAACAGAAGTCACCCTGTTGAAAATCAAAATCTGGTGTTCTATCACATGTAGAGTGTTATCGCCTCCCGAAAATTGTCAGGCACAACCCCTCTAACCAAAACACACTTTTCTATATGCTTTGTGTTCCTTTAATAACCTTGTTTAAATCGCTCCTTAGGGGAAAATACTTGGAATCCAATTACAGGTGTCATCTAAGAAATCTGTTCCCTTTTGGAGATGTTTGAAATGAAATGCTCCAACAGGCATAATTAGCAGCTTTACTTCATAAGTGTATCATCAGAAAACTCCCATTTAAACTAATTGTGCTGATGAAGTGCTGCTAAGGGGACAGACTTACAAAATCACACTGCTGCTTTCAAACACTCTTCTGCGTGCCACAAGAGTATTTTGCATTGTAGTGAAGAATTCTTACTTAGATTAGGAATGGTGCCCCCCCCCCCCTAAAACATGACCAAATACCAAACTTACATACTGTTTTCAGATTCGGGTTAATATTATTAACATTTATTTATAAAGCGCCAACATATTCCGCATCGCTTTACAATAAGTGGGTTTCATACATTGGACATACAGAGTAACATATAAAGCAATCAATAACCGATACAAGAGGTGAAGAGGGCCCTGCCCAAAAGAGCTTACTATCTACAAAATCTAATGATGCCATTGTGAGGCCTGTTTTATTTAGCATTGTAGATGCAGTAGCACATAGATTAACTGTCTCCCTGCATTGTTCACACCTCAGATTCAGACTGTAATCCCCTGTATTGTTTAAATATGTAATCCCCTGTACTGTTCACAATTTTTAATTCTTGCATTGGTCACACCTTAGGCTCAGACTGTAAGTGCCCACATTGTTCACCTGTTCACACCTCAGACAGACTGTAGGAGCAGTGCCAGCATTGTGTGTATCGTATGGAGCTGTCTGTGTGTAGGGCACACACAGGCAAGGTAGGGCAGACAGAGTATGGCACACACAGACAGGGTCCTCTTTTTCTTTCTCCTTAGGGCAGTGACACATGGTGTTTTGTCACAGCTTACACATTTCAAGTGTTTCAGCAGTGTTTGTAGCCAAACCAAAATCTGTGTGTTATTGCCATTACACCAGTCTGTCTTATTCTTCTGTTTGGGGTTTCACCTTTCTTACACCTTAGAATGCTGGAAGTGTACCTGTCTTATAGTGCTTTAGTACCTGTATAAGGATTTCTTAAAGGAAGGCAAAGTATAATCATGTTTGGGGTGCCAAATCGTTCACCTGAGGGCTTTTGTTGTTACTGAAAGCTGCACAGCACATGAACAGTATAGTAAAAATCTGTCTTTTTCCTTGTAAGTCTGGCTTTTCACTGTACTGCACTGCACATATTCAACTGGATTGGAATGGAATGGGGAATAGATTTGGAAAGAATATAACTCAGCTTGTCCCTGGGCCAGTGCAGTTTTAAGTGAAAAGGGGCACTGGCTTGTGGGCTTAATTGAGCAATTATAATAACTAGGAGTTCGAAGAATTTTGCAACCTCTCTGTGATTATACATTTCCTTCTGCTTTAAACACTTTTCAAGTGTACATGGTGTGCAGACTGTAAGCTCTTTGACCCACATCAGCTAAATGATAGGTCTAGATATTTTTCTACAGGGTTACTTATAAAGCTGTTCTAAGCTGTAGGGTAGCAGCAGACAAGGGTGGGAAATGTGCAGAGTGGCAACTGTTGGAAATGCTGCCTATGCAGTTAGTTTACCCCTAGTTTGCTGACAGAGTAGGCCTAAATGAGAGAAAGTGACCCCCAAGTCTGATATTAGACATCTGAAACTTCTTAAAGGAGAAGGACAGTTACAATCACGGGGTGGCACTCCAGTAATAAGCAAAAAACCCTTGTCTGTGCAGTTTTCTCCTAACAGGCACTTTCTGTGGTTTCAGGTAAGCAGTGACAGTTGCTGGGTGGCCTAACATTTGGCACCCAGTAGTGATTTAGTAAGCGATGAAATTCTACATTAATGTAAACTTCAAAAGTGCTCAGGAGACCACTGAACAAGTTTGCATTTATTTTGTTTGACTTTAGTTCCCTTTATTAAGAAAATCACTTGTTTATGAAACTTACAGGATTGATTTAGTGAAGTCTTTTATACCTTTATTGGGGGTTTCTTAGCTGAAGGTAAAATTATAAAGGAAATGCATTTTTCCATTTATCACATGCACTCCTTTATGTTCTGTAACCCCTTTATACATTGGCAGGAAATCCTAGAACATAGTACTACTGAAATGCTCTTTTGCCACTCAGGTACTCGGTGTTTCCTCTGTTGCAGTTTTGTTTTTCTGTCCCCTTTATGTTTATCAAATGTGTTTAACTGACTGTGTATAGACCAGAGAGTGTTTTTTGTCATGTTCATTTCCGATCAAAAGCAGTAAAAGCAGTTTCTGACACGTCATGTTTTATTGTGCAGAAAAAGCGGAAACTGGATTGGAGCTACAGAAATCAATGGCAGAGGTGCGATGTTAGAGGCTACAAAGCCGGATTTGCAGGTTCAGAGGGCTGTGGAAGTCTGGCTGGATGACAGGAAGTGCAGTCCTCCTGTGCACAATGGTTGAGGAAATCTGTTCCTTGCTGGCGATAATAGTTGAATGGGGGTTGAAGGACAGCCAGTGAGCAAGTTTAACAAAACTGTTCCCAAAGACTGAAACAGATATTTTTTTGGAAATTAATTTTGCAGCTGGTCTTTACTTACTGGTGGATCTTATGTCTAAGGTTGTCTTTGCATGATCTTTGCTATGCTAATGAAGCACAGACCTGACTTTCTACACTGGTACAAAATTGCTGGTACTGTTCTAATCAAGCAAGATATTGCCTTTTAACTGCAGTAGGTTTGTTGACTTTGTACAAAAAAAGAATATATTTTGTAGCATCAAACATTTCTAGCCGGTTTATTCCCAGCAGGGGTGAAGGGAAACGTGTTTTCAGCTATGCCCTTTGTCTAGAAATGCTTACAGAGGAATTAAAAGGAATTGTAGTCATTTTGAGTATGGAGAAATTGTGTGAGATCAGCTAACTGAATTTTCATTCTACTGGATTTTGTTTCTTTTTTGATTTTTTGGTACAATCACATGGTAAAACATGGTGGTTTCAGACAGATTGGGTCAAGTGTGGGCAATAGTGTAGTAATAGTGCTCTATGTGCAATATTTTAGGTAGTTAACAGTCTGAGAAAAGCAAGTTTTGATTTTAAATCGAGATGATTTAAGGTAACTTTTAATTCTTGCTATTTTGTCATTTTCTGGGGGAGGTGGGGGGGGGGGGAATATGGCATTTATATTTTGTCAGGTTATACAGTACCTAGCACTCCATTCCTTTAATGTACCCTAAGATTTTAAATATCAAGCAAACCTCTTTTTTTTTAGAAGAACTAAGCTTTCTTTTGGTTACCTTACTAGAACTTATCACCTAGCACATGTTCTTAAAGTGATACTGACACAAAAAAATGACTTTTCAAATTATGAATCTACACAAAGTTATCTATAGGTCATGTTGAGCTTTTTTCACTGTTAGGGCTGGTTTTGTATGTAATTGTTGCTTGAAGTTACTAAACCTGACTGTTTTGCCAACCTGACTGCCCCTTCTCAGCCTGTCAGTTATAGCTTCTAATGCTAACGGCCTACCGCTGCACAAATATGGCCACCGCCTCATAGAAGAACATGGGGGATCAGATACGGAATGGAAAAGCATCAGGAAATACTTTTTTGGCAAAATTATAAAGCTCATGCAAAGACAATGTTATTATAGATGTAAAAAAAGGTTTCATTTCTGGTGTCAGTATCTCTTTAAGGCAGTGGCTGTCTGGCTTTTTTCAGTTTATGCCCTGCTTGGAGTTCAGCCTTTGGTGCGACCCCTGCAATTTAGCTAACAAGAATCTTTAGCTCATACTGTTAAAATATTTAATTGTGATATCCATTACTCAGACATAGTTCCAACAAAAGATATTCTCTCCTCAATTCTAATTTACCTTTATTCAAACCTTAAATGTTTTTTTTATAGTAGGCCAAATAAGTATTCTCTAGTAGTAGGATTGCAGCCAATAAATATACAATCCTGTTTCATTGCCCAGCATCTTAGCTGTAACGATCACAGTGACTTTTTTTGCCTCTGAGTTTATTTATGAAAGTCTGACTGGAAAAAAATTGTCAGGACAGAAAAAATAGGCTGATGCTGTGCCTGTCAATGGATGTACAGGAAGTGGCACTGACGGTGAATGTACTGCCTTCCGTCTGGGTAAAATACATAGGCGGACGAAAATGTATGATCTGCTCCGTGTGCCCCTGGAGCATAATGTGTGGATGGTTAAAACTCTTCCTATGAACTTGGCACACACTAAGCTTTTATGACACAAGATATACCTTTGAGAATAGCTGCTTGGAAGAGAAGCAATGGAGCTGATGCCAAACAGATGGGTGGAGAGAAATTACTGGGAATTAGTATGCTATTTCTGCTGTGTCAAAATTGATTATTTCTCATGTTTTTTTCTCTCTTCCCATAAAGCATAAGTCAGTTTTAGCATTGTGCTTTGTCTTCTCAAACAAAATGTTTGCTTTTTTTCTTACTAACTGTAAGCTTTCTCATTTCCTACTTTATAAAGCTCATCCTTTAGGTATGTGTGGAAATATGAAGTACAGGTATGAAACCCGTTATCCAGAATTCTTGGGACCTGAAGTTTTCCAGATAAGGAGTCTTTCCGTAATTCGGATCTCCTACATTAAAGGAGAAGGAAAGGCTAAGTCACTTGGGGGTGCCAAAATGTTAGGCACCCCCAAGTGACTTAGAACGCCTACCTTGTACCCCGGGCTGGTGCCCCCGTACGGAGGGAACAGCACCAGCCCGGGGCAGCTGCCGGCGTTTCCTCCTGCCTCCTCGCTTGCGCGTGCATGCGCAGTAGAGTGAAAAGCCGAACTTAAACATTAAAGTCGGCTTTTCACTCTCCTGCGCATGCGCCGGCCCACGGATTTCGCCAGCAGCGCGCAAAGGAAGGAGGAAGCGGTGTCTACAGGTGCCCCGGGCTGGTGCTGTTTTCTCCTAACAGGGGCACCAGCCCGGGGTACAAGGTAGGTCATGTAAGTCACTTGGGGGTGCCTAACTGTTTTGCCAACCTGACTGCCCCTTCTCAGCCTGTCAGTTATAGCTTCTAATGCTAACGGCCCTACCGGGGCACCTGTAGACACCGCTTCCTCCTTCCTTTGCGCGCTGCTGGCGAAATCCGTGGGCCGGCGCATGCGCAGGAGAGTGAAAAGCCGACTTTAATGTTTAAGTTCGGCTTTTCACTCTACTGCGCATGCACGCGCAAGCGAGGAGGCAGGAGGAAGCGCCGGCAGCTGCCCCAGGCTGGTGCTGTTCCCTCCGTACGGGGGCACCAGCCCGGGGTACAAGGTAGGCGTTCTAAGTCACTTGGGGGTGCCTAACATTTTGGCACCCCCAAGTGACTTAGCCTTTCCTTCTCCTTTAATGTAGGAGATCCGAATTACGGAAAGACTCCTTATCTGGAAAACTTCAGGTCCCAAGAATTCTGGATAACGGGTTTCATACCTGTACTTCATATTTCCACACATACCTAAAGGATGAGCTTTATAAAGTAGGAAATGAGAAAGCTTACAGTTAGTAAGAAAAAAAGCAAACATTTTGTTTGAGAAGACTAAGCACAATGCTAAAACTGACTTATGCTTTATGGGAAGAGAGAAAAAAACATGAGAAATAATCAATTTTGACACAGCAGAAATAGCATACTAATTCCCAGTAATTTCTCTCCACCCATCTGTTTGGCATCAGCTCCATTGATTGATTGATTGACAGCATGATTTTGGCAACTCAGGTGGTATGAATGGATCTTATGGTGTTCCCTGCTTACTTACAAGACATCCTGAGGGTTTTAATTTTTTATTTGATATGTGCTAGTTTACATTTAGACATTCTTTGTCTTCTGTATCATCTATATCAGTGCTGTCCAACTGGCGGCCCGCGACCCCCCTCTGTGTGGCCCCCCACCTGTCTGGCTGCTTTGATGGCTTACCTTTGGGTAAGATTTAAATGGTATCAGTACTGGCCCCCTGCATAGTTAACACCTCAGATGCAGGCTGTAAACCCCCTGTATTGTTTAAAAATGTAATCCCCTGTACTGTTCACACATTTTAATCCCTGCATTATTCACCCCCTGCAGTGTTCACACCCCAGGCTCAGGCTGTAATCACCCCAATTGTTCACCTGTTCACACCTCAGACCCACAAATAAACCCTGCACACTATAAAAAGAACATATACTGTGTTGGTACTGCAATTAAAAAGTTTTTTAATATATAGTTATTGTGCAGACTGTAGGAGCAGTGCCAGCATTGTGTCACTGTATTCTGCCTGTGTGTGCCATACTCTGCCTGCCCTATGCTGCCTGTTTGTGCCATACACACAGGCAGCATAGGACAGGCAGGGTATGGCACACACAGGCAGGGTATGGCACACACAGGCAGGGTATGGCACAACCAGGCAGGGTATGGCACACACAGGCAGGGTAGGGCAGGCAGAGTATGGCACACACAGGCAGGGTAGGGAAGGCAGAGTATGGCACACACACACACACAGGCAGGGTAGGGAAGGCAGAGTATGGCAGGTTTTTTCTGTACTACCACCATTAATATGGCTATGGTCATGCGATAACGTGGGTGTGGTTTTAAAAAGGGGAGTGGTCAAAACTAGCTTCCATTATCGGCCCTCCACCATGGAGGCCGGAAAAATTTCGGCCCTCGGTACCACAGAAGTTGGACTGTGTTGTCAACACACAAACTGTTCTCACCACCTTTTTATTAGGCAACACTTTCCAGAGGCTGTAACATTCACTAGGGTCAGTGTATTTACTGGACTTAATTAACTTGTATATTTTTAGAGTGTGAGAGCATACCAAAAACACAAACTTGGTGGAAATATGCAGCCAAACTCTACTCATTTCTTTGGTCAGAAACAACCTGCAAATATTGTTTGTGTTGCTATATAGTCTATAATGTACCACCTTTTGGAAAATATAAGACTATTATTAGTTACCTAGGAGTTCTATGACCATGTCAAAGCACAAGGCTGAAGGCCTAGTGCTTTAATACAGGCTATGAAACTCTAAGGGGCACATTTACAAAAGCACGAACGCTTTTTCCTACGCCACACGACTTTTTCGGACGTTTGCATGAAAAAATCGGAAAGGTTTTACCGCTGTTTACAATTGTTCGGTACGAAAATTTTGTGACTTTCGGATCACCAATACGATATTATCGTGACTAATACGATTTTTTCGTAAGCATTTTCGTGATATTTGCGATCTTACGAAATTTTCGTTTCCAGTACGATTTTTTCCCATTCGTGAGTCGGATTCGTGGATTAGTAAATGTGCCCCTAAATGTACTGCTTTCTTTTCCTTTCAGAATTGAATAAATGTAGTGTTGTATTTATGCAGAAACAGAAGAGATTCATATTTTATCTTTTTGGCTCATCTCTCCATCAAAGTAGTTTTTTTCACAAAGTCATCAATTTTATTTTTATTCATCATTATCCCAGATCATTTTCTGAGAAACGTATGAACCAGCATTTTTCACCTAAAAAAAAAAAATGGCTTTTGACTCAAATGTGTAATAGGTCAGGATAATCAGGCAAAACTCTTAGAGGTGTAATACTGTGATTGTCTTAAAGCGGTTGTAAAAACGCCAAACAGATTAAATTGAATGCGCTCATAGTGCTCCTCTGAGAAATTTTTACAGTTTACTTTAATTTCTTTATCTTTTCCACATTTATCTACTGGTAGATGTTTCTAAGCATTATGGGACTGCTTCCTGATTGCAAATGCTTGCATCCCCACTCAGTGTGGCTTGTTTTCTCTTTTTAATGTGCCTCGTTTTACAGCGTTGTGACAGTAGGGACTATGGGGGGAGGGAATGGAGAAAACCGAGCCTGTGCAAAAAAACAAAACAAAATTGCAAACAGTGCCATAATTTTTCCACACATTTTGCCCTTCTTTTATCTGCTTTGTTGCTTAAAGGAGAAGGAAAGGCTAATAAAGAGTTAATCTCAAGTTGCAGGCATACCTTCAGTTCTCTCAATAGTGCCCTTAAGTCTCCCCATATTTCTCCTGTTCAGATGATCCGAAGCCAAACAGGAAGAAAAAACGCTGAGCTGTGTAAAGAAAGTTCCCATAATGCCTCACTCCTGCACCAAAAGCAAGATCCAGTTAGTTAGACTATGGGGGAGATTTACTAATCCACGAACGGTCCGAAGGTGTCCGAATGCGGTTTTTCCGTAATGATTGGTATTTTTGCGACTTTTTCGTTGCAACTTTTTCGTATGTTCTGCGACTTTTTCGTATATTTTCCGCGACTTTTTTGTCGCCGTCGCAAAAAAAATCGGATTGGTTTTTCCGCAGTTTACAATCGCAATATGAAAAAATCGCGACGGTGACGAAATAGTTGCACAAAATACGATAAAGTTGCGTCGGCGACGAAAAAGTTGTGACAAATACGAAAAATTGTGACTGCGCCTAAAAAGTCGCAAAATTTTCATTTCCAATACAATTTTTTCCCTAAGGGGATTCAGATTCGTGGATTAGTAAATCTCCCCTTTTGAGTCAACTTCCTGCTGATTGGCTCAGATCCACATTCCTAACGGGGGGGAGGGAGTTCTTTAGCATTCTTGAGGGAGGGGCCTTAGTAGCCACGACAAGCAGCTGCTACTAAGTAGCTCCTTGTCTTCTCTCTTAGGGCTCTGGCACACAAGGAGATTTGTCGCCTGCGTTTTTTCCCCCTGGCGCTTTGGCGACAAGTCGCCACGACAATACCCACGAAGAGATTTCATGCGAGTTGAGCTCCAGGCGATCTGCTACCCATGGTACACAACAGTTAACCCCCCCTCATGTTTACTCAAGTCGCTCAGAAAAGGGTCTGTGTGCGATTTGAAACAGCAGGTGATTTGAAGTAGCCTCGTATGTTTTGACACTGGCGATTTCCATTGATTTAGCATTAGCGTCTTGTCGCTCGTCTTGTCTCCAAATCGCTCTTTTAAAAATCGCTGGCGACAAATCGCCTCGTGTGCCAGAGCCCTTAGAAACCAGATAGCTGCTGAATTAAACTGGAGAGCTGTCAAACAAATAGTTAAAAATAACTGAAAAACAACAAAACATAAAGACCAATTGCCAATTGTCACAATACCATGGTCTACATCACACTTAATTCATACATGAATTAATAACAATTTGGGAGGGTAGAATGTGACTGAACGTGTAGAATTTTTCTTTGAATACTGAAGGTCATGAACACCATGGTGACTAAATCTGCCAGTGTTCAGCTACTGTTGCTTGCTGCAGCAAGGAGATGTATATTGACAAAACTGGAGTTTAACCAATTATTTTATACACATAGGCCTACATACTATTGACAGCTTTAGCACCTTTGCTGTGATTTTTGTTGAATTTATTCAAGGGTGTTGGCTAGACATGATTTATGCAAGTAACAATATAAATATTGATGTAATATTTTCTCTTAAGAACAGTTTAGGGTTGTTTGAACTATGTACGTTTCCCACTGATAAAAACTCAAGATAGTAAACCTAAAACTCCCAAATCCTTCATTGGAAAAGTGAGAAACCTTTTCAAACATTACAGACTGAAGTGACAGACGAATACAGATAAAGATGAGCTGTCATGCATGAAAGATAAATGAATATACAGAGCTCTATTAGACCATGAGGGACAAGAGATTAGAGGACATTAGAATCCATTTACTAGGATGTTCTCAGAGGAGCAAGTAGCTACAAGACGATAAGGAAAAAAAAACAACAGATGTCCTTCCTTGAGGACAATGATTTGTTAGTTATGCTGTGAGTACTGTAGTGAAGAAGTAAGATTGCCCTGGAAATTCATAAGAAAAATACAGCTACAGCAAGTTTGCCAGTAGCTGCAAAATAGGCCAAAATATAGGTCAGTGTATAGTCAGCCTTATTCGTCCGTACTATATTAGTGAAACTTGTGGCCATTAAGGATGAAAGTCATCTGGTAGCAAATACCTGGGTATAAAGCCTTTGCCAATTAGCAATATTTTACCAAATATAAATGTCATGGCACAAATGAGTTTTCTTAATATAATATCTATGTATCTATGGTAATAAATCAAATATTGTCCATGGCACGCAAGAGCATATAGGCAGGTTCTTGTTGTAGGTTACAATTCCTTGTGTGTTATTACCCTTAAACTTGATTTAATCTGCAGTCAAATGTAGCTACCACCTCATCCCTTTATTTAATAGTTTGCACTAGATTTGACTGCTTTGTTGATGAAAATGCTGTCCCAAAGCAAATCTACATACCTGTATTCGCCTTCCATTTACAAGAATTATTTGATTCACTGTAGTGTGAGATCACTTTATGAGTTTTAGTGTGTTTTGAAAAAAAAAAAAAAAAAGCTGTAGAAGAAGCTATAAGCCCAAGGGCTACAAATGCCTGTTGTGGCATTCCATTTACTTGGGGAACAGGTAATGACTTAAGGTCTCCATACACGGGCCTATAGTAGCTGCCGATATGACCGATTCGGCAGCTTATCGGCCCGTGTAGGGGCTGAAACGAGGGGCCAGGTTAACTGCATCGGATCGTTAATGCGGTCCTCGAACCGACTGCCCCATTGCCGCCTATATAATTCAGGGCCAAAGGATCAAATTTAGCCAACACGTTCCCCAATATCGCCCACCCGTAGGTCGGGATATTTGGTGAAGATCCACTCGCTTGGCGATCTCGCCAAGCGAGAGAATCTTAGCGTTTATGGGGACCTTTACTTAGGTTGCTGGTAGTGGCACTTTTCAACCTGAATTATCACTGTAGCATTTCAAAGCTGAAAAAAATTACCAGCACCAGAGTTTCCCATACAAGTGAACTGGATTTGGCAGCAATGGATTCCGACACAAAAATACCCCAGAGGAGTCTGTGCCGCATGTGTCATGAAAGATAAATGCTATTTATTGGTACAATATATCTTTCTGTAGTCCTTTGATTTTCTTTTCTATCCAATTGCATTCGCGTTCAATAACTCTTAGATTGTGTGTGTAAAATTTACTAAGAGTGCCTTGTAAAGTTCAGCATTGGTCCAAATTTAAAATAAAACACAAAATATGCCACAAGTTTTCTGAGAAAAAATCTGAATACTCGTCTTATTTTATTCTTTCTTTAGGTCACTATGGCAACCCATTGAATAAATACATAAGGCATTATGAAGGATTAAACTACAATATGGATTCCTTGCACCAAAAACACCAACGTGCCAAAAGAGCTGTGTCTCAGGAGGATCAGTTTGTGCACTTGGATTTTCAGGCTCATGGCAGGTAAGAGTTGTTATGCTTCCTTTACAGCCTTGATCAACATTCTCACACGTTCGACAGTGGATTGTACATGTGACTAGCATTCTTATCAAATCTGTAGTATCTGCCGAGAGAACATGAACTTGCATATAAACTCATTTCCAGACATATGAATGCATGACGTATAGGTTTATTTATTGTGCCACAGAGTTCTCTCAGTTGGCATAGTACACTCTTATACAGAGCAGGTATGTAGGATTTCCATACATGAACGGGGAACAATTGCATAGATTTTTTAGCCTGCCAAGCGGCAAATCACCCAGGCAACAAAATACACAGAAGAGGTCCGTGTGCCTTTGTGCATAGGGCATGTTAAAACTATTAGTTTAGGTGTTCTATCATGTAAAATTTAAATTTTGCCTAAAGTAATGTTTGATGTAATATTTGTCAGCGTATGATCTGTAGCTATCTTATGAACTTTTTGACAAAGATTTGATTTTTACCCATTGAGTCTTTAGGGCTCAATAATTCCGTTGTTTACAACCACTGCAAAGAGGACCTGTAGGATGATTTATAATGGTGGCTTTGTTGTTGTAGTGTGTCAGGCACAGCGTGGTGTGAGCGCAAGGTATTTGTCTTCTTACTGAGCTGCTCTGGTTCTAAAGAGCTCAGCTGCTAATTGGTCATAATGCACAATGACCCTATCCCAGCTATATTTGTCTGCCTACCATAGTCTGCATTTACACGGCCTTTATTAACTGTAAAGACCAGGGCCATTTTATCATCTACTAATGCCGGTTCACATCTCCACCAAGAGATACAAATGTCTATTTTCACAGCTTGTGTTGATCCAGAAATAAAAACTCCTACACACAAGTGCTGTCTCTGCGCATATTTTGCGCTTAATAGTTTGATACAGTTCTAGGGAACACATCTGTTAGAACCTGTTTCAAAACCTGAACATTTATTTCCACATCCAGTGGGAGTTTTGTCTGTATCCAACAAAACATTTTATGGCAGCAAACCATGAGGTGGAAAATGCTTTTCTAATCCAAACAAAAAGTTTCGCAGTTTCTCCTGTTGTTGCCGGAATGACCTGTATGACAAAATACTTAAGGGGCCGCATCAACGAGCCGATGCGGTCACCGATCTGACTGAAAAAATCAAACCTGCCCAATTGAGATCTGGACAATTTTAGGCCAGGTCAGTCCTAAAGGCAGATAAGAATTAGGCAGATAAGATGCCAAATCAGTTTAAAGGACCAGCTGAAATTGGGCAGTGTATGGCCACCTTAAAGCTTCTGTTAAAAATATAATACAATTATGCTTTTTTTTTTTTTCCCCGCTTTGTCCAGAGTCCTTTGTAGGGGTCCTCAATCCCAGACTTAATAGCTCTGTTCCAAGTGTTAGCAATGTTAACCCAAAAAATGCAACTCTTTGAGAATACTTGATATTTACAGGCTTCAAATATGACCCTGTTACTAGTGATGTTCAGGCCAGTCTGAATCCTGTGGGTTTAGGTTATAGATAGTTCACTGTAAAGTATTTTTTTGAGTTATCTGGTGCAGGTTATATTAGGTTAGTCCTGTAGGCATTGTTGAGAATGCTTTGTTGATATTTATTATTTACTGGCCTGTGTTGGATCCTTATTGGTTACCTGTACTTAATTATATACATAGGGTGGAATACTGTCCGGCAAATGTGGAACATCGCTAGCTTCACTATGTGCTAAGAGTGCTAACAGGCTCCATCAAATTTAGTCTGGGCTTTTGGAATGGGGAAGGCTGTTTTTCTGAGGAAACTTAAAAACTGCTGCATTTTGTATTAAGTCTTATTGGCACAATTCTTGTCTTTGATAGGAACTTGCCAGTTTAAGTTTATGTACCTTCCTAAGCAACCTGCATAGTAATATTGCTAAAAATGTTAAATTAAGTTAAATGATATTCTATTTACTTTATAATGTTAAACTAGTTCAACTAGGGCTTGGTGATCATTGAGCAGAATGACTGCTTAATGAATTATTTCTATAACTACTAGCAACTTTGCTGCATCGTGAATGCCTTTTGATTTAATGCTGCTGTGTTTGATTTTTTTTATATCATTGATTTTTAAAACTTGTTTTAATTGGATGCAAGAATATAGGAATGTATATTGATTAGACACACAACGAAAACAGAAAGTTACTTCATATGTGATGTAATTTTTATAAACGTAAAATGCCAAAACTGTTGGGACAAATTCAGGGTTTCTAGTGATCGCTGTTGCAGTGCAATGTAAAGCTGATGTCAGTGAGGAAATGACCTGGGGTTGAAACAAAACCTTGTGTCTAAAACCTTGTGTCTGCCCTTCTCTTTAAACTTGCAAAAGAAATGTTTCCTTTGGGCAGGATTGTTAAAAAATGAAGCATGAATGTCACAGTGTGCTAGAACTTGTTATCCATGTGAACTGCAGTTGACAGTTTAGTCTTTTTTTTCTGCCTTTTTAAATCCACTTGTGATGCATTTTTGCCCTCCTGACAATATTCCTTTAAGCTAAATCCTAAATACTCTAAGCCATATGAGTATCATATGAGAAGCATGTGGTGTCTAGTGTGAGAGGGCTGAGTGTTTGCTCCTCCCTAGAAGCATCGCAGTCACTCATTTCAGGGCAGATGTATCCTGAGCAAGAAACCACGCCAAGACTGAAAAAATCCAACGCACTTGGCTATAATTATTTTTTTATACAGCTCATTTGTATATGGATAAGGCTAGATGACAGAAACTTCTTAAAGGATCACTGTTGCATAGTTTGAGCTATAAATTTACATGGCTGATAAGTTCTCTTTTCAGGATTGGCAGTTAAAAAATATACAGACAAATGTATTGTTGATCTTTACAGGAAGCCACTGCTGCCTCTCCTTTTGGGATTGCACTGGAAAACATTACATGAAGTCACTGCTAGGAAAGATAAGCAATGTTTAATCTGTGTTGTAACCTATCGCTTCTTCCCACCCTGTGACAAATATAACATTTCCTTTCTGTTTAGTAAGCCTTTAAACATTCCATATCAGTACAGACAGGCTGGCAACCCAAGACACGGCTAAACTACTGCAAGCAAGCAAATTAAATTGAACAGATCAGGGTGGAGTGTCTTAAAATGCATTTATCAGTCTTATCATGCAAGGGCCGGTGGGATGGCATACGCGGCGACGCGATTTCACTGAAATCACGGAAGTTTCCTCTCAAGGCAACTTCCATGATTTCACTGAAATTGCGCCGCCGCGTATGCCATCCCACCGGCAATTTACATTTTCGCCGGTGGGATGGCATGTCGGGGAGATTAGTCGCCCGCGAACAGGGAGATTTGTCGCAGGCGACTAATCTCACCGTGTGCCAGAGCCCTAAGGGAAAATACGTCACACAAAATGCAGCTGCATATTTGCATTAAAATACAAATAGTATTTGCTGTTTATTAGCCAGCTGTGAAACCTGTAAATAACTTGCATTTGAAGTGTTAAATGATCCTAGGTTAATTTCATAAACAGTTCTTGCTGCTCTTTCATTCAGAATGATTTTTATACATTGTAAATGCCCGAGTTATTAACTCCTTTGTCTGCTTCATGCATTATGTTATGAGTGCTAACCCATATACACGAGTATTGTTTGACCAAATAAAAGACCAAGAATCTGGGAATGTTATGTCTGTTAACACTTTAGCACTCTGATTGTTTAAGCCTTTACTGAATTTAAGTGTTAACAGACATAACATTCCCAGTTTCTTGGTCTTTTTTTTTGATCTGGTTATTATGGGCGTGCTGGTGGAGGTTAAACCTTGTGTAAATTTGCACATGAGCAACATTTCACTAAAGGAGTGGTACTATTTATTTGTCAAGTACAGGTATAGGACCTGTTATCCAGAATGTGGGACCCAAGGTATTCCTGATAAGGGGTCTTTCCGTAATTTGGATCTCCATATTTTAAGTCTACTACAAAATCAATAAAACATTAATTAAACCCAATAGGATTGTTTTGCATCCAATAAGGATTTATTATATCTTAGTTGGGGTCAATTACAAGGTACTGTTTTATTACTACAGAGAAAAAGGAAATCGGTTTTAAAATTCTGAATTATTTGATTAAAATGGAGTCTGTGGGAGACGGGCTTTCCGTAATTCTGAGCTTTCTGGATAACGGATAAGAGATCTCATACCTTTAGTGTGTTAGAGAAAGGTGAAAACTCCTTAGGGCTGTGACACACAGGGAGATTAGTGAAATCTCCCCAGAATGCCACCCTACTGGTGGGATGGCATATGCAGCGGCGCAATTTGCAGAAGTCGCTTTGAGAGGAAACTTCTGCGGCTTACATTCTAGCCGGTGGGATAGCATGGGGAGATTAGTCGCCCACGACAAGAGATTTGTCGCAGCGTGACTAATCTCCCCGTGTGTCACAGCCCTTAAGGTACCCATACATGCACCGATTTTATCATACCAAACGAAGTGTCGTATGATAATGCTGAATCATCAGATAAGGGTAGAATTCTATTGTTTCTACCTGCATATCTGTTGAGTCCGCTATTAACATTAGTGGAGTGGACAAACAATCTTTCCTGCAACCAGTGGTCGCAGGAAAGATCATTATTGTAATGTGTATGACTACCTTTACTGTGGGAAAATCTTTTTTGTTTTAGAACTGTCTCTGCATTGTTTGTATGGATACAGCATTTCTTTTCATAATATGAGACAGGAACTGCTGTTGTGTGTGTTTATATCTTAATCATATTTAATATATTGAATGTATGCACATTGCCCTACTGCAATTGCCTGTAGCAACCAATTAACGGCTTTAAAAAGTTAGAAAATGAAAACAAAGGTCTAATTGGTTGCAATGAATAACTGCTCTGGTGCAGTTAATGATCTTAGATCAGCCCTGCTTTTCAAGAGTCGCTTGTTTTAAGATGTATAAAAAAAAAAAAAAAAAAGCAAAAGTACATTTATCTGTTAGCCTTCAGCATAAAAGGTGCTCTTTTTTTGTGAAATGTTATATCTACTACATTGACACTTCACCTCATCTCTTTTATTAAGCAAAAATGTTACTTAAGTAATCAAGACAAAATATAACACGTGGGAGATGGCTAGACAAAATTATTCTCGACCAAGTAAGAAGCAAATGCAAGGGTTTAAAGTGAAGTCATTGATATGCACCAAGGATACCAACTTATTAAATTGCTTGTAATGTACAACCCCCATATGTTAAATTTCTACATAATTAGTGGACATTTTGCACTGTCTGTCTAATGTACATAATCTATAACCTTGAGTATTTAAATATTTCAAGGGATAGCTAAGAGAGCCTTGGGCAAAACAAGACACCATTTGTTCCGAGTTTCCTGCCTCGAGGGCTGATGTGATTTCACTGTGATTATTCCATATGCATTCAAGTAATGTAGTACCACTTGTCTCAATGTACTATAAATCACAAGGGCAAAGTAATTAAATATATCATGTGGAATTATAAATCAAGTGATGCTTAATGATTTTTGCCTCAAGTGTGAATGTTGGAAATGATTGCTACTTAAAGGAAAGTCGACCCTAAAAACAAACATAGCTAAAAATCGCATATTGATGAAGGGAGCTATTGGGGGCATGTTCTGAGGCACAGATAATCGCTGTTAACATAGAGGTTAGTCGCTACTATAAATCTCTGCTACAGCCGGTGACTAGTATCCCCGAAAAGCCTCATCACCAGCAATAAAAAGGAATCGCCGATGGAAAAACAAAGCGATGTTCAGACCTTTGCAGAGTAGCATGCAAGAGGAAACTTTGCGTGACTTCAGAAAAACAAAGCAACGCGTAGGCCTATCCACCAGTGATTCTATTTATTGCCGGAGGAAAGGCATTTTGGAGAGATTAATCGCAGTAGCAGATATTTATTGAGGGCAACTAATCTTTCTGTGGGGCTTAAGGGCAATCACAGTGCTTTTACATTGAATATCTGTGGCTCAGACTATGCCCCTAATAACTCCCCATAGTCTTTTCTGCTGATTTATAGCACAAGCTGTTGTTACCTGTGCTTAGGAACTGACTATGCATAGTATATATAAAATATTACCGGTAAGTTAAAATCAAGATATAAGGCTGATTAGTAATCTTACAGCACTTGCGCCTAAAATGTCGCTGTTTGAGGGGTGAAGAAAAAAGTCCCCATCCCAGAATATTAAGTTCTAGGGATGGTATCTCTCATATTGAAACCCCTGTAGAATTCATGTCAGTAAGCATGCCTTAAAGTATAGTTTTCTGTTTGCTCTGATTTCCTGCATAGATGTACCCTTCTCAATGAACCAGCCTTTGTGCTGCACCTAAAAGCCTAGGGAAATGTAACCCAAAGGTGTATCTGTCTTTTGTGTATTAACTTTGTTCTTGGCAAAAATCCCAAAGCCTTTTTAAAGGCTGTTTAGTTTCTGTTCCCAGGATTTAACGTCTGCTGTTACATGCTACTGTTTTGCAAATATTTGATTTTTATTTTTGAAGGTGTTTAAAGAGTGTACACTACTGCTTTTCAGCCAGTTGCCTCAGTTTAAGAATAAAGAAAAAAATAAAACCACACAGTACTGTTCCTGTCAATTTTTCTCATAAGTGCTTCTTTGTTGTTGTGATGCGCTAGCGTTGGCCTTGAAAATGTCGTGTTTTTTTCCCTTATGAATAGCAGATTGGCAGTGCTGTTGATTGAAGGCAAACAAAGAACATAAGAACAATGCTATGGCTAGGCAGCTTGAGCCTTCTGAAAGTACAGTAACAAAGTTTGGGGGGGGGGGGGGGGGGGGGTTTGACCGATGCTGTCTTCTTACCAACTCTCATAGAGCTATATGGGTGGGGGAAGTCAAACACTCACTGGCAGATTGGTGTGTGTGGGGGGGTTACTAAACTTAAGATGGCCATACACGTTAAGATTTTTAAAAGATCTTTTTGTTATCGTAGGACCAAGCTTATCCTGAAAAGTTTATTTAAAAGTATAATTTACCTACAAAAACGAAAACCACCATTTAAAGCAAGGAAAACTTCCTGCTTGATCCTGCAAACAATTCGACAACGGGCAGTTCTCATTAAAAATTACATTTTTCAAACCTGCCCAATGGATTTTCTGACCAATGTTGGATGAAAAATGGTGGCAAGTTTTGGTTGAATTAAAAACAAGATTTAGTACCAAATAAAGCCTCCTATAAGCTGATAGTGTGCATAGAGGGTACCTAAAAGCCAATCTTGGCCCTTACTTGGCACCTCCATGAACTTTTATGATGCTTGTGTTGCTCTAAAGTCTTTTTACATTTGTCTGTGGCTCACGGGTAAGAAAGGTTGGGGACCCCCCCTGGTTTGTAGTGTAATGTAGTGTAGCCTCTGCAAAAAAATCTTTTATTTTAGACAAAACTTGACACTTTTATGTTTCCATGGAGAAATCCATTTTTGGTACTATTCTGTTTCCTTTCTTACAAAAGACAATTGCCTTATTCAGCTTAGTGGCAGGGATTTAGATATCCTTTCTGGAACAGTGCTACAGTCCTCCAATACAAAACAGGATCAATTACCCTTTATCTGAAAAGCTAATTTACATTTACTGTGCTGCTGCTTAAGGTGGCCATACACGTGGCGATCTGACGATGTTTCGTACGACCATCGGTCGCACGAAACATCGTAAGATCCGCCACACACCATTCAGGGCTGAATCGGCAGGTAAGGAGGTAGAAACAATAGGATTTCTACCTCCTTCTGCCGATTCAGCTCTGAAAGGAGAATTTTGGTCAGGCGCCTTCTATGGCGCCCGATCAAAATTTTCAAACTGGTCCGATCGGCGAGTCGTCCGATATCAGCAGCTTCCTGCGATATTGGTCGACTCGCCGACATGCCATACATGCACCGATTATCGTACGAAACGAGGTTTCGTACGATAATATCGGTGCGTGTATGGCCACCTTTAGACTGTGGCTGATCTAGCAGTGAATGTGGGACAGAGTATAGCTTTGCTGAGACGCAATAAACCCATGCACTGATTAAAGCTGACCATACATGCACCGATACCGTACAAAACGAGGTTTCCACGAGACAACCGATATCGCAAAACCTTCGGATATCTGACGTCTCGTCAATACGGTGCGACAAAAGTATTTATTAAGGTTTCGTTGAAGGTGCCTGATCAAAATCTGCGTTTAGGGCTGAATCATTAGATAAGGGGTAGAATGCCTATTGTTTCTACCTCCATATCTGATGATTCAGCCCCGAACATCAGTTGTGGGGTGGGAACGATCATAACCTTAAGGTGGCCATACACGCACCGATATTATCGTACGAAACCTCGTTTCGTACGATAATCGGTGCGTGTATGGTATGTCAGCGAGCCGACCGATGTCGCAGGAAGCTGCTGAAATCGGTCGGCTCGTCGATCGGCCAGGTTAGAAAATTTTGATCGGGCGCCATAGAAGGCGCCTGACCAAAATTCTCCCTTCAGAGCTGAATCGGCAGAAGGAGGTAGAAATCCTATTGTTTCTACCTCCTTACCTGCCGATTCAGCCCTGAATGGTGTGTGGCGGATCTGACGATGTTTCGTGCGACCGATGGTCGTACGAAACATCGTCGGATCGCCACGTGTATGGCCAACTTTAGAGCTGGCCAAACGAACTGATTTAAGCCCCCCCCCCCCCCTTGACATGCCCAGGTGGGTGGGTTGATACTGGTTGATCACGACTGCAATACACGCTGTTGGGGCGAGGAGCACATCAACAAACCGATGCAGTCCTTGACTGGATGGGAAAATTGAACCTGAATAGGTCTGAAGGGGTTGAATCATGAGCATGAGCATGCTGTGCATGACCTTTCTTTATATACATTAAATAAAATCTAAGCCTATAATGTAAAACGAATGTGGCCGCCCTGGCTTCGATATGCTGCCCTGTTTGGATTGAATTGTATCCTACTCTTAAATTGCTACATCTGTGGGGAATTTAGTTAAATTCAAAGATCAAAGTTAAAGTGTAAAAGACAAGATACAAGTTTCTAAGAGTCTTTATGAGGCGAAGGACAGAGATAGAGTTGATGTTCTGACTGTTTCTTTAATAGTTTTAATGTTCTAAGATAATGAATATGATTATTCTATTACATATCAAACCAAAACACATGGTACATCTTTCTGTCACTGCATTGTGGGCTAAAACACTAAAGTGTGCATTTATGTGTGCACAGTAACAGGCAGATTACAGTCCTGTAAATGCACAGAAATAGAGAACAGGGACAAAACTGGCCTGTCATCGCCAGCATTTTTTTTTAGAAAGTTTATTTCAATAAAATGAAGTGTATAGTAAATGTCCATATTCTCAATTATTCTCCTTTTAAGATTTCTGGCTGGTATAACTTAAAATGCTTCTATGAAATAAAATGGAAAGAATAATGTTTCCTGCATGGTTAATATGAAAAAATGCAGCTATAAAAGGGAGCAAAAAAGGGCTTCATATTTATACTTTTCTTTCTGCACTTTATAGAGAGCATGGTAGGTTTACATTTTTACTAGCTCACTTGAAGAAGGAAAGTTAAAAACGAAGTAAGCTTTATCAGAAAGGTCTATGTAAATACAGCTATAAGCATTCACAAATGCTACACTGAGTCCTCTATCAAAAGAAACACATGATTTCTTGTCTCCTTTTTGTTAACACGTTCTTAATTCCTGCAGCTCTCTCCCCCCCCCCCCCCCCATAAGAATGCTAAGAACTCCATCCACCCTTTAAGAATGTGTGATCTGAGCAATACAGCAGGAAGCTTTCTCATAGTCTTACAAACTGTACATGTACAGGGGTCTTGGTGCAGGAGCGTGGCATTATGGGAATTTTCTTTACAGAGCTCAGTGGTTTTTTTCCTATGACGCTTCTGATCATCTGAACAGGTGAAATATGGGGAGACTTAAGGGCACTATTGAGAGAACTGAAGGTATGCCTGCAGCTTGAGATTTACACTTATTAGCCTTTCTTTCGCCTTTAAGTTATTTAAATGGTCCTTTGGCTCTCTCTTAAAGGTGGCTGTTTTGCCATCAAATACAACATTTTGTACAGTAATCTGTTTCTGTGTGTAAAGTTGGCCATACGCAGGCAGATTTCAGCTACCGATTTGGGTCCTTAAGACCTTACTTGGCAGCTTTATATGCCTGTCAATGGGGCCCTCTGACAGGCCTCCCCGACCAATATCTGGCCAAAAATTAGGCACATGTCAATTGGACAGGCTTTTCATCAGATTGGGCATTGCGTTGGCTCATTGATTCAGTCCTTGCTCCAACTTTTCCTATTACCTTCATTACGGTGTGAATGGTCGCATTAGCACAATATTGCACACCCAGGGTGGGAATATTGGGAGAAAGATTTGCTCATTTGGCACCCCAAAGGGGGAATTTTCCTAATGAATTTTTTTTTCTTGAAATCAGTGAAGGAAAAGCATGTCCCAGTTTTCAGTTTATTCTGAACCAGTAAGGTAGCGTTAGAAGGCTAGGACTAGCTAAAATTAGGTATGTACATTTTATGTAGGAGTTATCGATTAATTTCTGTGTAATAAGCTGAATATCTTGCATATTGAACACACCATATGTATAGTATTAATGTTGCTGTTAAGATTTGTAGAGGGGGGAACACACATCACTTGCCTGTTGTAATCAGGGGAATTAAATTCATGACTTGCTCTACATCAGAGTTTAATTTAAATGGCACCAGCAGAATTAGCTTTGCCTGTGCAGAGGCAATTTGCAACTGACATTTTTCTTAATTAGGCTCTTGCTATAGTCACTCAAACATCACATGAACATGAAGTTATTTGTCTAAAGTGAAATACTGACTGAAAGTAAGATATAGTAGCAGTAATGCTGGTTGGTTGGGGTGTTTAGGAATTGTAATGTAAAAGTGTTTTGTCTTTACATCAGTTGGTAGTTCCCTGGGCTTGTGACAAAATGTTCAGAAATGAATCCCCATTCCTTCTTCCTGAACTCCCCTGCGGTGGTGTTCACCTCTGTTCCACCACAGGGGAGCGCAGGAAGAAACGCGTTCCATTCTTCCATATGGGGCTTTACTCTCTAAGCGCTGAAGGCAGGTGGAATGTAACATGCGCCTGTACAGCCCATTTAAGAAGAATGGAATGTATTTTGTCCTGTGGTGGAACACAGGAGAGCGCCACCACAGGGGAGTGCAGATAAAAGCACTTGTCGGTACAAGCCCTTAAACGGCAATCACAATTGCACTTGCATGTCAGGCATTTGCTATTTGAAAATATGCATTTCTGAGGCACCCTGGATTATATGTAATTGCTGTTCAGATAAATCTAGAGGGGTTCTGATTGTTTTGCAGCTATTAATTGGCAAGGCTTATATAACCCCCCAAACCAATTCTTAATTTGATAGATAATGATAGGGTGGGGGTTTGAAACAATAAATACATTCTGATGTTGTTGAAAAGATCTGCTGTACTTTGTAAAATAACTAATTATGCATTACTGGCACCCAGGCATTGGATTTATTTTTGAGGTTGTGTTCCTCTATTTGCATTTATTACTATTTATTTTTTACAGCATTTATGTACCTATTATTTACATACAGCTGGATGTGTTTATAATAAAAAAAAAAAAAAGGGGTGTGAAATTTAATATTGTTGTGTTCCAAGATTGGAAAGGGGGGCCTGAAAAAATGTTAACTATATAATACCATTCTCAGTCATTTGTTTTCTTTTTTAAAGTCAACAACATTTTAAACTAGATAGTCATTCAGCTCTGTAGCTTTTAGCTAAACTAACAATCTGAATGGGCAGGGCCCTTTCGTTACTCTTTACAAACCACCATAAGATGCATTGTGGTTGCAGGTATTTGCACCAGGTTAAAAATTCTTTAGTCCTGTTCTTTAGTTCAGAGTGTGCTTTTAAGTGGACATGTCATAACAGGATTCTGGGAAGAAATTCCTTAAGGCTCCTAGAAAAGTCCATTTACAATGGGCTTTGTCCCATTTACATGGGTTTATCCTATAGGCTAAAACTCACCCACTGGGTTTAAAGCAGAAGCCAGGATAATAGCTGATCAGATTCCCAACTACAGACCGGTTTCGCCCTTTTTGGGGCTCATCAGTGTAGCACAGGGTTTTCTGATCAGCTTAGGTAGAGCCAGGAGTGGGGATACACGAACAAGCTAAAGGGATTGAGGACAGTGACAGAAAAAAGCAGCGGTAGCAATCCCCACACACTGTAAAATCCAGTAAATCAACCCTTGTAGCTAATGCTACACGTAACATATTGTCTGCAAGCCTAAAAAACACCTGTAGAGAATATGCCCCTACGCTTAAAAATTCTCCTACCCGTGCCTGGATATGCCTGGGTTTAATTTCCCAACTGAGAATTTTTTGCAACATGCAAAAAGTTTTTGCCTGATTTAAAGTAATTTTAATCAACTTTCTAATATATTCATTAAAGTTTCAGTAATTGCTATTAGGCATTATATGTTTATCAGTCTCTGTATTCAGGATTAAAATCTTGAAACCGCGTAGCAGTTGTCATTAGTCGAAACTAACAGAGCGGAAGATTTAAACAGCCAAGCAGTGCTTTCAGTAGCAATTATGTTTCTGTAACTTGGAAAATATTGAAAACCTTAGATTATTGGAAAGTTGAGTAGAATCAAATTTTCTTGGGATTTCAGAGACCCAACTGATCCTTTCTGAAAGAGCAGGAACAAGGGGTGAACTCCAATGGGCCCCACAGCAGGTCCTGAGTTCTGCTGTTCCAGTTATGCCCCTGAGTTCTCCGTTAAATTTACACTGACAGAACTGTCTGCATTGGTATAATTGGCAGGTTTATTTCTGTTATCTCTATTGTGTATTTTCACAGCAGCACAACATTGCTGGTGTTAACTTGCTTACAGCATAGAGATTGCTCTTGGTAAAAAAGGTAAGGCCCTTCTGGCCCTTCAAGGAATTGACTTGGTCTTAAAGGAAAAGTAACACAAAAAAAATTTAAGTTAAAAAAAAAAAAAACTATTCTAGAATAGATTTTTTACTTAAATTTTTTTTTTACTTTTCCTTTAATGCTGCTTACATGTGACATCTGCATTGTCCTTAATATAGTGTAGCAGGCAAACATGTATACTGGAAAATTAGCCCTTTACATGTAGAAGTTTAAACCAGTACACTGAGATTAGTACTGCAAATTGGGTTTATCTAAGGGAAAATATTGAAGAGGAAAACAGGTTTGTGATTTCAGGGTTGATTGGCAGTGTGATGGTGCAGAGCTTAGCATTGCTGCCTAGAAGCACTCTGGTCTAATTCTAGCCAGGTCACTGTCACAAGGATGTTTTTGTTTTGATAATGAATTGACATTTCTCTGCTTCAGAGTATGTCAGCGCTATAGGACTGAAAGTATGATATACAATACTTTGTATGTCCTTATGAGAGGCAAAAAAATAACCTTAAACATCAGAGACAACTGTGAAGTAAGAATAACTGTAACAAGCTGATCTTACTTGCAAGCAAGAGGCAGCATTGGAGAAACAGTCACAGTTGATTTCTAATAAGCCTGCCTTTGACGTTGATGCTTTAGGTCAGTCTTGCTATTATTAGCAGCATTATCCTATAATCAGTTCACTAAGATAGCTTCAGCTGAAATTGTTGAAGCATGGATGTTAATTAACAGTATCCACAAGGTTGTAACCAGTTGGTACACAGCTGAGGCTTTTTTTTGCTTTTATTTTTCAAGTCAAAACAGTTCTATGTATATACTCTATGTATTCTATGAAACGGCTGGCTGAGGAGCTGTAATTTACTATTGGCTGCATTCACTGGACCTCTGTGTTCCATTATTAATTCAGAATGGGTAATTCACCTCCCTAATCATGTAATGGGTGTTAATCATACATTTAAATGCCAATTAGTTTAAATGTAGTTGCTAAAATATTCTGTTGGCCCCTCAGCTACTACTGTTTTGTATGTTCAATGCCCACTTATACTTTTACTTTGAATTTATATAATGCAGATGTGTCTGTGATGTACTAAAGCAACAAATGACTCAGTTTCTCACATACGAGTTCCAATCACTACATGCTTGTAAGAGACATTTTACAGGTCATTGATGGCATTTATACATTTCTTAAAATATGTATTAAAATGTATTATTGTCTCCCGCGACCAATCTCCCTCCCGAGGCAATTTCGGCGATTTGCCGAAATCGCCTGCGCTGCATGTGCCATCCCACCGGCGTCTTACATTTTCGCCGGTGGGATTATAGTTCGGGGAGATTAGTCGCCTGTGACCAGGGAGATTTGTCACGGGCGACTAATCTCCACGTGTGCCAGAGCCCTTACAGAGTTCCCTTCACTCAGGGAAAATTTTTCCACTACTACTTCATTAAAATATCACTTGAATCACAGTTTTTCATGGACACTCACTCCACTGATCCGGTGGTCCAGGTGTAGCGCCCCAGACCTGCAGCAAAGGGGGAGACCCAACAGTCACAAGCACAATTTCTCTATGGGTACGCACTCCAGACATGGATGAAGGTGGTTAAGAAATAACTTTATTCACAATAATCCAGACGCATTTTGTGTCTTTCAACATGTAGACATGACTACAGTCTGCTGGTTGGCCTTCAGCAAATGCTCTTTTTGGACATGTTTATGCTTTTCAGCTATTGGTCATGCTTTTCAGCTATTGATAAATATGCATTTGTTTCACTGGAACATGAACTTCTAAATCACACAATTTGAGATCACGTGATTCATATTATCCACGAGTGGCACCTGGAGATGCCGAATATATATTTTGCACATTGCAATGTTTTTCAGCTTGGGTAGTTTTGACTGTTGAAAAGTCTGTAAACTCTTGATGACTTGAATGGGAAAAGAGTAAAAGTGCAAGTGAGCACTTTTTAGACCAAAAAATGCAAATCAAAACATTAACCGTTACAATAATAATTCCCACCTTTGCCTTGCTAAGATTTTATTACAGGTATGGGACCTGTTTTCCAGACTGCTCAGGACCTGGATAAGGCATCTTTCCGTAATTTGGATGTCCATAACTTAAGTCTGCTAAAAATTTTATATAAATATTGACTAAACTCAATAGGTTTTGCCTACAATAAGGATTAACTATATCAAGTACAAGGTACTGTTTTATAATTGCAGAGGAAAAGGAAATCATTTGTAAAAATTTGAATTATTTGCTTATAATGGAATCTATGGGAGATGGCCTTTCGGTAATTCGGAACTTTCTGAATAACGGGTTTCTGAATAATGGATCCCATACCTGTACATTGATTTATTTAGTCTGTCTTTGTCAGTGTACCACATGTGCTGATGTATTTTTTTTTTTTTTTCCGGGATGTTTAATATTTCACCAATGTGCCATTTTCCATATTTGAAATAAAATACAGTTTTTATTTGAAGAGGAACTATACCACTTAAATATAGGTCTCTATAAAACATATTGCATTACAATAATCTACTTTTATTATTTGTATATTTAAAACACTTTCATGATTAATATATATTTTTAAATAAACTTGCCATTGAAGTATCCCGTATTAAAATGCTATTTAAAGTAGTAAAGTCCATCCTTCTGGTTTGTAAGAGACACTATGCTCACACTCTTAAAGGCATACATGCATGTAAGGCTGCATTAGCCAGTGAATGGACAGGGGTGTGGTTTTATTCTCACTACTTCCTGTTGCTGGTTCAACCTGCATTTCCCCCTGCCTACATTAACAATTTTAAGTCTAGTAACTTATTGTTTTGGAAAGGTCTGCTATATAGGATAAAGCACCAAGAATTGCAGCTTTACTAGCTGGACATTTGCTATCTGATGTAAAGAAAGACTAAACACTATAAAGTGTCAACAATGCATGTTAATAAGCACATCTAGGCTGCATATTTTCTTGATTTCAGGCTTGCCACTATCCTTATGATAAACAAGCTCTGTCCATCTGCATAATTAGCTTCCCCTAGGAATTAAATTCTGATAAGGTCTTTGGACATCACTACCTATTTGAGAAATGTGGATCAAAAAGTCTGTTAGACCATAAATTTAAAAGGCTTCATATTTGTACAGGAATTACTTTAGTAAAGCAATAACTTTTTAGGGTTTAAACTAGTAACTCCTACAAGATAATATTTCTAAAGACTTGTAAACCCCCCACAAAATAATAATCAGTGAACAGCCTCTTTAAATACCTGCCACTCTGGTTGTTAAAAGATAAATAGTAAGGCTGCAGCATCCCCTTAATCGGGATTCCTTCTGCTCCTCTAACCCACTCAATCCCCTCTCTTAGGAGTTGACTTTGGCTTTTGGCTGACTGAGCATGCTCAGTTCTTTTCAACTCCGGTTACTAAACACACCCTCCAGTCTAGCAGCCAATGAAGAGATGGCATTGCTGGTTTCCATGTAAATTCTGCTCTTGCTGTGCACTCTGCTGGAGAAACATGTTTGTGTCACAGGAAATATGGCAGCTATTTGTTTTAGAAAAATATAATGGTGCTGACGAACGGAGGGGATGCGGTACAAATAATGCCGTTTTGGTGCAGGTGATGTGCCCAACCTTTATGCATGTTTGGAAAACGTGCTTTACATGGTAGGAAAACCTGTCCTTTACTATATTTACTGGTATCTGCAGGTATCTTAGTACAGGTATGGGATCCCTTATCCGGAAACCCAATATCCAGAAAGCTCCGAATTACGGAAAGCATGTCTCCCATAGACTCCATTATAAGCAAATAATTCAGATTTTAAAAATTGATTTCCTTTTTCTCTGTAAAAATAAAACAGTGCCTTGTACTTGATCCCAATTAAGATATAATGAATCCTTACTGGATGCAAAATAATCTTATTGAGTTTAATTAATGTTTTATTGATTTTTTAATAGACTTAAGGTATGGAGATCCAAATTACAGAAAGACCCCTTATCCGGAATACCCCTGGTCCGGAGCATTCTGGATAATGGGTCCTATACCTGTACTAACAATTAAACTTCTGTTGCCTGACAATGTTGACACAAGCTCTCTTTGGCCAATTACATATTAGTCTATGGGGAGCTAATTCAAAATCTTGGTTCTGCTTTTCGTTAACTATTTTCCAAAATGTATGCCATAAGCCCTGTCCAACTTGAACTCATGCAGCTAATATTCCCCGTTATTGAACACAACTAAAATGAGTAGGACTTGTGCTAAACATACTTTTTGTCTATTTTAATTATTAAATGTTTTTTGTTATTTCTTGACCCAAACAAAGCAGACTGACATTGAAAGTTCACTTTTTAACTTTCTCATTCATTCTGTGGGATGAACAGAAAGTAGTTAATCAGATTATAGCCTTCTATATAAGGAGTTCTTCCCTATCTGGCATAGAAGAGAGGTTTTCTTTGCTTTGTGTTTTTTTTTTTTTTATATACAGAGCTCATCTTTATTACAAAAAAAAAGTTACGGTAGTTAATGTAAAAACAATCAATCAAATTAGTGCTTTATAATTAAAATAAAAAATTTACTAGAATAGGCAGAATACATTTTAACGAATGGTGGTGCTGTAGTTAGCCCTACTGCTTCGCTAGATTCAGGTCCTTCTGAGTTTAATTCCAGTGAGGGCACTATCTACAAGAGAGCTTGTATGTTCTACTTTTGTTGTGTTTGGGTGGGTTTCTTCTAGGTACTCCAGTTTCCTCCCACCCCTTTAAAACATAATGTCACAGGTTAGTTGGCTTCTGATAAAATTGATTCTAGTTGGTGTGATAGGGACCTTAGGTTGTAAACTCCACTAGGGCAGGTATTAGGGTTGCCACCTTTTTAAAAATTGGATAAAGGTATGGAAGATCTTTCTGGATGTTGGCAATGGGGGGTGGAATATGATGCAATTGAGGTGACAAGAGGTGAGGGTACTCTAATTGGAAATAAACTGCCAAGGACCCAGGCCTTTGTGCGCCAGGAGGCAGAACAAAAGAGAATTACAAGTTTACCGGCAAGTGTATTGTCAGTAAATTTGTAATACTGGCTCTGGTAGGTATTTTACCAACTAGGCCAGTGAAATAATGGCTGTGTGGCAAACCTAGCTGGGATTAAAGGAATACTGTCATGGAAAACATGTTTTTTTTTCAAAACACATCAGGTAATATAGCTTCTAGTAGAATCCTACATTGAAATCTATTTTTCAAAAACACAGATTTTTTTTATATTTAATTTTGAAATTCATTTCCCAGGGTGCCACAGCCAACTGACCTGTAAACTTTAGTCACACTTTACTGCTGAGATGCAAAGTGAGGGTTGGACCTCCCTTTCCCCCCAGCAGGTGATAAGCAGATCAATGGGAAGGTAGCAAAATAGCAGCTACCAGTAGATATCAGATTAGCATTCAGTAGTAAAGAAAGTGGTCTGGGACTCCTCCAGTAAGATGGGAATAGGAGAAACAATAGGTTAAGCAGTTCTAATGTGTAGCGCTGGCTCCTTCTGAAAGCTCAGACTAAGGCACAATGCGCTGCCTACACACTAAAATTGCAACTAAAAATACATTTGTTGGTTCAAGAATAACATTTTAGAGAATTTTAGTAATTATTTGCTATGTAAACAGTGTTTACAGTTAGAAATAAAAAGTACACCATAACAATCACGACAGTATCCCTTTAATGTTAATAATGTAATAATGTATAATCTCTGTAAAGTGCTGTAAAATATTTTGATGCTATATAAATAAAGAATAATAACCTTATATTGTGGTGATGTTGAACAAAGGTATATTGAGGTGTATACTTCCCCTTTAAGACAGTGAGACATAGTATGCTATAGAACATTCACTGAATCTTAATTATTGGAGATTTTTTGCTTTTTTAGGCAGTTCAACCTTCGAATGAAGAGGGACACATCTTTATTTTCACCTGATTTTAAATTGGAGGTTGGAGGAGAAACTGTGGATTATGATACCTCTCACATATACACTGGGCAGTTATTTGGTAAGTTTGTCAGCTCAATGATGATGGATTTTAGTCACATTTTACATTTGTGGCAATCAAAGGCTGCTACTTGTCCCAGTGTTTTCATTCACTTCAGGGGCAAATGCCAAGGGTCAGCTTCAAACCACAATTAACACTCAGAAACCCAGATTATTGTTTTGTTTGATCAGTGGCACTAATATTCACATGCATGTAAAGTTATCTTGGATAATTATCTGCTCTGTGATTGATGCCACAGGTATTGATGACCAAAAAGTGTGCTTATTGCTTCTTTAGGCCTAAAGTCAGTGGCACATGGGGAGATTAGTTGCTCCTGTCAGTCTGACACTGCTTCCTGTGCCTGTGCCAGAGTGCTGCAAACTAACATATTACAGTATGTTAGATTGGTGATATGCTGAGTTAGTTTGCTTATGCCCATTGCAAGGGAGAAATTAACTAATGACCTTTAAATAATGCAGCTGGTTAGAGTGCAAAGCCTGGACGTTATGATGTAAGCATATAGGAAGTTCTCGGTGTCAGGTTCAAAATAGCCCACTTTTTAATGGAAAATGGATTTTCTAACATGCTGAGAGCATTGTTGGTGGTTTAATAAGATTTGGAAATTGAAGTTGTCTCAAAATGCCATGCAATGTGAATTTTAAAAGTAGCTGTACAACAGGTAAGGTGAACAGAATTCAAAACTTTCATTATAAACGTCATGTTTGCATATGTTTCATTAAACATTGGATTAACTGGCATTGTTTCATATATACATAATATTTCTTCAGTAACTTTTTCAATTTGTATTTGTATTCTTCTTTAGGTGAACAGGGGACTTTGAGCCATGGATCTGTTGTTGATGGTAGATTTGAAGGATTTATTAAAACCCATCAAGGCACATTCTATCTGGAGCCATCTGAAAGATTCTTTAAAAACCAAGCAGTTCCGTTTCATTCTGTCATGTATCACGAAGATGACATTAGTAAGTATCAAAACAGAAATGTAACTAAGAACCCCATTCTTGTGTTTAAGGCTACTTTCAGTTTCAATAATTTCCCCGTGTAATACAAGAAATAACAAAATCCATACATAGATAGCTGGGGGAAGGAGGGGGCTTATTTATTAAGAGGCTTCTCAATGAACTGCTGATTGGACTGCTTGTTGGGACCAGATGGTAAAATATGGTTTTAGAATCATATTAAAAATGGTTGGCATAAGAAATAACAAAAACCTTAGTTATTTCCTTGAAGCAATGGGCAAAAGGCATGTTGAGCACAAGCCCTATGCATAAAACACATGTAACCTGTCCCTTTAAAGTTCCAGATTACAGCGGAATCAGGTATGAAAATGCAAGGAATTACACTCTGTCTTCAATTGTACAAAACGTAAAGATTAATGTCATGCAAATTCTTAGTGCAGCATGTTGTCCAAGTTATCTAATAGCAGCAATAAAAGTACAGTTCACACTTGCCAATCTAAATGAGATGCACTGCAGTAATCAAAATGCTAAAGTACTAATTCCAGTAGTACACATACTTCTAAATTCTCAAATCTAGAAATAACTATAAATAAATATATTCAATAAATAAAGTCTACCTTACAGTGATTCATTTAGACTGAATGTGGTCAATCCACGAAATGAAACACAACTACAGGTATGGGATCCCTTATCCGGAAACCAGTTATCCAGAAAGCTCCGAATTATGGAATGCCCATCTCCCGTAGACACAATTTTAATCAAATACTGGTAATTTAGAATTTTAAAACCGATTTTCTTTTTCTCTGTAGTAATAAAACAGTAACTTGTAATTGATCCAATATTATTGGATGCAAAATAATACCATAGGGTTTCATTAATGTTTTATTGATTCTTTAGTAGACTTAAGGTATGGAGATCCAAATTACGGAAAGACCCCTTAATACCCTTGGTCTTGAGCATTCTGGGTAACGGGTCCTATACCTGTACATATAAATTTGAATTTTGTTTTTTTCCCCTTGTTTTTAAATGCTTAGCCTTACATTAGTGTACTTTCAAAACTATTATATAGAGGTACATATACATGTACATATATATAAGTTATATATAAGTACAGCAACCGTATAAGCAGAGGGATTCCAAAGGAACCGTGATTTTACGGTTATGCTAAGTTTATTATCACATTAATTTAGTCTTATATGCAGCCCAGTAATTCTTCTACTGGAAAGTTAATTTACAGTATTCAGATTTGACAGTGACTGGTAAATTGCCCTCAGAATTTATCGCTCACTTGAGAATATTCTCTTATGGCTCTGGCACATGGGGAGATTAGTCGCCCGCGACAAAGCTCCCTTTTCGCGGCAGCGCCACGATTTCAACGAAATCACAGAAGTTTGCCTTGATCGCGTATGCCATCCCACCGGTGATTTACATTTTTGCCGGTGGGATGGCAATTCGGGGAGATTAGTCGCCCGTGAAAAGGGAGATTTGTCGCGGGCGACTAATCTTCCCGTGTGCCAGAGCCCTTAAGGGCAGTGGACACGGGGGAGGTTTGTCTCCCCACGACAAATCTTCGCTACCACGGGTAACTAATCTTCCTGCAATGCCAACCCACCAGCAAGAATGTAAATCACCAGTGGGATGGCATACGCGGTGCTTCGGTTTACCAAAGTCGCCCGAAGTTTCCCTGAGAAGCAACTTCGGGAAACCGAAAGCGGGCGTATGCCATCCCACCAGAGATTTACATTCTTGCTGGTGGGATGGCATGTCAAGGAGATTAGTTGCCTGCAGTAACAAAGATTTATCACAGGCGGCTAATCTCCACATGTGCCACTTCCCTTAAAGGAGAAGGAAAGGCTAAGTCACTTGGGGGTGCTAAAATGTTAGGCACCACCAAGTGACTTTAATCGCTTACCTCGTACCCCCCTGTTAGGAGAAAACAGCACCAGCCCGGGGTACCTGGAGCGATGCGCTTCCTCCTTCCGCCTGCGTTTCGCTAAGACTAACACAATAGGCGCATGCGCAGTAGAGTGAAAAGCCGACTTCTCTGTTAAAGTTCGGCTTTTCACTCTACTGCGCGTGCGAGCGCTACAGGAAGGAGGAAGCGCTGCAGGTACCCCGGGCTGGTGCTGTTCTCTCCGTACAGGTGCACCAGCCCGGGGTAAAATGTAAGTGATTCAAGTCACTTGGGGTGCCTAACATTTTGTCACCCCCAAGTGACTTTGCCTTTCCTTCTCCTTTAACCCTTTAAGTGCCAGCCGAATTCGTCATTTCAGTTCCCCCCAGTGCCAGACGTTTTGTAAACATTCTGTGCTCTCTCAATGTAGGGGCTTTTACTGGGGGCAGGGTTAAGTTTAGGTAGGCAAACTATATATTGTTTTTTTCAGGAGAACCTGAGCTTTCCAAATCTACCTGAGTTTTTGTGTATTTCCACTTCTGGAACAAGATTTAGAGCTTGAAATACAAAAAAAAAAAGAAAAAATGCTATTTTTCATGATATAAGGATTTATACCAGAAACACATTTTATTTTATGGACAAAAATTCTACTGATTTGGAAAGCCTCATGTCTCCCGAACGTGCCAATACCTGATATGTATAGTTTTATTGAGATTTCTGACTTCTATAGATCAAAAACTCCCAGCAGTAAATTACTAAATTTTCAAAGCATTACAGCAGAATACGGCATACTTTACATTCCAAAGCCAAAAATCCTGGAATATTAGGTTTACCCCAGGAAACCATACATTTTTGAAAACTACACATTCTGACGAATCCGAAATGGGTAACTATGTCTTCCAACTCCTAAGTACCAAACGGCAATGCTTTACTGAATTTAGCATTTTCTATAAAAAATTATGAAAATTCTAAAAAATCACCTCAAATCTTCCATTTTCAAGCACCTTATCTCCCACATAACATTAGGTACGAAGAAAACACACCCTAAATATGAAAGCCAGGGGTCCACTGAACAGTTTGATGCCCATTGTGCATAGGATCACCGATGTATCTGGAATTTAGAGACCCCAAAAGGAAGTTAGTACATACAAATTGCCCAGGAGATCTCTTTAGCTACTGAAAATTCAACACATTTACTGCATTTTCTGTGGGGTAAAAACACAAAAAAATACATTGACCCCCCAAAATCATATATTTTTGGAAAGTACACATTCGGACGAATTCAAAATTGGTACCCATGTCTTTCTACTCCAAACTACTGAGTCGCAATTCTTTCCCAAAATTGCCAGTTTTGATGAAATACCTAAAAATCACATCAAATCTTCCACTTTCAAGCACCTTATCTCCCACATAACATTAGGTACCAAAAGAACACACCCTAAATATGAAAGCCAAGGGTCCGCTGAACAGTTTGATGCCCATTGTGCATAGGATCACCAATGTATCTGGCATTTAGAGACCCCATAAGGAAGTTAGTGCATACAAATTGCCCAGGAGATCTCTTTAGCTACTGAAAATTCAACACATTTACTGCATTTTCTGTGGGGTAAAAACCCAAAAAAATACATTGACCCCCCAAAACCATATATTCTTGGAAAGTACACATTTGGGCGAATTCAAAATTGGTACCCATGTCTTTCTACTCCAAACTACAGAGTCGCAGTGCTTTCCCAAAATTGCTAGTTTTGGTGAAATACCTGAAAAACACATCAAATCTTCCACTTTCAAGCACCTTATCTCCCACATAACATTAGGTACCAAGAAAACACACCAGAAATATGAAAGCCAAGGGTCCGCTGAACAGTTTGATGCCCATTGTGCATAGGATCAGCACTGTATCTGGCATTTAGAGACCCCATAAGGACGTCAGTGCATAGAGATTGCCCCAGAGGTCTCTTTAGCTACTGAAAATTCAACACGTTTACTGCATTTTCTGTGGGGTAAAAACCCAAAAAAATACATTGACCCCCCAAAACCATATATTTTTGGAAAGTACACATTCGGGCGAATTCAAAATTGGTACCCATGTCTTTCTACTCCAAACTACAGAGTCGCAGTGCTTTCCCAAAATTGCCAGTTTTGATGAAATACCTAAAAATCACATCAAATCTTCCACTTTCAAGCACCATATCTCCCACATAACATTTAGGTACAAAGAAAACACACCCTAAATATGAAAGCCAAGGGTCCGCTGAACAGTTTGATGCCCATTGTGCATAGGATCAGCACTGTATCTGGCATTTAGAGACCCCATAAGGACGTCAGTGCATAGAGATTGCCCCAGGGGTCTCTTTAGCTACTGAAAATTCAACACGTTTACTGCATTTTCTGTGGGGTAAAAACCCAAAAAAATACATTGACCCCCCAAAACCATATATTTTTGGAAAGTACACATTCGGGCGAATTCAAAATTGGTACCCATGTCTTTCTACTCCAAACTACAGAGTCGCAGTGCTTTCCCAAAATTGCCAGTTTTGATGAAATACCTAAAAATCACATCAAATCTTCCACTTTCAAGCACCATATCTCCCACATAACATTTAGGTACAAAGAAAACACACCCTAAATATGAAAGCCAAGGGTCCGCTGAACAGTTTGATGCCCATTGTGCATAGGATCAGCACTGTATCTGGCATTTAGAGACCCCATAAGGACGTCAGTGCATAGAGATTGCCCCAGGGGTCTCTTTAGCTACTGAAAATTCAACACGTTTACTGCATTTTCTGTGGGGTAAAAACACAAAAAAATACTTTGACCCCCCAAAACCATATATTTTTGGAAAGTACACATTCGGGCGAATTCAAAATTGGTACCCATGTCTTTCTACTCTAAACTACAGAGTCGCAGTGCTTTCCCAAAATTGCAAGTTTTGGTGAAATACCTGAAAAACACATCAAATCTTCGACTTTCAAGCACCTTATCTCCCACATAACATTAGGTACCAAAAGAACACACCCTAAATATGAAAGCCAAGGGTCCGCTGAACAGTTTCATGCCCATTGTGCATAGGATCACCAATGTATGTGGCATTTAGAGACCCCATAAGGAAGTTAGTGCATACAAATTACCCAGGAGATCTCTTTAGCTACTGAAAATTCAACACATTTACTGCATTTTCTGTGGGGTAAAAACCCAAAAAAATACATTGACCCCCCAAAACCATATATTTTTGGAAAGTACACATTCGGGCGAATTCAAAATTGGTACCCATGTCTTTCTACTCCAAACTACAGAGTCGCAGTGCTTTCCCAAAATTGCTAGTTTTGGTGAAATACCTGAAAAACACATCAAATCTTCCACTTTCAAGCACCTTATCTCCCACATAACATTAGGTACCAAGAAAACACACCCTAAATATGAAAGCCAAGGGTCCGCTGAACAGTTTGATGCCCATTGTGCATAGGATCAGCACTGTATCTGGCATTTAGAGACCCCATAAGGAAGTTAGTGCATAGAGATTGCCCCAGAGGTCTCTTTAGCTACTGAAAATTCAACACGTTTACTGCATTTTCTGTGGGGTAAAAACACAAAAAAATACATTGACCCCCCAAAACCATATATTTTTGGAAAGTACACATTCGGGCGAATTCAAAATTGGTACCCATGTCTTTCTACTCCAAACTACAGAGTCGCAGTGCTTTCCCAAAATTGCTAGTTTTGGTGAAATACCTGAAAAACACATCAAATCTTCCACTTTCAAGCACCTTATCTCCCACATAACATTAGGTACCAAAAGAACAGACCCTAAATATGACAGCCAAGGGTCCGCTGAACAGTTTGATGCCCATTGTGCATAGGATCACCGATGTATCTGGCATTTAGAGACCCCAAAAGGAAGTTAGTGCATACAAAGTGTATACACTGCAATATAAGCTACCGGCATGTGCATTATGCGGCATAAGACCCCCTAACAGTAAGGAGACCCTAGAAAACTATACATTTTCCGAAAGTACACAATCTGACAAAACAAAAATGGGTAAATACATCTTTCTACTGCAAACTACCAAACTACAAAGCTATGCTAAACAGAAAGATTTTTTTGACATTTCTGAAAATTGTCACAAAGCTTGCATTTTACCCCATTATGTACCCCCACATTTTGTACCGTATCAACATAAAACATTCTAAATATAAACGCCAGGGGTCTACTGAACAGTTTGATGCCCTATATGCATAGATTTACCAAACTATGTGGGGTACAGGGGCACCCAAGTAGAAATAGTGCATATGAATTTTCACATACGATGCTTCGGCTCATGCAGTTTTTGCACCCGGTATGTGTATTATGTGCCATACGACCACCTAACAGTAAGGAGACCCTAGAAAACCATATATTTTCCGAAAGTACACATTCTGACAAAACAAAAATGGGTAAATACATCTTTCTACTACAAACTACCAAACTACAAAGCTATGCTAAACAGAACGGTTTTTATGACATTTCTGAAAATTGTCACAAAGCTTGCATTTTACCCCATTATGTACCCCCACATTTTGTACCGTATCAACATAAAACATTCTAAATATGAACGCCAGGGGTCTACTGAACAGTTTGATGCCCTATATGCATAGATTTGCCAAACTATGTGGGGTACAGGGGCACCCAAGTAAAAATAGTGCATATGAATTTTCACATAAGATGCTTCGGCTCATGCAGTTTTTGCACCCGGTATGTGTATTATGTGCCATACGACCACCTAACAGTAAGGAGACCCTAGAAAACCATATATTTTCCGAAAGTACACATTCTGACAAAACAAAAATGGGTACATACATCTTTCTACTACAAACTACCAAACTACAAAGCTATGCTAAACAGAACGGTTTTTATGACATTTCTGAAAATTGTCACAAAGCTTGCATTTTACCCCATTATGTACCCCCACATTTTGTACCGTATCAACATAAAACATTCTAAATATAAACGCCAGGGGTCTACTGAACAGTTTGATGCCCTATATTCATAGATTTACCAAACTATGTGGGGTACAGGGGCACCCAAGTAAAAATAGTGCATATGAATTTTCACATAAGATGCTTCGGCTCATGCAGTTTTTGCACCCGGTATGTGTATTATGTGCCATACGACCACCTAACAGTAAGGAGACCCTAGAAAACCATATATTTTCCGAAAGTACACATCCTGACAAAACAAAAATGGGTAAATAAAACTTTCTACTACAAACTACAAAGCTATGCTAAACAGAACGGTTTTTGTGACATTTCTGAAAATCAAGCGAACAAGAACTATGCATAACTGAAAATGCTATAAAATGGCTAAACATGCAGTAAAATACCCCAAAATCCACCAAAATCACAGAAAATGTAGTAGAAACACCAAAATAATACACAAAAGATATTGCGCAGTGCGGTTAGCGAATACACTATCCGCAATGGCAATAAAACATTTTTTTCAGGCAGGAATAAAAACGATGCGATTAGAAAAAAAAAAAAAATTACAAAATTACATAAGTGTGTAAGTGTGTGTGTACATTAGGTAAAATGTGTTTTGTGTGCATGTATGCAAGTAAGTGTGTGTAAGTGTAAGTGTTGTGAATGTTTGAAATCTCCCAACTCCCCTAAAATGTATGTGTTTGTGTGTAAATGTGAGTATAAGTGTGTATTAGTGTATTATTAGTGTATTATGTGTGTGTATGTGTGTTTTTGTGTGTTTTTGCCACTTACCTGTGTAGGAGATCGTGGATCTGCAGGGAGACACACACGCAGCCGATCCGGCAGTGAGTATCTGCAGCAGGAAGGAGGGGGGCCAGCAGGGGGGGGAGCAGAGAAAGGCAGAAGGCGATCGTGAAATCCAGGAATGGATTTCACGTGCCTGCCTTTTCTTATGTGGCCCCTGGGCGATCGCGCCCCAGGGGCCACTCGTTCCCCACCTCTGACTGTTGTCTGGAGGCTGGGGAACGAGCGGGGAGCGAAGGAGCGGCTTGAAAAGCCGCTTCTCCGCTCCCAAACCCGGAAGTGCCCCAGGACGTAGAATCTACGTTCTGTGGCACTTAGGTCCTTTAGTACCCAGGACGTAGATTCTACGTCCTGTGGCACTAAAAAGGTTAAGGCTTTTGCCTAAAACTTTGATCCAGAATTCCAATGCTTCCTGGTCAAAGGTAATACACTTATCTGCCCATTCATTCTTTATTTATGGGTTGTTCCTTCCTTCATTTACTGAATATATAATAATGGTGTTTTATGACTAAGTTAATTCCTTACGGTGGGCACCGCCATGTGTGTTAACCTAATTTTTTCAACAGAAAAATAACTGCCAAGTAGGTCTATTAAATACATTAATTTACCTCTATTATGAACTCCTTATGAATTATACCGGAGAACCCAACCATGTAAACAAGGTTGGTGGAGTCCAGATAGAAGACATTGGTGTAAATAGTTTTGTGTTTTTTTTTTGTTTTTTAAATCCAAGACATAATTGTTTGGTTTATTTTAAACACGGTATGTGTTGCGCTCTTACTAGTGCTGCATGTAGCCTTTTTGCCCTTGTCCATCTTTCCCCAATAACCTAGACAGACATTTTCATTCTTTGGGATCAGATGTCACTCTTTGGCCACATATGGGTGCAGCCCTCCCCATAGACAATAAAAAAAAAAGTGTACATTATTTGAATACATATTATAACAGTTCAATGCCCAAGCTTAGCCTTCAGACTGATATAACCCAGCCCCCAAACTCAGAATGACTCTCAAACAATTTTTAATGTGTTTTTCATTTATATTTTCTTGAGTCATTGTATTACATTTTCCAACCAAAAAAATGGTTGGAAAATTGAACAGCCAGTTTCAGACATATCCAAAACATATCCTGAAGTGACAGACAAAGTGTTATTCTATGTCCTCAATGCAGAGTACATATTTTGTGATATGAATTTTCTATATTTAACATGCTGATGCTTGTCAGCTTTTAGTGTTTTCCATGTGACAGTAGTTGCTTTGTAAACAGCAAGAACACCACCCTTCATAGCCCTCAGAAACCATGTAAACTATTGGCAAGGCTGTCCTGCTGAAACCCTGTCATGATGATGGAAGACAGGAGATTATCAGTTCTTAAGAGAAAAGCTTAGTCCAATTACTTGAGTCATAATGAGTTTATCGAAATTACAGGTGTGCTCTAAGCACTACATTGTTATCCTTAGGCTTGGTGAGGTTTTCATGCAGCAATTATATCATTCCAGTCAAATGTACAAACATGCCCAATATGCCCTGTAAATAAATAAACATCATTCTTTTCAGTTGCAGAAGGGGTGATGACTTTAAGTTTTTCTTTACATTCCAGATAGCATGAGCATTTTTATTTAATATACCGAGAAGACATGGAGATATGAGTCAGATAATTCACAATAAAGGGCATAGCTGCTTTTTGAGGCCAGATAAGTTTTTTTTTTTTTGTTTGCTGAACACGAGCATTTATATCTTTTTCTATGGAAAACACTAATGGTTAATAATTGAGTTGTATAATCATGGGTGGTACACAAGCGATTTAATTTTAAGAAGATCACAAAAGAGGGACAGAACTTTCTATGGCAGAATCATTAGTACAGTTCACAGTCCAATTAGAGCTAATAATGATTGGGTCTCTCAGGTTAACTGATGTGTTTTCACAGCTTGTGATGTTTGGAAGTAGTAATAGGCTGATGACTCAATCTGACATTTGCCTGGGTGCAAAGTGATAATTGCTCTATGGATTCTTATTTTCTTCTATTTTCATGCTAGGGGGTCTGCAGTTCTGCAATGCTATATATCAAATCATTAACATCAACCTAGGTTCTGGCTGGCTAGGGATTTAGTCCAAACTTTTTAATGAAAATATTAGGAATACATGTTAATTATCAATTTTTTTTAATGTTTTTGATCATTTTGGATAGTGCTTTGGATAAAGAAACTAAATTAATCCCCCAGGAAGCAAATTAGACATTATACAGCGTGTTCTCTTTCTGCTTTAGTCTCATTTCATAGTCCCTTGTTTAAATACCCAAGTGCCTCCTTATTACCTAGGGCAAGTAACTAAATCTCCTTTTGTCTGATCATATGTAGTGTACACACAGTGGTGTGAAAAACTATTTGCCCCCTTCCTGATTTCTTATTCTTTTGCATGTTTGTCACACTTAAATGTTTCTGCTCATCAAAAACCGTTAACTATTAGTCAAAGATAACATAATTGAACAGAAAATGCAGTTTTTGAATGAAGGTTTACGTTATTAAGGGAGAAAAAAAACTCCAAATCTACATGGCCCTGTGTGAAAAAGTGATTGCCCCCTGTGGTTTATCAATTTCAATTTTCAATTTCAATATCAATTTCTGTAGTCACCCCCAGGCCTGATTACTGCCACACCTGTTTCAATCAAGAAATCACTTAAATAGGAGCTACCTGACACAGAGAAGTAGACCAAAAGCACCTCAAAAGCTAGACATCATGCCAAGATCCAAAGAAATTCAGGAACAAATGAGAACAAAAGTAATTGAGATCTATCAGTCTGGTAAAGGTTATAAAGCCATTTCTAAAGCTTTGGGACTCCAGCGAACCACAGTGAGAGCCATTATCCACAAATGGCAAAAACATGGAACAGTGGTGAACCTTCCCAGGAGTGGCCGGCCGACCAAAATTACCCCAAGAGCGCAGAGACAACTCATCCGAGAGGCCACAAAAGACCCCAGGACAACTAAAGAACTGCAGGCCTCACTTGCCTCAATTAAGGTCAGTTTTCACGACTCCACCATAAGAAAGAGACTGGGCAAAAACGGCCTGCATGGCAGATTTCCAAGGCGCAAACCACTTTTAAGCAAAAAGAACATTATGGCTCGTCTCAATTTTGCTAAAAAACATCTCAATGATTGCCAAGACTTTTGGGAAAATATCTTGTGGACCGACGAGACAAAAGTTGAACTTTTTGGAAGGTGCGTGTCCCGTTACATCTGGCGTAAAAGTAACACAGCATTTCAGAAAAAGAACATCATACCAACAGTAAAATATGGTGGTGGTAGTGTGATGGTCTGGGGTTGTTTTGCTGCTTCAGGACCTGGAAGGCTTGCTGTGATAGATGGAACCATGAATTCTACTGTCTACCAAAAAATCCTGAAGGAGAATGTCCGGCCATCTGTTCGTCAACTCAAGCTGAAGCGATCTTGGGTGCTGCAGCAGGACAATGACCCAAAACAAACCAGCAAATCCACCTCTGAATGGCTGAAGAAAAACAAAATGAAGACTTTGGAGTGGCCTAGTCAAAGTCCTGACCTGAATCCTATTGAGATGTTGTGGCATGACCTTAAAAAGGCGGTTCATGCTAGAAAACCCTCAAATAAAGCTGAATTACAACAATTCTGCAAAGATGAGTGGGACAAAATTCCTCCAGAGCACTGTAAAAGACTCGTTGCAAGTTATCGCAAACGCTTGATTGCAGTTATTGCTGCTAAGGGTGGCCCAACCAGTTATTAGGTTCAGGGGGCAATTACTTTTTCACACAGGGCCATGTAGGTTTGGATTTTTTTTCTCCCTAAATAATAAAAACCCTCATTTAAAAACTGCATTTTGTGTTTACTTGTGTTATCTTTGACTAATAGTTAAATGTGTTGATCAGAAATATTTTGTGTGACAAACATGCAAAAGAATAAGAAATCAGGAAGGGGGCAAATAGTTTTTCACACCACTGTATATTTACTGCTAATGGGAGATAGCACTGTTAAAATCAAGCACTAACATCTTGCAAACACAGTATAGTTTGTAATCCTGTGATTTCTCTTCCTGCTCCAGCTTCCATGCTGTATAAAGCTGTCTATTCTGTGCTGATGTTAGAATAGGCAATTTTCCTGTATGTCACTAAATATACAAGGGAGTTAGGCTAGCTGGTCATTTTCAAGGAGGGACTTTTTTTTTTTAGGCAGGACGGTTAGAGGTTAAATAAAAGGCTATTAAAATATATAGTTGGATTTTCTAACATGTATTTACAAATGCTGCTTTATTTCGCAGTGCTGTTCAATAGAAGGTGTGTTGAACACACAAATGATCTGCAAATACTGACTTATATAGGAGCTAAACCTGTCCCTGCTCCTTAATGTTTAACTATATAATTAGTATATTCACAGCATGTATATTTTTAGCATTATTTCTCAAAGAAACTGCATGGCAATTACTGGACATAGATATACTGCTCATAATATTTAGCAGACTCCAGAGATCTAGAAAAGGAAAGCTATTTATATACCTAATATGTACCAGGGATGTCTCATTTAAAAGCCTCTAGGGCTGATTTTTTTTAATTGTAAAATTATTCTATTAAACTTTAGCCAGGATAGCTCACACCCAGTTTCTCCCTTTTTAAAATCTTTCCTTGTTTTAGCTTTCTGGTTACTTAATACACTATTTTTCAGAGAACTGGCATAGTGCTGTACAAATAAATATATTCATGCATAAATACATAAATAGCTCTTATCTAGAGTTTACTGGAGTGTTACTGGTGACTCCATTATTTATTTAGAGTTTGCTTTGGAGTCAGACTTCACAGTGATGATTAGTCAGCAGTCATCCAGACCTAGGCCTCTGTAGGCCTGCTGATCTATTTTAAATTTCACTTTCTATGCGATGTAGTGTAAATCAATTTGTTTTTGTTTTTTTAATTAAAATATCATGCTTTTTTACCAATGTTGCAGAGGCACACTGCCTTGTAATGCCACTGCCATTACAGCAGTTGCCTTTTCAGTGTAAAGCTGGCTCGTATAATACACTTACACGTTATAATAATAATAATCTTTCCTGTGACCATTGAAAGAAATAATAGAATTCTACCATACAGCTGATGTTCGGGCGCCTTCAGACCTGCCCAATCGACGAGACGACCAATATCCAAGGCTTTTGCCGATATTGGTCGCCTCGTCAACCCACCATACACGCACTGAATATTATACAAAACCTAATTTCATACGATATTGGCTCATGTATGGGCACCTTAATTAAGGCATATGAAACCTTATGACAATAAGGTGCTGCTGCAGTATCAAATAGAACTTGTAGATAAACACTATGCCTATTTTGGGTAAATAGAAAAAAAAAAAAAAAAAGGTTTACAGGAGAAACGATATAACACATCTTCCCAGACAAGTTGAACTGGTTACACATGCCGAGTTATCTGAATCCAGGGATTCGTAGTGAGCTAAAAGCTATTTTTTAATTTTCTAGCTACTGATTGCCTACTCAAGACCATTCTCAGAATGATGGTGAGTGCCCCACATAGCCTTGGTTAGCCCATTAACTTTCCTTTTGTGGGGACAAATACTAGAAATGCCTTTAGTGAAGCAACCCCGACACTGCTAAAAGTTAACATTTAGTATTTTAATTAGCCTAATATAAGAAGAAACAGAAAAATAGAATAAGATAGCCTTATACATTTTTTTTCTTGAAAGAAAATACATTTCCTTTCTCTGCATTATACATAGTTTTAACCTTAGTTTTGTTTTTGCATAATAATGTATCGGTAGAAATTCTAGAAAACAGTAGTGTTGGTTCAGGGAATTGGCAATAAAAATGGGGTTACCATTTTTTCCACTTCAGTCTTTTCCTGCAATTGCTGTCTATTTGACCACGCTTGACTGCTGTCTGCCACTGGTGTATTTATGCCCCTCAAATAATTTTTCTTCTAGAGTACCCACATAAGTATGGATCTGAAGGAGGATGTGCTGATTCTTCTGTCTTTCAAAGAATGAAAGAATATCAGATGTCAGCGCAAGAAGAATCGGAAAAACACGTAAGATGTTACTTTATCTGCCCATCCTTGCCAAAAGTAATGTATAGAAGTAAAAATATACAGAGTGCTGCACCTGTGGCATCTAACTGACATGGTTTCTCTAGTTTTTGCTGTCCAGAATTTAAGAAATATTTTGGTATTATCTGTCCCTGATTGACCATTTTGCATATACAACAGATCTCTGGTGTTTGTTGTAAATTGCAAAACCCTCAGTCGAACCAAAGGCAGCAGCTCAAGATCTGAACCAGCAAATGCTAAAGTGTCATTAATCCATATGAATTATCCATTAACAACACAGATGAAGACTCCATTAAATTCATTGTTACTGTCTTTTATGTAGGATCACAAGGAAGACCATGAAGGTAGTGGTCCTCTCATCCTACGGAAAAAACGAGCTGCCCAGGCAGAAAAAAATACGTGCCAGTTGTACATCCAAACTGATCATCTCTTCTACAAACGATATGGGGAAACCAGAGAGGCAGTGATAGCCCAGGTATTTTATTGTATTGTGTGTGCAGTAGCATCTGTGTTTTAAATGTTATAGAAGTGCAGTTCTATAGCACTTCTAAAAGCTTTGTCTAATCCATGCCAGGATATATTTGCATCCTTCCATCAAACCCTATGGATTATTAGGCTCTAATTAAAACTAGTGGTGTAGTTTTCTGGCAAAAGGCTTTACTGAAGCAGAAGTATAGTACTAAACAATGATGGTAACCCATGTGTTACTGAATGGAACTTTCCCAAAACTATTAATGGCAATATATCTCGGCCTACTAACATTTTGTGTTATGTTGAATGGCACAAGACTTACAGAAATTATTTCAAATACAGTGTTGCTGAACTAAAAATATATTGAAAGAATACCTTAAAAATCACAACACATTGCTTTTTCCCCCCTTCTTTTATTTTGTTTCACATTGACTTGGTGCCTGTCCCCCAAAGCAGACTGATGCAGAGCAAGGTTTTCTATCTCTGCCCATTAATGTTGAGGAAGGTATTCTCTACCAGCTGTCTGCACTGCACCTCTTGAGAGATCATTATTGTAATGGGCTGTATGTTCACTCTTGGTTTTATATTCATAGTGAGAACTGCACTATTCCATTTTGTCCTCTTTACTGTACAGTTATTTCCCTCATTCATTGTGTTAATGTCAGGACATAAATTTAGCATTTTAGCATGGCTTCTTACAAGTTTCTTCCATACACATGGAAGAATATACCACATACAGAAATGGATGGAACCTTTTGGAGTGAATATCCTTTGGGTAGATGTCTTAGAAAATAACGTCATGCTTCATCATACCACTTAAAGTTAAACGGAAAGTGGCAGCCATGAAGGTGAATGTCTCATGTATCTGGTAGGGTAATGTAGCATAAGAATTACAGAAAGCTTCCAAAGCCACTCAGAGCTAACAAGAGGGGTAGCACAAAAAGTATTGCTTGAAACAGAATTGTTGCCAATCACATTGGCAGAATGTTTAATACTTCAACCTGGTTCAATCCTCAGCATCTAGCCAGTTCGTTATCTTACCAACTCCTGTTCAGATATTGACCTTGCAGTTTTTATTGGCCTATGCAAGAGAGCCGAAGTTGGTAGTCAATATTACCTTGTGCATGCATAATTTTTTCCTATGTATTAACTTATGATTACTATTGGATTACTATAACTATGTTTGTATACACATCTGTATGTTTTGTCAGATGCACATGTTATAGCTATGGCACATACAATGCTACCTGCAGTGAACCTAATCTACTGCAGGTAGCAGAATTTTGTTCATTGCCACAAATACCAGCTAAAGCTCTTAAAACTCCTTAGACACAATAATTAAAGAGATTGGTTTCAGTCTGATGGTTATGGTGATGGTGAATGCAGCCTCTCTTTAATATCATACTTTTTATTCACAAAGGCCTACTTTAGCATCTGCAAGCTTTGTGCTGACAGATTGTTATATTACAATATGCAGTCTTTTTATTTGCCATTCTTTACTCTGCTTTACAAGTGGCCCCTACAGTAGCAACAAAAGGTTCAGTGCTTTTACGTCACATTGACTGCAATTAAAAACTGTTGTTCTACTCTAGCATCTTGGATGCAATATGGGTATTTTCATTACTATGCTATATATAAAACTGATGAATGTGTTTTTATTTTATCAGCTTTTTGTGCAATTCTGATTAAATTCATAACATTGACTTTTATAGTTTCATTTTGATATAGTTCCCTTAAAGGAGAATGCAAGTCAAAATTTAAAAAGAATACTGCCCAAATAGTCCTCCTATTGTTTAGTAAAAACGCCACACTTTTGGCTCACCTAATCAAATATTTACTCGGTCACACTTACTTCACATTTTCTAGAACAGGCAGCCATCTCTAAAAAGGTATTCTCCCTTCCTTTCCCTCCTTGCTTCATACTGCACATGTGTTTCATTCCCTCCCCCCCTCCCCTCTGCCAGATCCGCTTCTGATTGGCTGGTGGGCATGTGTAGCTCAGAACAGCAGACACGATCAAGTTACACACATGCTCAGAGAATAGGAAGGCATATGGTGCTGGCAGCCTACAGGAAGGGAAGAGTGATTTTAGTGATGTCACTGGAGTCATCACACTGCTGTAGGCTGCCAGCACCATATCTCAGAGAAGCAAGCAGGGATCTGGGAATTTAGATATGCAGTAAGTACTTAAAAATAATGCCTTTAGACTTACTTTTAATTTATATTAACCTTTCATTGTCCTTTAAAATTAGTAAGTATGATTTTAACAGCGTAGTTCTTAATTACCAGTAAGAATTAGTAAGAATTTCTTCTATTCCCACAGATATCAAATAAGAATATGATTTATACTATTAAGCCAAGTGTTAGAAACTTGTTTCCTGAGACGCTGTCTCTTATTTCTCCCTTATTTTTAAACCCATTGTTCTGGGTTTTCTACATACAAAAAACATGTTCTTGGCTAAAAAGTGGTGTATTTGTTGTTGGTGTATTTTTTTTTTTAACAGTATGTGTTAATTAACATTATACGTAAAATATAACTTGCAGATTTACTACATTTTGTTTCCATGTCCCAATAAATAGATTTCCAGCCATGTGAAGGCAATTGACACAATTTATCAGTCAACCGATTTTAGTGGAATTCGAAATATCAGCTTCATGGTGAAAAGGATACGGGTAAGTTTTTAGAATATAAATATTCAATACATCTACATTTTACTGCCTTTAAAAGAAGAACTAAATCTTTAAGAAGTGTTTTACAAATGGTACACATTAGGGCTCATATACAAACTGCTTCCCCAGTTGAGGTCATGTGAATTCTACCACCGTTATTGCATTAAATAAAAGGTCGCCCATGGAGCTACCACCACCCCAGGGTTCCCACAGCAAAAATTTTACTAAATCAGCCTGAAACACTACTTTCCTCAGCACATTTCTTGTATATTTAGAGGAGTATAATGCACTGTCACACTCTTTATTTTACACACAACATTTCTCATATAAATGGCATATAAATGCACAGTTTGTATATGGGTAACGTTCTAATTTTCAGTCCCCTGTACTTAGCAGAAATTGTACTAAGGAAACGTAAGTGATGTTCTGTTCAATTAAATTGCGCCTGAATAACCAATTTACTCTTAACTTTGCTTCACCTATATAAATAATTCTGTGTATTTGTTAGATTTTTATTATTATTATTTTACAAAGAAATGTTTGTTTTAAATGTTTTATGAGCGTTTTATTCTATGTTTGTTTCCAGATAAATGTAACAAGTGATGAGAAAGACCCCACAAATCCATTTCGGTTTCCTAATATTGGAGTGGAGAAATTCCTTGAATTGAACTCTGAGCAGAACCATGATGATTATTGCCTGGCATATGTATTTACAGACCGGGATTTTGATGATGGTGTCTTAGGGCTTGCTTGGGTTGGAGCACCTTCAGGTAATTGGCCTGTACTGCTAGGCATGTGGATATAGGACCTGTTATCCAGAATACTAGGGACCTAGGGGTTTACTGATGAATGACCTTTCTGTAATTGGGATCTCCATACTTTTTAAGTCTCATAAAAATAATTTAAACATTAATTAAACCCGAAAAATTGATTAAAATGGAGTCTGTGGGAGATGGCCTTTTCATAATTCAGAACTTTCTAGATAACTGGTTTCTGGATAACTGATCCCTTACCTGTATTAGATGCAAACATATAGCAGCACTAGAATTCTATAGTCTGACAGTAAGGGGCTACATGTTGTGCAGCATTTTATTCTGAAGATGAATGATACATATTAAAGGGCAGCTGACTGCTTGGAAAACCACAGGTTATTTTGTGGGAGCGTTAACGCTCACTGCAATCTCCATTCCAGGTTTTCTTGTATTCATCCTTACCTACTTCTGGTTGAAGTTGGGGTGTACTTGTCTGTCCAATATCTCCTTAGTCTGACATAGTAATGGCATCGCTTAAAGCAGAGAGCATTGTCTAGCTATAAATACAGTGCATTGAAAGGCAAGGCTTTATGTTAATATTTTTACAATTTAATTTTACATATTATGAGTGACTGTTGGGATTATTTATGGGTTATATATTGTTGGGAACTGTAGGAAACACAGCAGGGTTATTTAACAATTGTGAAATTCACGGGCAGCAAGTATATTCATTTATTGCTATATGGGAAAATATTAATGCCTATTGTGCAGTGGTTTTACATATTGCTTTCATGTTGCTATAAGTTAAATAATTTGCAAGATTTTGCAATAAAGGATGTGTATATATAAAAGCTATTCTAGGACAAAGTTGCCATCTGTTTTCTTGAGGAATTCTGATAATCAAATATCTGATCTACTGATAAATAACAAAAAGGCATCGATGTTCTGTAACGCAGTTCGGTGCCTTTGTGTGGCATTTGAATATCTTGTGTTGTGTTGGGGGGTAAATGATGCATACTTGCAGGTGCCTATTCACAGCAGGAGCTAATGGGATTGCTAGCCTCCTTGTTGAGATGTTGCGGATTCCCACTGTGTGACTGCTTCTCCATCAATGAAAGTTCTTCCCAGACTGCGCAATATGAGAGGAGAGCTTGCTATAGAAGTGCTACAGAAACATAAAGCTTTGTGCCAAGCATGTTTCTTTTCACCACATTTGTTAAGGGGATTTTGCATAAAACCATGCTGTATTATGTTGTCTGTAAGAGTTACCTTTATAGCTGTGGCACGCAGCATTTTCTCCCCTGCAATCAGAAAACAGTGGCAGACAAAAAAGTTGCTGTGCATCTGTCACAGCAGCTACTGTCTTATAGTAGTGAATGTAAAGTGTTGTGTTAGGCTGTCACAGAGCATTGACCTGGGGTTCGGCTCCAAAACCCTTACAGTGCATATGGCGCCAAGGTTCACCTGTCACTGTTCCTCATGCATTCAGTGACGCACTTTATAGAGTGTTATCAGAAGCAGTAAGAGGTAGTGGACAGGGAATTTTGGCTGCTGCTGTTCTCCAGCTGGGGGTGGTGACAGTCAACATTTTCATACATTGTACTTTTAGGCCAGTGTTACACTGAGCTGCACCTCAGATTCTGCTCTTCTCTCTGCTGCTCACAATGTTACCCTGTGTGCAGACACAAGGGGAGGAAATCTGTGCAAAAATGCAAAACTCTGCATATGTGCACAAATATTGGCAAATAATGAATAATCCTAGATATTAAATAAAAAGAGCTTATGTTGCAAACAGGTTGTTTTGACTGCAGCAGTTCTTTCAGGGAGACTATCAGCAGTTAAATTTCTCTGCTTGATATAAATAGCGCTGTTTTAAATACTTAAGTTCTTCAGAGCCTGGTGCAGTCGAAATGTCCTATGTGCCTTTATTAAACTATTTGTGAATAGCTCGCAAGGTAAATGACCATGTCTCTTTATTGTCGCCTATTGCAATGCATACTATAGCTTTTGGTTTAATTTTAGGTAGCTCCGGCGGAATATGTGAAAGGAACAAACTGTACTCTGATGGCAAAAAGAAATCCCTGAATACTGGAATCATTACTGTTCAGAACTATGGCTCCCACGTCCCCCCTAAGGTCTCTCATATCACCTTTGCACATGAGGTCGGACATAACTTTGGTTCCCCAGTAAGTGAATATTACACATTCTTTTGCTTTTTTTTTTGTTTCTGTTGCAGGATTAAAGGAACAGTAACAACAAAAAATGAAAGTGTATAAAAGAAACTAAAATATAATGTGCTGTTGCCCTGCACTGGTAAAAGTTGTGTGTTTACTTCAGAAAGTCTACTATAATTTATATAAATAAGCTGCTATGTAGCCATGGAGGCAGCCATTCAAAGGAGAAAAGGCACAGGCACATAGCAGATAACAGATAAAACACTATTGTATTCTACAGAACTTATCTGTTATCTGCTATGTAACCTGTGCCTTTTCTCCTTTTTTCCAGCTTGAATGGCTGCCCCCGTGGCTACACAGCAGCTTATTATATAAATTATAGTAGTGTTACTGTAGCAAACACACCAGTTTTACAAGTGCAGGGCAACAGTGCATTATATTTTTATTACATTAAAGCTCTTTCATTTTTTAGTGTTACTGTTCCTTTAATAAAAGATTGCAGGATTTGACCAGCTGAAATTTTTCAGTGTATGTCAGGTTGTTTAGACTAGTGTATTCTGCATTCATTGTATTACACTATGATGTATGTGTAATGTCTGCCATGGTAAACTGATAATGTACACTCCATTTCTGACCCTGCCCTTCTGACTGCTTGGCTCAGCTCTGCCTTCTCTTGTGCTTTATGTGCTTTCAATTTTGCTTTTACTGCTTTGCCAAGTATAAAAAGGACTGTTTTATTGTGCACAGGGACTGTTGTTTCTAAGATATTTTGCTGTCTGATGTGCTAATTGTGTTATAATATATATTATGCATGCATGTGAAAGAACATTTGGTACGCTTTGGGTATGTCCAGCCAGTGCTCCTACCTGAAGTAGTCCAGGTAGCATCTCTGCTTTCTATATACTCGCCTAAATTCTTTCTGCCCTGGAACACCCTACAAAGGGCAGACCTGTCGAGTGTAGTGAATGGAACAGCTCTATGGTTCCATCTGGTGATAGGAGATGATATTGCAGTTGGTGTTCTCTATTAACCCGTTTTAGTGTTGTCCACTACAGAACATTATACTGAGGCATCAAAGTACCATAGTGCCACCGGTTCCAGGTTTTTCTTTGATCTGTGCCATACCATGTCTTTACTGACAGTACACATCGCAGCATGATCAAAGTCCGCATTAAAAGGGTTAATTGTAATTGTGTCTTTATATATTTCCAATATATTATGCCATGCGTTAGTTATCTGAATTACACTGTAAGCTTCGCTATGGCAGGGCCTAATTTCCCTGAAGCTAACTAACCTACCGACATGTAGGTTAGTTAGCTTCAGGGAAATTAGCACTAAACATCCATTTAACATGGCAAAGTCCCATGTTCATAGATTTTTTTTTTTGGAATTAAATTTAGACCCCCTTAGAGGCAGCAATATAATCAATATGCTGTCTGATTTACATCATATGGATTCATTTTGGTTTGGGGAGGTAACTTGGGATCTACAGTGTCCCCTACACCCAACAATGGATCCTTCCCCAATACAGGTGGCTTATGTTTTTAACTCTCTATATATTGCTTACCTTTTTTACCTGCAGCATGACTCCGGCAATGAGTGTACACCAGGTGAATCCAAGAATCTAGGATTTAAAGAAAATGGCAATTTTATTATGTATGCCAGAGCCACATCTGGGGACAAGCTCAATAACAACAAGTTCTCAATCTGCAGTGTTCGAAATATAAGCCAAGTGCTGGACAAAAAGAGGAATTCCTGTTTTGTAGGTATGTATTTAATTCTTAATTCAGACACTGTCTGCCAGTTGTGTGAGTAACGTGTGTTAGAACTGTACTCATTCCTTAAACTGTTCCTCTGTAGCCCTGAGGTTTTTTTGTTTTTTTTTGCTTCTAAAGTGGATGGACTGAACTTAATTAAAAATTGTGGTAGATGTAAATTTTTTTTTTTTTTTTTTTAATAAGGAGACAAAAGTTTTAATGCATCAACTTTTATGCTTGTGACTACCATTGTTATTTATGTTTTTGTTAAAACAGTTTATTGTTTTATGTTACTGGCCATCCAGAGGAACTGTGTTTGTTATTAGGGAATGATCAGTTTTAATATGGTAATCCCTATCTTTGTAGTCTATATGTAATGAAATGATGTAAAGCTGTGGCTCCTCTTCACTGCCTCATTTGTAGAGGCACCATACACTGGCAGATATCATTTGGGCTTCTACCCTTACAATCAAAACAAAGGAACAGTTGTTATACTTTGTATGACCCCTTATAGGTTGTAGGTGTCAGCCCACAGCCTGACCAGATACTGTACATGGTCAAGCTGTGTATAGCCACATTTAGTTAAGAATGAGGTAAAATAGATACAGTTCATTGTTATCAGTAACTAATTTTCTAAATGGTGGGTATGCCAAGTTAAAGGGATATCAAGTGAGTTCTTGGGAAAACCCTGGCATTTATAATCTGTTATGCCTTTGGAAAAATACATCTCCATCCAGTGTTAAAGGAACAGTAACACCAAAAAATGAAAGAGCTTTAAAGTAATATAAATATAATGTTCTGTTGCCCTGCACTGGTAAAACTGGTGTGTTTGCTACAGTAACACTACTATAATTTATATAATAAGCTGCTGTGTAGCCATGGGGGCAGCCATTCAAGCTGGAAAAAAGGAGAAAATGCACAGGTTACATAGCAGATAACAGAAGTTCTGTAGAATACAATAGTGTTTTATCTGTTATCTGCTATGTGCCTGTGTCTTTTCTCCTTTGAATGGCTGCCTCCATGGCTACATAGAAGCTTATGGAAGCTGACTCAGTCTAACTAACTGAGCATGTACACTGGTCTGGGTGTCTGTGCAGGAGTGAGGCATTATGGGAACTTTTTTTTACACAGCTCAGTGTTTTTCATGTTTGGCTTCAGATCTTCTGAACAGGTGAAATATGGGGAGACTTAAGGGCACTATTGAGACAACTGAAGGTATGCCTGTAGCTTGAGATTAACTCTTAACTCTTTACTAGCCTTTCCTTCTCCTTTAAGATGAAAGGCATCTCATTACCTAAAATAAGCCAATTTTTGTTTCCAGTTCCAAATTAAAGAAAGGTAATATCCCGGATTTAGCCACTGTCTGATGTGTGGCAAGAAATTATTAATTTAATAATTGTCAATTTGTTGACAATACCCCTGTTGGCATAGTTTCCAATAAGGAAATACAGGGATCCCTTTATGTAGAATTGTGAAAATTATGTTATAAAACTGGTCTTGGTCCATCAAATATGGAACATTGTTTCTAGCATGCTATCTAAAGAGAACTTCTAAAAGATCTTTGTTTAGAGAGCTAAGATTATGTAAGAGCTTCAGCCAATCTTTGAAACTGACCAAAGTTTGACTTAATATCTTTAAGGGTAAATATACCACCCTTTTTGACATGAGATCATTCCACTGAAATCCATTTTGTTGTCCGTTACATAAAAAAGCTGCATAAAGATCTGAACTTCAGCTGTATTTTTGTTTTTTGCACATCCATACCTAATTCCACATTGAAAGGATGAGACTAAAGTGGTGTCCTTTTAATCTGTTGAATCGAGTATGTCTGTGTAAAAAAAACAAAAAACAAAAAAACAGTGGAAGTTCACGATGCAGCTTTTTTACATAAGCCAATTGAATAAGTACACATCATAAAGTGGGTATATTTTTTATTTCTGGTTTGTAAGTAAACCTTTGGTCATTTTTAGATTACTTCTCCCTTTAATAAAACATGTCTGTTATTGAACCTGAAGAGAATGCTATAAGTGATTGAGATAGCTTTAGTAAGAGTATAAATATTGCAGTTCCATCTCACATAGAATTTTTGAAATCTGCTGAGTCAGACCTGTTCAGACCAAATCAACGTATATTATTTTAGACGTGTGGCATATTTTTGTATGTAAATAGTTATAAATGTTCTTACTATGTCAGTTATATAAGGGCCACTTGGTGCTGTGAGAAACCAGACTCTGTGGAACTCCTTCCTCATCCACTGTTGGTCTTCATTAGTCAGGATAGTGTAAGTGTTACTTCCATCTTGTTTGGGTTTTGCAAAGTTCTCCCTGTATAGTGTTGCAATTTTACAATATCTTCTCTAGTGTGCAAATTTGAGCACATTATTTGGTCATTGCTACAGGATGTTCTTCCAACCTTCCTGCTTCAGCATTTTGGCTTTAGTATCTCATGTAAAGCTTCACAGTATTGAACCCAAAGTAAAGTTTGTAACTGATTTCTCTTTTTATATATATTATTATTACAGTTGATAATTAGTTGATGGGGTCAGTAGGATGTTAACATTGTATAATTATCTGTTTTGCAGAGTCTGGTCAGCCAATATGTGGCAATGGACTGGTGGAGCAAGGAGAGCAATGTGATTGTGGTTACAGCGACCAGTGTAAGGATGACTGTTGTTATGATGCCAATCAGCCAGAAAATTTAAAATGCACATTAAAGCCTGGAAAACAGTGCAGGTATCCATGCTCTACCATTCATGCTCATGAATATTAATGCGTTATGTAAGATTGCAGTGTTGATATGAGGTCAGAATCGTTCCCTTTTTCCAAAAACCTTTTCACCTTCAAACAAGTAAATCTGTGTATTGTGTAAATCTGTGTATTATGTGCTTCTATGTATGGTTGTGCTCTGTGTATGGCAGCAATGAACCAATGGTTTGGCTTCCTTAACTGTAAAAGCTCACCCTGCATTTGTGTTAATGCCTTTCTCTGGGAAGCACTACAGTGAATTGATTGTTACATCTGCCCAGAATTCATTCTTCCCTCTTCTACTCCTTTTATACTACCTTTTATAACCAGGACACAGACTGGTTGTTTGCTTTTACAATTGATATTTGACTATTGTTTTATAGCAGTTAACAGTGGCAACATGAAAACCCAGAGCACAATAAATGCATTCTAATACAGTAATCTATTTACAACGGCCAAGTAAAACAACATTTTTAAAGTTAATTCAACAGTTACATTCGACTCCTGTGTGTAGTGTGTGTTTGCCTTTTTAATTTTCTAACGGCGGGATATCGCTGACCTGCCGCTCTTCAGTTTACAATAACCGTGAGCTTTTGAATGACATGCTTAAGCAAAGACAACAGAGAAAAGGGGCGCTTATACCTGTTTTATGTTTTCAGTCCCAGTCAGGGCCCATGTTGCAACTCAGGTTGTACCTTCAAACTGCGAAGTGAGAAATGCCGTGAAGAATCTGACTGCGCCAAGATGGGAACATGTAATGGTGTCTCTGCTCAGTGTCCACCATCAGATCCTAGGGACAACCTCACTGAGTGTAACAGGGCAACCCAAGTTTGCATCAAGGGGGTTAGTACTTATTGTCATTACGGCAATCTGTTTTTTTTTTTTAACTAAGTATAAGGCAAGTTGTTTATTATTTGAGATCCAATAAATGTTTAAAGCCACCTTGGGGGAAGGAGTATCTCAGTTGAGTACAATGACTAGTCCTGGATTCAAAGCCAAAGTTACAGCATATACATTTTCTTACATGGGCTGCTAACTATTGTAGGCTCCTTTTCAAACTAATTACCATCAGTAAGACTGAACCAACCCAGGTCGAAGCTGGGGATACTGTATTATGTATGTAAGTATGGGATTTACCCAAAAACCCATTATCCAAAAAGGTATTAAATTTAGTAATGCCAATGTGGCTAGCAATATGGCCATCAACCAGGTGGAATCTGTTACATCAGATTGGTTGGTAGATATGTTCCTGTTAACTGCATGGCTTATGTCTTGATGATGTGCAGGCAGAATGTGGGCTGGATGCTTATAAGCAAATTGCGGGGGCCAGGATGCTCCAGTAGCCATAACTGCTACAGATTATAGTACACTAATTATGAACATAGAATATTCATGTAATCTTTTTGCATTTACAATGTACACATAAGCATGGGACCCTACATCATTTGCTTAGTAACATCCCTAAGCCAAGAAGCTTGCATTTAAATTTTTTTTTTTTTTTTAACGGTAATGTTACATAACCACTATAAAACTATATACACCTTACTGGTCTGAAATCCACTTTTTAACCACTAAATGGCTTGCCTTTGACTGCACAATAGCCTCACATTAGGACTTGAAATAAAAGGTTTGCTTTTGAGTGGCGCACAGTCTTACATATATTCTTTAACATATGTACTCACTAGATAACTACTTTCTCTGTCTTCCCCACAGCAATGCTCAGGATCTATCTGTGAAAAGTATGACTTGGAAGAGTGCACCTGTGGCAGTAGTGATGGCAAAGATGACAAGGAGCTGTGCCACGTTTGCTGCATGGAGAAAAGTAAGACAAGCATGATTGCTAATATTTTCATGCAGGTTGCACTTAGTGGCTAAGATAAGCACATAAATGGGATGGTTCACCTTTGTTATAGGATGGCTGATTCTTAGCAACTTTACAGTTGGTCTTTATATTTTAATTCCTATTGTTTAATTACTTGCTTTTTCTTACTCTTCCCAGCTTTCAAAGGGGGGTCACTGACCCCACTAGCCAAAAACTATTGCTCTGTGAGACTACAATGTTGTTGTTGCAATTCTTTATTACCTATCTTTCTATTCAGTCCCTCTTCTATTCATATTCCCATATCGCCTTCAAACCACTGCCTGGTACTAGGGTAATTTGATCCCTAGCAACCAGATACCTTCTGAAATCCCAAACTGAAAAGCTTTCTGAGCTAAATAATAAAAAAAAAAAACAACACAGAAAATAAAAAGTGAAGACCATCTTAAATTGTCTCAGAATATCAAGCTCTACATCATACTAAAAGTTAATTTTAATTTGAACATCCCCTTTAAACATCATCTCTGAATAAATGCATGGGCCTTGGGCATTGAATTCTGCTTGGACATCATCAAAACAGACAGAATCCATGCAGTTAAAAGGAACACATCTACCAACTAGTCTAATTCCACCTGTTTGATGTGGGTGTGTTGCTCCCTGCATTGGCATTACTGTATTTCATATCTTTTTGGATGGGTTTCTGGTTATTAGATCCCATACTTATACATAATACGGTACCCTTAGCTTCACTTAGTCACTTTTTTGGGGGGTTCATACACCGTCTTTAGCAAAGCCATTTCATAGTAGCTGGCCTGGAAAATCTCTGATGGATAGTAAACGTTCTCCTTAAATCTCACCCTAACAAACCTTCACACTGGACTATACTATTCACTGCTTTGGGGGACATTTTTCATTGTAGAGGTGAATCTGTAAAGCAGGCACAGTTTAGAATCTTTATTACTTTTGTTTGCTTTTAGGCGTAACCCTTAAAATTTTAGCCAATTTTCAACTTATTTACCCCACACATTTAGAGCCTGTTCAAAGGCCATTCCGGTAAAACAAAAAACAAACAAACACAGCTTCCCATCTTTATCCCCATCACTTTTAGATTTGTAAAATTTTCATTTTTTTATCTGTATGTAGACTTTATGCAGCAACATCCACTCTGTATGAACTTCTGGCACACTGCTCCATCAGAGACAATTTGTTCATTGTCAAGGCCCATTATTATGCTTAGTATCTAACTGAGAATTGGTTGATCAGAATGGAAAGACAAAGTTTTGATTTTTGAAGCCTACTTTACATTTTTTACTTTTGCCCTTTTACAATCTCATTTGAGCTTCATATTTGATAGCTGTCACATTTAATAAAATTGTTTTTAAATTTGATTTAGAACCCTGAAATCACACAACATGCAAAAGGATAATTAAAATAGTATATTGTAAGATTAATAATGTCAGTTACACACGGGTTAGTTTTGAGTGTTGCCCCACTGCTAAGTCTTCTAGTAGGCCAAATGCAGGGCCAAAACAAGCCCCCATTGCCCTCTGTGGAAATTCTCATCTCAGGAGTTTCTCAGAAGAAACAATGGAAAGTGGTGATAAAGTGTTGACCCTGTGTGTTTAGGCTACTAATGCATGTGGTGTGCAATACACTTGCACATTTGTGACACCCCCCCCCCCTTCTTTTTTTTTTTTTTTTTTTTTTGAACCGGATCATTTCAAAGCCAGTACTAGTCCTGATATTAAAATGATCAAAAGATACATTTTACATTTATACACTTTAGCAAACACTATAGCACTTTTCTAGTATAATATCATGTATTATTGAAAATTTATATCAATTTTCAATAATACATGATATTATACTATTCAGATACATATGTATCTGAATAAAAACTAATAAAAATAACTCCTACAGACCTTTTGCCCAAACTGAAATATACAGCCTTCATCAAGGAAAATATGAATCTGTTTAATGCTTCTATTCAGAAAACCTTAATCCTGAAGCACTCACTAATAATTTAGGTGTTGCTTCTCTTTCTGCTACAGTATATTCCCTAAACACTTCCTCTCTTTGAAATAAACGCTTGAGCTGATGATAACAGATGCAAGGGATTTGGACTGTTTAAGAAAGAGCACAATGCATTAATTTTAGAGAGAAACCTATTCTTATTTTTTTTTAATGCAATAAAACTTTTTTTTTTTAAATCATTTTTTCCATTTCAGTGAAACCACATACCTGTGCTAGCACTGGTTCAGAAGCATGGAGAGCTCACTTTAAAGGAAAAACTATTACATTACAACCAGGATCTCCATGTAATGAATTTAAAGGATACTGTGATGTATTCATGCGGTGCCGATTGGTGGATGCTGATGGTCCACTGGCCCGCCTGAAAAAAGCTATTTTTAACCCTGAACTATATGAAAATATTGCTGAATGGATTGTGGTAAGTATTATTTTAGCTATTAACACTTAGGGGCTGATTTACTAACCCACTGATCCGAATCTGAATAATTCCGATTGGAAAACGAACATTTTGCGACTTTTTCGTATTTTTGCGATTTTTTTCATCGCCGTTACGATTTTTTCGTAAATTGTCGCGACTTTTTCATAGCCGTTACGACTTGCGCAAATTTTTTGTATTGAGCGCTCGTAAACTGTGGCCAAAACTTTCAAACTTAGCATGATTTTGGAAGCCTCCCATAGGACTCAATGGCACTCTGCAGCTCCAACCTGGCCCAAGGAAAGTCTCCCATAGGGCTCAATGGCACTCTGCAGCTCCAACCTGGCCCAAGGAAAGTCTCCCATAGGGCTCAATGGCACTCTGCAGCTCCAACCTGGCCCAAGGAAAGTCACGATACCGAAGCTTGAATGAATCCGAAACTTGCGCACTCCGCGCGATGGCTACGAAAAAGTCACGACAATTCGCGCAAGTCGTAACGCTACGAAATAGTCGCAACAATTTCCGAAAAAATCACAAAATACCGATCATTACAAAGAAAACTCATTCAGACGCTTTTCGGACGTTCGTGGATTAGTAAATGTGCCCCTTAGAATGTAATGTGGCCAGTTCATTTGAATTAAATGCTTTACTAGAACATAAATGCTCAGCTCTTATTTCTGTAGTCGGTCTCATAGCTAGATTACTTGCACAGGCTGACTGAGAATATCAAGTATCCGGTAACCTGTTAGCCTCCCCGTAAGTCTAAACTTTCAGGGTATCATCCATAGGGGCAGATTTATCAAATCACGAGTTCGAATCCCGAATGGGAAAAATTCGGATTGGAAACGAAAATTTATGAAGTTCGCAAATATCATGAAAATGCTTACGAAAAAATCATATTAGTCACGATAATATCGTATTTGAGATCCGAAAGTCACTAAATTTTCGTACCGTACAATTGTAAACAGCGGTAAAACTTTTCCGATTTTTTCGTGCAAGCATACGAAAAGTCGTGCGGCGTACGACAAACTCATGCGAATGCACGAAAAATTTGCCGAAAATACGCTCAGAGTGTTCGTGCCTTTGTAAATGTGCCCCATAGACTAAATCAACTAATTCAAAATTTTAAAACATTTCCATTTTCTCTGTTGTAATAAAACCGCACATTGTACTTTATCCCAACTAAGATATTATTAATTCTTTTGGAGGAAAAACAATCCTGTTCCGTTTATTTAATTTTTTTTTAGTAGACTTAGGGGCAGATTCATCAAAGTACGATTTTGAATCCCGAAATGGGTAAAATTCAAATTAGATACAATAATTTCTGATGATCGGAAATGTCACAATAATGCTTACATAAAAATCGTAATAGTTACGTATTGGCGTTCCGAAAGTCACAAAATTTTCTTATCCGAACAATCGTAAACGGCGAGAAAACCTTTGAGTTTGATCCTTCTGTGCATGATTTTGGAAGCCTCCCATAGGACTCGATGGCACTCTGCAGCTCCAACCTGGCCCAAGGAAACTCAGGATACCGAAGCTTGAATGAATCCAAAACTTTCGCACTCGGCGTGGCAAATACGCTTTTGTTGCGTAAATTTTGACGCACAGTACGGAAAAGTTGCGCAAATTAGCAAAAAAAATTGCCGAAATTGCACACAGTACGAAAACTTAAATACGTTTTTTTTGTATTCGGAATCATTCGTACTTTAATGAATGTGCCCCTTAAAGTATAGACATCCAAATTACAGAAAGACCCCCTTATCTGGAAACCCCAGGTCCTAAATATAACAGGTATATCAGTATAACAGGTCCTATACCTGTACTAGTAGATGCAGTTACCAGTTAAGCTGGCCATATGTGCTAAGATTAGCTTGTTTGGCGAGGTCACCAAATCTAAAATTGTTTGCAAGCTGCTGTATTTTATTGTTAAGCTGGAGCATTCTGATTAAACAAAAGCAGCACCACCAAGTCTTCTGTCCATAATGTCACACGGATCTGTTGGGTATATATGAAAATTTCCTCTGTACATTCATACCAATATGGCAGCTTGTGGGTATATTAAGATGGAGAACACCCTACCTATGCATGTTGTGCCTCCGCACACATGCCATAATGGGAAAAAAAGAAAATTCAGGCTGCCTGGTACTGGGAAAAAAGCAATCGGTTCCAAGAAAATGTTAACTTGGGGAAATATATATTCCAAGTTATAGCTAACAAGTTACACAGAAATCTTACCATGAAGATTTGCAGAATAATAAGACTAATAACATACAGTTCCAATTGGTGGATGCTGATGGTCCACTCACCTGGCTGAAAAAAGCAAATTTTATCTCTGAACTATATGAAAATATTGCTAAATGGATTTTTCTAAATAAAGACTGGTTTCATTGTGGTGCCCTTATTGAGAGCGCTGCTACTTGCCTTTTATTTTTATTTGCCTATATATTTGAAAATTGGCCCAAATCAGATGCCATTTTATTCCTGAATCAATTTTCCTAAATAAAGTTGATTACAGAAATGTTTCATGTGGCACAAGAATGGCTGCCATCAGCTGGGTTAGGCATAATTCATGTTCAAAATGTAGTGTTATTTTATGATTTCTGTTTAGCATGTTCTGTTTAGGTGCCTTATAAAGAAGATGATTGCAAGGGGCAGTGGGCACTCATTCCCTTTCTTTAACTTCTTACCATTTATACAAATTAAAAATATGTAAAAGCATTGACCTGGATAATGTTTAAGCCAGTTTCTGTCTTTCTCCTACAGGCACACTGGTGGGCAGTGCTGCTCATGGGAATAGCACTAATAATGCTTATGGCTGGATTTATTAAGATTTGCAGTGTGCACACACCAAGCAGCAATCCAAAGCTGCCACCCCCGAAACCCCTTCCAGGTATGTGCAAGAAACAGAAATTTTGATGCTTACATTATGATCCCATGTGTTGTACATTGTATATTGTAAAATACGTTGGCCTTACCACTTTTTGTGCATATAAGTCACATTTTAGCAATTAACAATATTCATGGGAATATGTTACAGCATATTAATGATTACTCTTGCACACATTCATGTTTTTCTTTAGTACATATCCATTAAGACCTACGTTGACCTCACACAGTTAGTAGTTAGTAGGTAACTATATTTAGTTACCCATTCTTGCCACTCTGGGCTTTCTGTGCGCAAATATATTAATGTAACTATTTTTAATGTCCTTTGATTGCTTTTCAAATGAAATATGTTGAATGTTGCTTCACTTAATTGTGCATTTGCAGTATGATGTTACACATTTCATTAAATGCCCATCTGTCACTTTGTGAATACTAATATCAGTCATTTTAATAGCTAATACGTCCTTATTTTACATCAGAATCTGCACAGTCAAATCTCAAATCCATTTTCTTGAGTGGAAATTCTGTTTGCATCATATTCTGTTATATTTGCTTACTGGTAAAGCCTTGTTGCATGTCTATAACAAAAAGCCTAAAATAGACCCAAAATGTATTGATTTTAGATCTGTTTTAATGAATGAGATACATGAACTTTCTGTTATCAATGGATGGACTGTATGTGATTTCCTGGGTAACATCTAAAGGTTTTACTGTTAATAACAGACCTCCATTAAAAACAAATATTTTGCTATGAATAATATTGATTGTTGGGGCTATTATATGCAAATTTACATATGCAGCTGATAAATTGTAAATATGGTACAATTATAAAAAATAACCATAAAGAATTCCTGTATATAACTGTTGAGTTGTTGTGCATTAAATGTTCTGTTGCCATTTTCTATTATTATTTTTCTGATCATCTTATTCAATCCAATGTTATGTTGCAGGCACGCTAAAGAGAAGGAGACAACCACAGACAACTCAACAACCTCCACGCCAGAGACCTCGAGAGAGTTACCAGATGGGACACATGAGACGTTAACTGGAGCTTATTTGCCTTTGGTTCTTCCTAGTGCCTACCATAGGAAAGATTCACTCCAAAGAAACACCTACCAATAGTCACAGTCCCCCAGTCAAGAAAGCAAGAATTAGATCAAAAAGAGAGAAGAAAGGCAAGCTCCAATCAGTGTTGCCACATGGTGATACTGTTTTTAACTTGCTAAAACATTCAATTCTGGATGAACAAATTAACTCTTGGGTTTTTTAACAGATATTTTTAACCTAACTGCACAAAGTGTTAGAATATCCTGATTCTTTCGTTTCATGCCCCCTTCCTTTCTCTGCTTCTTATGTGCTATCAACTGATCTCTCACTTACTAAACTTACATCTTTCTTTTTCTTACCACCAATCAAGGCTAGGAAGCTAGACCACTTCAGCATTGGAGACATCTCTTGCCAATGTGTATACATTATTATATGCAGATGTGTATCTCTAATGTACGAGCATACATCTATGTGCAATTTTAAAAACAAATAATTGCAATATGGATATGTTACTTTGTATTATAGCTTTTTTCCACTGTTAATGAAGACATTACTGTTTAAGTGACATACTCAGGATTACAGAGGATTTGGTGTATAAAGGAGACTGAATATTTTTTTGGATGCATCTACTCAATATGGAAAGCAAATCCACCTGCATTCTTTTTCTATAAGTCTTAGAAACAGAGTTGGTTAAAGTCTTCATTTCATAGATTTCCTTAGACCAGCCACTTTTCGGTGTGGCACACAAGACTTTTCCTTTGGATTCACGCAAGCAACAAATGTACAAAACAGACACAACTCTGGACTTTAAGACTATTTTTATGATTGTTTTTTTAATGTCTCCCAGATTATTCAGGTGAGAAGGGCCTCGATGATTACATGTTTAGGCATGTATTTTATAAAAAGACAGGTCTATTATCTGATTTGCCATCTGTATGAAATCTCATGGTATAATTGTTGTACATGTGCTGTGTCAACTGTTTTGTTACAAGAGGGGCATATGGAGTAATGTGTACGAATGAAAGTTGAATTTCTGTGTATTTTTGGGCAAAATCCTTTATGGAATATTCTCAGCGCTGAGTTGCTGATAAATGTATAACCACTAAATTTGTGTCTTTCAATATTAAGAGAAGAAATGTGTTACTAAGTCTGTTTTCAGCTTCTTCACACACTGGTAGTATCTGCTTCTGCCATAATCCCAATTCAGGCATCTGGATGCTTGTTCAATATGTATACCATTAATATATAAACTATTCATGCATCAGATACTATGCATGTAAATATTTGGGCATTACTAAAACACCTCTACAGTTTCTCTTTCCGTTCAATCTGTTTTTTTGGTATCTGTGATTTTTGGTTTGGGCAACATCTTGGAGTGAGCATGGTGTTGTATCCCTTATGTTGACCATTTTCCTGACCTGTCCTTTTTACATAGTTCTGCCACCGAGTAATTTAAAGCCTCTCTGGCTGGCTGCGTGGCAGAACTAAAAAATGCTGTGGTGGTGCTGCAACACACGAGAAACTTGTTTTATTAGCAAGGGCAATGGGAGTACTGCAGGAAGGGAGGCCCCAGTGTAGATTTCTCACCCTGGCCCAAATGGCTTAAGTTATGTTACACACAGTATTGGTTTGGCAGGAAGAGAACTAGAAGGATATGTAGAACAGAACCAGTTAACATATAAAAACATACTTCTAAATGTTAATGTGCAATTACAAAGTTGACATTTATTTGAAGTTTTGCTGCAATTTTTTCTGCTTCTCCCAATTTAAATTAAATTTGTATAACCAACCTGCTCTGGGTGAACTTGCTTTTAATATATATATATAAAAAAAAAAAAAAGAAATATAGGAGTACAAATGATAAAATGCCCAAACAGATTGGAGCAGTCATTCATATATCCTGTTCTGTCAAGGTATTAAAGTGTCTAAGGATTTTAAAAAAATTGAGACATTTAGATTTTGTGTACAGTTCCCTTTTGAGTATAAAGTTTACACATTCATGCTCCTAATGACACGCCAGCAAGGTAAAAAAATAAAAACGTTAAAAAAAAAAAGTGACAAAAACTTTCCCTTGTAAAATTGTACAGTGTGTGATAATTTTTTTTCAAAAACACATCTTTTTGTACAACAGTTTAGAAACAAATTTTGTACATGAAATCCCAGTACAGTAGCTAGGAACTATAAATAATTCTGGATCAATCCTAGGTAACTAGGTAGTATTTTAATATTATTTCACTGCTTTTTGTTGTTTTCAGACTAGATAAATGGTGGGGAAATAGTTTGATTTTTCCAAAGGGTGGGTTGGTTGTAAGCTGTTCAGAATGGTAGAACCATACAGTTGTGTAGGGTTTTTTTTTTTTTTTTCTCTTTCGGATATTTTTTTCTGTGGTAAGGTTTGGGGAAGAACTGGCTATTATTTTTAATTGTGATATTGAAACAGAAATGCACTGAACCACAGCAAGTCAAGATGTGGCAAGCAAAGCTGGAGAAAAAGCAAATTCAATCTAATACTACTGTCAATTTAATGTCCACTGTGTTTTATACAGTATTTTTTTTTTTTTTTGTTCACTTTGAAAATTTTTACTAAAAATTTGCAAAATAAATAAAAAGTATTGTGCAAAGATATGTAATTTTTTTTTCCCAAAACTTGAAATGCATTAATAAATAGACTTGATGAAAATGTATGTTTGTCTTGGCTATTTTTGGGTAGTAAATGTGTGAATGGAAGTGGTCCAGTCTGAATAATAATTTGCTTTTTTGTATTTTGATGTTAAAATGACTAATAAGATGGGCATTATTGAATGTTCTTTGATCCAATTCTAATTTCTACAAATAATCACTTGGCAATGGTGGTCACACAAGAAAAAAAAATAGCCAAGATGAATTATGGTTCCATTTTTAGATAAGATGTAAAGTTATGCCAGGCAGCAGGAGCTTCAAACACATGGCAATCCCCTTGTGTCTTTCGGAGACCCTTAGTTCTTAGCAATGTAACTTGGAAAAACTAATGGCCACAGGCCAGCATGCAGATTTAGGGGATACATGAGGGGTGTTTGTGACCTGGCATTGGACTGATGACAGAGTTTGAAAACCCTGCTCTTCTTTGTGATGCCAGCATGGGGGCTGAAACTATGTAATATGAACTTATTGGGGGGGGGGGTTGGGTAGTTAGCAGTAAGGACACCCCCCAAAGTGTGTTCATACCTTATACAGATGAAGACCATAAATCTGGATAAGGTATTTCCTTATGCTAAGTAGAATTTAGTGCTTTTTATTTCATTACTGTATTCAGGAAACAGAAAGAACTATAAAACAATTAAGAAGACCAATTGCAAAGTTGCTAGGAATAGGCCATTCTATAACATACTAAAAGTTAACTTAAAAGTGAACCACCCCTTTAGATGTGTTTACGTTAGTTTTATAGAGAGAGAGGGAGTGGGTACTGACATCCAAGGCACATTATATACAGTGAGATGCAGTCTGTATTTACAAAACCAGCACATTATATCCCTTTGGGATTAATAAAGTTATTTAAATTGAATATGCAGTGAGAAGCCGTGGGTACGGGTGGCAGATATTCAGGCCCTGGCACTATAACACTGGCACTGATACATTGGCTCCACTGTAACTAGAAATGAACAAAACAATGACAAAAGTAGAAAAAAAATAGAAAGTGCAAAAAACAACAACAAATGTATAAAAGCACAATTAGCTTTTTCAGGGGGAAAGAGTTAACTTACCATTCATCTGTTAGGGTAGGTGATAGGGATATTATAGGGTTTTTTTTGTTTGTTTGTTTCTTTTAAGGTGCCAAGCTGGTTTGGGGAAGCTTAGCCTCCCTTAGCCTTATTGAAAATCTGCCTATGTCTGTGTATATTTGCTGCTTACCAGTCGCTTAGAAGGCCCTAGAAAGTGCATGCCCTGCACCCGGGCCCGGGAATGTCTAGTTACGCCACTGCATAATAGCCAGAACTTAACTTCCTCCTCTGCAGCTCTCTAACCTGTTTGCTTTCAAATCCATACCTGTGTGCTAAGGATTAAAAACACTAAGGGGCATATTTATCAAATCACGAGTTTGAATTCCGAAATGGGTAAAATTCATTTGGATAGGATAATTTCTGATGATCGCAAATATCACGAAAATGCTTACGAAAAAATCAGAATAGTCACGATAATATTGCATTGGCGATCCAAAAGTCACAAAATTTTTGTACCGAATGTAAACAGCGGGAAAACCTTTCCGACTTTGATCCTTCTGTGCATGATTTTGGAAGCCTCCCAATGGCACTCTGCAGCTCCAACCTGGCCCAAGCAAAGTCACGATAACGAAGCTTGAATAAATCCAAAACTTTTGTACTCAGCGCGACAATACGATTTTGTTCAAATTTGTATAAAATTTGTCGCAAGGTATGAAATTGTTGCAGAAAATACGCTCTGAGCGTTCATACATTAATAAATGTCCCCCTAAGTGAACAGTTGTGTCCCCCCTAAAGTTACTAAGATTAGGGAGCTGAAAGGAGAAAGTAGTGTCCTGGCCATTATGTTAGACATTCTCTTAGCCTTTATAGATTACATCTTTGGCTAACTAACTCTACTGGAAATATTTTTGATTTTACACAGCCTACCTATTTACCCAGTTTTATTTTTAAAATGGACTGTTACTTTAAGAGTGGCATGGATGATTTCTTAAGCAAGCATAATATCCAAGGCTATTGTGATACTGAGATCTACAATTAGTACTGATGGTGGTATATATACTGTAGTTTATGTATGTTAGTGTATAGATAGGTCAGTATGAGGTTTGTTTGGAAGGGTTAAACTTGATGTACCTTAGTCTTTTTTCAACTCAACTATGTAACTATTAAAGGGTACAGGTCCTCTGACTGTCTGATTTGGGTAGTTTGACCACATTTGGGTAGTTTGCTCCTGTCAAATGTTGTAGGTTTCTATATTTTTTCTTTGGTTTCTCTCCATCACAGAACTAAGGTTCACTTGGCACGCTCAGATCTGTTGTGTGCAAGTCATTTAGGACACAGTTTTGTGTACACCTGATAAAGGGTATTGACCTGAAACATGTCGTGTTACCACTACCCACAATAAATGTTTTGCAGTAAACCTGCTGAAGCTTTTTTCCTATTTTTTGGATTTCTACAGTCTTGGAATTACCAGAATGGCTGCTTAGTGAGGTGCTGCTTACTGAGGTGGGTTTAGAAATGCATCATGGTTAGGATAAACTGTGCATTGATTTATTTTTTTTGTCCTCTGCTGGGTACTGCTCCACCAAACAAGATGCTGGTCGTTATTTCTAATTAAACCATTTATATATGTTGAATTTTTTATATCTATCATATATATTTTATAATTTTATAGTATTTCAGCACTATGGAATATATAACTACACACCACACACTAAACACCAAATCTCCATTACTATTTGGCCAAGCTGGTTTAGAAGTGCAATGCACCTGTGCCCACCCCCATATTATAGAACAATTCATTGCAGATTTTCAGTTATTATTCCAGCCATGGCTCTGCTGGAAGATGTCATTTTGGCAATTTGTGAGCATTTTTCCACACTCCTCTGTAATTGTACATCCCTTAAAGGACAAGTCAACCCAAAATATAATTTTTTGGCTAATAAAAGAAAACCTAATTCTAAGCAGCATTGCAATATACATTCATTACATATTGGCAATGGTTTTGGACTTATTTGTGTATATAAATGCTATTAAAAGCAGTGTTTGTCAGTCTTTGCTATTCTGTTGGCTGTTTTCTGCCCTGGTGGCTCTGTCATTTGAAACAATGTAACACAAGGCAGCAGGCTGACAGACCTGACTTGCTGGAGGAGACTGACCTTTTCAACATTGTTTAAAAAGAAACATCAGGAGATCAGCAAATGCTGCTTTCAATGGCAATTACATTAACAAATAACCTTTAAAACACTAAATCTTTTTTAACAAATTCACATTGGAAAGTTGCTTAGAATTATGTTTTCTTTTAGTAGGCAAGACATTTTTGGGGTTGACATGCCCTTTAACAAATGCTTTATGTGAAGAAGCAGAACAAGTTTCAAAATTGCAACAAAAACAATTGTATTCTTAAACTGCAGTTTAGTACAATATGGGGTGTATTTATTAACATTGGAGACAAACCTCACCGGTGATGTTGCCCATAGCAACCAATCAGCAATTAGATTTGAACGGTCATCTACAAGTAAGAAAACAAAAGAAAAAATATAACTTGGTTTCTACGTGCAACATCACTGGTGATGTTTCTTTGTTAATAAATACACCCCTATGCATACCCCCCAACTGTCCCGCTTTTCGCGGGACAGTCCCGCTTTTTATGGCGCGTCCCGCTGTCCCGGATAGTTCCATGAATGTCCCGCATTGTGGGACATTCATGGAACTATCCGGCACAGCGGGATGCGCTTGCTGTGCCGGATGTTCACGCTTCGTCTGTGGCTTCGTTATGCCTCTCCTTGTGCAGCGCGACATGCCCTTTTATAAGGTTGCGCCTGTGGGTGTGACGTCATTACGCACGGGCGCAACCTTATAAAAGGGCCTGTTGCGCTGCACAAGGAGAGGCATAACGAAGCCACAGATGAAGGCGGAGCGCCTATGGGAGGTACTGTGTATAGGGGGACACTGTGTATAGGGGGCTACTGTGTATAGGGGGACACTGTGTATTGGGGGGCTACTGTGTATAGGGGCACTGTGTATGGGGCGGGCTACTGTGTATGGGGCGGGCTGCTGTGTATGGGGCGGGCTGCTGTGTATGGGGGGCTACTGTGTATGGGCGGGCTACTGTGTATATGGGGCTACTGTGTATGGGGGGGGCTGCTGTGTATGGGGCGGGCTACTGTGTATGGGGGGAAAAACTGGTACTTAGTTATAACTCACATATAACTCACTGCCTTCTCTCTATATTTGTATTTTAATGTAGGAGTTGCTGTATTGTTTTCCTTAGGTCGTTCAGTATGAGGGTATAGCACATTTTCATCTGCTCCCGCCATTTGATCTATATAAAAGGGGTATTTTTTTTAAAATGGGGTGTGGTAATTGGGGCGTGACCACAAAAGGGGGCGTGGTCAAAAAAAATTTGCTGCGCGCGCCAAATCTTTTTGTCCCTCTTTTCATTTTTCAAATGTTGGGAGGTATGCCCTATGTGTAAAGGCTGTGCAAGTGTACTCCAGAATCAGATGCACACATCCCATTGCATTCGTTTTGCAACTCATTCAGTATCTGAAAATGATGTGGAGTCCCTGGCTCAGCCATAAATCTCAATGTGTGACAGTGATATGTAAGAAAACAAGGAAAGAGGCAACTTCTGAGCAACCGGCAGCAAGTTCACATGAGTTTTCTGACAATGGAAATGTATTGAAAGCTTTTTGATTGCAGATTTTGTGTCCCTGAAGATCGCAGTCGTTCAGGCAGCAAATGACATCTCATAGTGAAATGAATGGATATTTGCATACTTTCTTGGTTATATTTTCCCAGGATACTGTTCCCTTTTTTAAGTGCACACACAGGATTTATTCATGGCAGCACTGTGTGAGAAAATACAAACTTATGAAAAAAAAAAAAATTTAATCACATACCCTTCTTGTTCTCACTAACCAGTCATTTACTAAACACCAGGGTCTTGTCAAGTGTGCTGGCATTGAATGAATAATTACCGGGTTTAGATGGACCTGTCCTTGGGTCTACTGAGGGACCTATCGTAGAGGGATAGGCAAGTCCTGTAAGGGGCCCAGATTCAGTGGGGGAGCCTGATAGAAACATTTATTTGCAGGTCCAAAAATAGGTGGAGCTTTCTGAGCGTGGGCATGGTTTGAGGTGGATCGATGGCATGTTTAGGCATGGGGAGGAGAGGGTCTATTAAGACATTTTTTTATTGGGACCTTATTGTACTTAGTTGGCAAGGCACATACAGTGGGTTATGTTATCATAATTGGTGCAGTTTTATCCACCCTTATAACTACTCTATTCTCTGGTCCCTTTATAAATAGCACTAAAGAAATGGAGGACTCACTGCTTCTGTAAAGCCTTTTAATAGGCCAATCTGGACAGTAAAATATTCCTAGATTTGATTTTTAACATGATGCTGCATATGGCAAATGTTAACTCAAAATGAATGTAAACAAATAACCAGAGCCAGGTGGAATGCACCCTTGAGTACTGAGAGAGCTTCAGTTTTAGCCAGGCCTCATTTTCTGTTTTCTCAGACTCACTCTCAGACTGTAATCACTTTAATCTTGTATGGTACCTATGGATTGGAGGAAAGCTGGCAAAAATAGGCCCAATATGTTTGATATCTTTGGGCGAGTTATTTGAAGGTTTGCCAAGTAATCACATTCATCCAATCACAATGGACAATATCAGTTATAATCAGCATAACCTTATGAAGTATAGGTCATGCCAGACATATCTGACTTTAATCGAATGCTTTAATACATGGGGTTAGTTAGAGGTTGGATAGGGGGGTTGTTGTAGATGTTATCTATTTGGATTTTGATAAATGACTTTTTCAAGAATGAGACAGTAGTGTAAGTAATGTATGATTGTTTGCAGGTGACACAAAACTATGCAGCCCCAGTCATCAGGACTGGGCATCCTTACAGCAGGATCTTGACAAACTAGCCCTTTGGGTACCTTATTAGGGCTCTGGCACACGGGGAGATTAGTCGCCCGCAACAAATCTCCCTGTTTACCGGCGACTAATCTCCCCGAATTGCCATCCCACCGGCGAAAATGTAAGGCGCCAGTGGGATGGCACACGCTGCGCAGGTGATTTCGGCAAATCGGCGAAATTGCCTCGCCTTCATTTAGACATAAAAGGTTGAACTCGATGGACAAGTATCTTTTTTTTTCAGCAGAACTTACTATGTAACACTGTAGATACTCAGTACAGCTAATGAATATGGATTGAGCTGACTCAAACCTGTTATGTGATATGAATACAGACATTTTCATGCCTATTTAGACCCAGGTAACCTACATTTTCCCATGTGCAAATCAAGGCTAATTATGAAAGATGTACATAATTATTAATTTGCATATCAATTCAGTCTTTAGGAGATTTGCCCTTGATGTCCTTGATGTGTCTGAGGAAAATGAACAAAAATCTATTTTTTTTTATTCATTGAAATTTATTAATATTTTATTTGAGGCAAGTTGATGGTATTCTGATAATTTATTTCTTAAAGGGTTGGTTCACCTTTACATTACCTTTTAGTATGTTATAGAATACCCTATTCATAGCAACTTTGCAATTGGTTTTCATTATTTATTTAGTTTTTGAATAATTTGCCTTTCTCTTCTGCCACTTTCCAGCTTTCAAATGGGGTCACTGACCCTGGCAGCCAGTGAAAGATAAAAGAAACCATCTTGTTTATATCATTTAATATAAGAGGGGTTTTTAATACATTGTATAAGAATGTTTTCTTCTTGCTGTTGAAAAACCTTTTGACAAGTCATTGAACTTGTGACAAGGGGCCCCATGGGTATGTTGGGCATGTTGGTCAACTGGGCCTCTTTGCCTGTTCTGTACTTAGAGATAGCAGAGCTAACTACTGATAAGACTAATATGTTTTCTTACAATAGATGTAGTATCAGCTTAGAGACAGTTCTGTTAAGAATGTCTGGATACTGCCTTCGTACAAATAAAATGTAGCTACAATCAACCTGGCCTATCCAACAGTTTATCATTGACAAGCCAAAAACTATTGCTCTGCGAGGCTACAGCTATTCATAACCATAAAAAATGAAGACCAATGGCAAATTGTCTCAGAATATTAATTTCTACAACACATTAAAAGTTAATTTAAAGGTGAACTACCCCTTTAAAAGATTCTTGCCATTTTTGTTCAAGGTTATTTACATTATAAACCTCAGTAAAATGTCTTTTGTCATGCATCTGGGAGTTTAAGTTAGTTCATAAAAATCTACACAGTTATAGTGACCATTTATTTACAAATCCAGTGACTCTGCCTGCTTACTGATAAACAGCGTGGGATTCAAAATGCTGATGTTTGTGCATTTCAGTTTTTAGCCATTCCTGTGTTTGTGTGCCTTTCACCTATTGTAGCAAGCTTTGGCTTTACGTTTAACTGTTTAACCCTTTAACTGACTTCCATGACTTGAAGATTGACTTGGATTGCCTTGAAGGGACTCCTCTCCTAATGGGTCTACACAGGCCTTCCATGTGCCTGATCATTGGTTTAAAGATAGAATCCGCTTGATTTGTTCAACCATCTGGTTGGCCAAATTGGGGAAAGATTTGTTAGTCAAATGAGCCAGTATAAACTTCAGAACAAATACATACTGACATTTGGCATATTGACATACTATTTCCTAAAAGAAGGAACTTGCAGTTATAGGCAGCCATGTGTAGCTATATTGAAGCCCATGAGCTGTATGTGCTGCTTTAAAGCATCTCCTGAGACACCGCAGGTGTGTACGGCAGCCTAACATTACTGCTGCAGCGTGGCATAATGACTTGAAGACTGTGAAGGAAACCTTTTTTACCTCTGATCTCTAGTAGCAAGTTTGAATAAAAAAGCACAAGAATCATATATTTGGCTGCAAATGCTGTAGAGATGCTCATTATTGGAAAAAAACCAGACTAGAGCAGCTAGTATAAGACACCCAAATGTCAATACTGTGCAAAAAGGTAAACTGCCTTTAATAGTGCCCTCAACCATAGGCAATCTATCACGTAAATTAATTTCAATACAATTTGGTAATAACTGGAACATTATGCCTGGAGCCCTTTTAATAAAATGAACTACTACATTTACATCATTGTGGAACAATCAAAAGGAGAGGGCAGAATCTTGCTATGCCCTACATAAAATGTTTTCCCAATCTCAGAAGCCAATTTAGCTTTTTCAGAACCAAGGAAGATGTATACTTATATATTTAATGCACACATTACTATGGAAGGATGGCAAAGTCTGGGCCAGATGCCAGGATTATGCTCAGTACCAATGTGTAATATTCACTGTATAGTTTGGTGTAGGAGGAATAATTTGGACTAGTGTAGAGTTACCAGATCACTTACCAGTTACCAGACCCTATAACTGAATTTTTTAGACTTGTACTTGAATTTTCATGTAATCCGGGGCCCTTGATCCAGTGAAATCAATTCCATACTTTCTACTTTGCGGCGACAGTTTAAAGAAGACCCCCATCATGTCCACATAAAGAAAGTGATGTCTGGTCACAGTTTATTTGTATCCATCAGAATAGAACAATCTGTGTGCTCTTCCATGTCCTCTGATGACAACAGCACCATGCATCGCTGATGTTATCATAGAAACAGATGATGTCATTATGTGACAATGTTTCTAGTCATGTGATGGCATCAGGGGAAGGGTTATTGCGTCCATCGGACACAGTTCAGAGGGTTTCTGCCCAGTTTTCAGAATGTTAAAAGCCAGGCAGAAGGTTTTGACCCAGACAGCCCCTTATACAGTATGTATAGTGTCTGCCATGACCAGCTTCAGTTAGGATATATCACGGTAGCAGCAAGTAGGAGAGATTATTTTATATACACACATAGTAGTTTTAGTGCAAAGGGTATTTAATATTTACACCTAAATTGAGCACTTTTTTCCTTTATATCATATAACTTTAATGGTAGAGACACAAAGGGTGCCTTGCAAACACCATTTTTTAAGTATCCCCAAACCATATTTATTTTTTTCTCAATATTTGCTTTGAGTTCTACATAAAAGTAAAATTTTAGATACTTTAATTTACAAAGAGCTGAGACTTTTCATAAATCTTAGTAGAAAATACACTGAATAAAATTAACTTGTATGGCTGTGTGAATACCGTGCAACAGCTTGTAAATGGTTTGTTAATCCATCTGAAAAGACAGTGTATAAATAAAACATTTATTATGGGCAGTGCTGGCTTGTTTGAGATTACTGAGGCAATTGGATCTTGTCACTCTTTTGAGTGTTATTTGACATGTTCATAGCATCTGTACATGCCTCCTTCCCATGTCAGAGCTGAAGGGAAGTCACAATGATAACAATGAAACCATTCTACATATAGTGATGTGAGATATGAAACAGAAGATTGCTTTTACACCGCACATGCATTTACGAGCAGCTTAATAAAGTTATTGTGGATGTTATACTTGCAATCAACTGTGATCGATGGAGGATTTCAGCCATGCATTTATGTATGAGTGCTTCTATTTAGGTACATAATTAAATCCCTGGCTATGAAGCAGATATATAGATACCAATCTTTTTATTGACAGCCAGATGTAGCATTCTGCAGGGTTTTCAGTTCCATAGACTTCTGCATGCAAATGCACAAACAGGGCACTTTTTTAGGGTAGGATAGTGGGGGCATTTTGATGGTTTGCAGAAACCACAGAAATCCTTGGAAGAAGAAACAATAAAGGAAAAAATATATAGTTTAACAATTATTAAATACTTTAGAACATACATCAAAGATTTCCAGCCTGTAATCCTCCAGTGTCTCACAGCCATTAGCTGGACAAGTTGGACATCACTGAGTTGCATTACTATTCTTCCTCAGTTCCCTGCCTTCCTACAATGCCTTAAGGGCATATTTATCAAAGCTTGCAATTAGAGTTTACCGCAGTAAAATTCTGCTGCTCCTATTAATTTCTGTGGAATTTTTAGAGGTGTATTTTAATGGGTGAAAGTTCACCATTTAATAAATACACCTCTAAAAATCACATAGAAATGAAAGATTGCAGTGGAATTTTATTGCGGTGAACTCTAATTTCACACTTTGATGAATCTGTCTCTTAAGGCAGCTAATCGGCAGCTAATCAGCCCGTGTATGGGCAGAACAGAGCGGCCTGGCTGACCGATATCTGGCCTGAAATTGGCCAGATCTCGATCGCCCAGGTTAGAAAATCCAGTCGGATCAGGGACCGCATCGGCTCGTTGGTGCGGTCCCCGAACCGACTGCCCCATAACCACAAATGTAATCCGATCATTTGGCCACAGGGCCAAACGGTCGGATTTTTTTTTTTAAGTTACTTGCTACCTGATATCGCCCACCCGTAGGTGGGGATATCGTGTGAAGATCTGCTCGCTTGGCGACATCGCCAAGCGAGCGGATCATATAGTGTATGGGCACCTTTAGCCTGTGCTACATATGAGCAGAATTTCCTGGTACCCATGAAAATGTTTTCAAGGAATTACCACATTCAGTCTTTTTGGCTAACTGGATGTTCCAGTTCATCAGAATATAATCAAATAATCAATATAATCAGAATATAATCAAATAATTGAATATAGAATAGAAAGTATTTGCATTTCATTTACTTTAAAGTGGCACTACTCCTTTCAGCGTTGTTGCAGTAGCGCAGTAGTGCTGATGTTTTTTTGGTAACTGATGTTTTCACCTTTAAAAAACACAACCATAACAAATTTGCCCTTAGTATATTCTATTGAAAAAATAAAATGACATAAACAAAGTTTACAAATGACCTGACCTGCAGGAAACTGTGACCGTTCTTACATTTGCGTTCTTACATTTCTCCAATAATATCCAAATCTTAAATACTCTCAAGAAGAAAGTATATGTGACAATGCTAGCCAGTGAGAGCTTCTGGGCCTCTTCTTGTCTCATGCCACAGAGATTGTGTAGAGATAGTGACTGCAAGCTTTAATCTTTTAATGGGCATTTTGTTCAGAAAATGGAAACATTTTACCCCAGGGTATTTATGTGAGGCACAACATATAACCAAAATGCAGTGGCATAGCTATAAGTTTACCAGACCCTGAAGCTAAGGGGAACCAAAGCCATAGGTGGTCCCTTTCAAGAATTGGGCTGAACTGTGGATTGTGACTGGTGATAGGGGTCCAGAAATATTTTTGCAGGGGAGCCCCAGAGAGTGAATGTTATGCCCCTGCTGCTCCTTAAATGCCTGAATGGCGCAAATGGGTAATCTGTTTATTATTCCTGTAATCAAAGCCATTCCTAAGGGTAGCAGCTGCTCTGTGCACCACACTTGAGAAGTAAATAGAGGGCACAATTATTTTAATGCACAATAGTTTCCGCATATGGTACAGTTCCATGCACGGAAACTGGTACCTTCTCAATAAGTATATATAGCCCTGATAGCTGCCTCAACAACATGTCCCTAAACCACCTTATTGTTGTTCACATAGTGGAGTGTGCTCCTTTAATATGGGGGCCCAACACTGGCTTGTGTACCCCTGATCCTTCAACCACTTAGGACTGCCTTCCTCTCAAAAGGAACAGTTACAATTTGCAGTGAAGCAGTAATGGTGCTCTACATAAGCCCTGTGTCCCGTGCCCTTTATCGTTAACAGAATTATCCATAGTTTTAAGAAAATACATTCCAGAGGGGATGTTTAAACAAATAAATTGAATACATATATACATAAGTGTAATACTCTGTATTTCTGACTGTACAAACGTGACAAAAAACCACACACTTGTTATAGTCATATGCCTAGTGTTTTTAGTAAGTTCATCCTTGGCTCAGCTTGTCCTTGCTTTTTTCACTTTCACATTGTTCTTACATCTCACATAGGTTTTCTCTTGGCCAGGGAGAAGCTTGATGTTGTCGACATTTTCAGAGCAAAATGTCATCCTGAAAAATAAAAGATGAAATTAGAAAGCAGCCATTGAATTGTTAGGATGTAATTGTGTGTCCTTTCATATGACCTGCCAAGGCAATATATAAGGCATTAATGAGAACGCACACTGATCTAGAAATAAAGGAATCTTCCCAGTATTGAAGAAAACCCCTATAAAGTAGATTTAAATGAAAAGAGTTATTTACAAAAAAAAATAACCGAAAGTGCCAGCATTGCAGTCATGGTTTTAGTTGTCTAAATATTAAAATATCCAATTGTCATGTTTATAGCATACTTTATCCTATGAATGTTTCAAGAACTAAATCATTGTCTGAATATTATTCTTGAACCATAGAGTACACCCTTACTGCTAATATGCACCACTTACTGGGATAATGCCTTCTATAAACAGTTTGTAAGGTCTCATCCTTAATATGCAGTTTATTTCGGGAGATCAAATTGTAAAACACCCACCTGAATTTTGCTGCTCTGTGTTTCTGTATAACTTTGATCTTACCCGGACAGCTGGAATTTTACGTGCCTGCATTTTACTCGTGCTTTAGAAATATGGAAAAATTGCCTTGTCCTAGAATTGCATAACTAGAAGCACTAAGAAAAGGTTCACCTTACTTGTTGGCTCAAACTAAATTGGCACAGATTAAATAAATATTTAGCTTCATCCCAGCTGTCAAGTATTTGCGATCTTTAAATGACTGGTCAGAGATATTGAATCCTGTGGTGTAATTATAAAAGAAACACATTCCGTGGCCGCAGGGTGGGCTGGGTCTGTGCGCTTTCTTTGTCTAGGGGACCCGTGTAGGGAAGGGAGGTCACGGGTGACCTGCCACACACGTACGGTTGCCACTTTTTCTAGGAAAAAATACCAGCCATCCTATATTTTTGCCTTTTTCCCTATTAATAACATTGGTATCAATATTGATAAAATGCATTTTTCTTCAAAATATAAGACCGATTCTTATTACTTTTGAATTTAATCCAATAGAATTGACTTCAGAATAGAGGATTCATAAACCCCTGAATCTTTATGGATAAATAAAAAAAATGGTGCTCTGTATAATCTACAGGGTAGATTTAATGAAAGTGTTAAAGTAATTAAAATATCTGGTATGGTTGCCCTGCACTGGTAAAACTGGCGTGTTTGCTTCAGAACCAGTTTCAGAGAGAGAGAGAGAAAAAGAGAAATTTCTAAAGCAAACAAATACAGTGCAGAACCACAGCAAATTACTTTTAAACATTATTATTTTTTTATGTTACTGTTCCTTTAAGAAGTGGTCTGTGCTTACTGAAGTAGATAAGTAGCATATAGATAAGTAGACATGTTAGGTAGACATGTTTAGCCAGCAGCCACGGGAAGTGATAAACCATCATGTCAAAATGGCAATACTACACGAAAAAAATTTCTCTGCTAAATATACCCAAAGAAACACAGGTTCCAATGGAAAGCTGAACTGAAAATTTAGAAAATAAATTGAAATGGTTACATGAGGTATCTGTTTCTTTAAAAAGTTGAAGTGAAGTGCCAGTTGAAAGTATGTGGTGGACCCATTGTCCTGGTGGGCCCTTGTTTAATCCATAACAGAGTCTCTTTAAAACCTCTAGTAGAAGAGCATGTTTTACTGAGTTTATTAATATTTATGTTTCTAGATATGATGTCAGTGCCTGAAATAGTACCAATGAGAAACTGCTCCCATTATTACATGAAATGTTATACTGTCGCATAATGTAACTATATAATGTTACGGAGCACTGCACTTCATTTCAGAGATGCCAGATAAAATCTAAGAAATTCTGCTATTAATAGGGAACAGAGTAAAATAGTACAATTCATACTGCAGAAATTTTCTTTTAGCCAGACTGATTTAAAAAGGTAGATTTAAAGCCTGTACCAATAGTGCTCTGCTTTTTGTGATCCAAACGGGTAACAGCAGCAAAGCAGTCCAGGTAAAAGATAAAATGGATTTCCCTAATGCTTTAAGATTTACCCACAGGCTGAGTTTCATTATAATAGATGATTGAGTTCTAAAGTAGATGCAGTTTGGATAAAATTTTAGTTCTTATTTGGATCTTAGGACAGTGAACTACAACATTTCCAGATAAAAGGTTTTGCTTTTTAACATTGACGACTGATATATATATACAGCTGCCACATGAGATGTACACACTGACAAAATGCAGTGCAACATTTTCCCTGTAGCATGCCGATTATCTGAAAAACCACCTTTGATATTTGGGGTTTTCATTCCAATGTTCCTTCTAATTCTTTCTTGGCAGAGTTGAGTGCTGCATTAACGCACTCCAAAGTTACCATGGTTGGCAAAAATCTGCTCCTGGTAATTTTGGCTCTGTTAGTGTGCTGTTGTGGCACTAGGGGCTGAAAAGCCCCTGCTTCTCGGCTATGTGCACAAAAAAATTGTTTCAATTTTTGATTTTTACAAATGGTGTGCTTAGGTCAGAATGGATACAAAACTTTGTGTTTTCACACCAATTTCTTTGTGCGCACCAGAATTTGCTGTATGCCCTGGCCTTAAATTTGTGTGAGCGCGCATGAGTGCACAGCTTAGAGGGAACACTGTTTCAGTCCCAAAGTGTCATGGTTGATATCAGACTGCGTAGGAATGTGTGTGCATCTGTGAGATTTGGGCTAGCCCTATGACTGCAACCAACCAATGCTACTTTCATGTTTTCTCAGTTTTATGCTGTTTAATATGAAATAATTGCTTCTATTTTTACCCTAATTTTAGCTACTTATTTTCCACATTCCTGTCCCAACCACTTATTTCTTACAAATATCTTACTAATATACAAGATGTAATATAATAATAATGTATACCTTTGTCCCTAGGGAACTTGCTTCTATCACAATCTAGTAAGGGTGCTAGGTGATTATTTGGGTGCAGCAAAGAAAGAAGTTAAGGTGACCATACGAGATCACAAGTTGATCTTTTTCACCTAAGGTGGGCGATATTTGGCTAAATTGATTGTTTGGCCCTAGGGCCATTAACAATTAAATTACAATGACGAAGATAGGAGTGGTTGGAGTAAAGACTGCATCAATGAGCCAATTTGGTCCCCAATCAGACTAAAAAAATCAAACCTGCATGATATCGGTCGGCAGATAAGCTGCCAAAAACGTCCAAAGGACTTGAATCAGTGGCTTCCATCTGCCCGTGTATGGCCACATTTACTCACTGCTCTCCAGACCCTCATATGTTGTCATATCTTATCTTTAATTAATCAACAAATTCAGGGTCGGACTGGGCTGCTGGGAAACCCGGGAAGAAACCCTGATGGGCCCCAGCGGCCGAGACCTGATCCCGCGGGTCAGGGGCACCTCCCAGTCCAACCCTGAACAAATATAAGTAGAAATGCAAATCTACAAGTTGCCAAATAGCTAATACACTTTCCCTCCTAATATGCACCTACAGTATGTTACTGCTTTTGGACTAATTGTTACTTTGCTTAATTTTTCAGGTAGGTAAAAACCTCAATGGAAATCAATTACTTGTGTTTTTTATCACCTAGGAAATGAGTGGTATTAATGAAGTAGAATTTACTAAATTAGGTGAATATTATTTATTGTATTATTATTATTATTTGTCTATTTCCACTTTTTTTTAATCTATTTGTCTTGGAATTTAGAATTGCACATAGTCCCTCAAATGCGTCATCTGTTGACTGTTCAAGAAATCCTTAAAGGGATTCTTTATGGTGTACTTTTTATTTCTAAATGACACTGTAGCAAATAATCACTTGACCATTTAAAATTGTATTCTTGAACCCTGGGAAATGAAGAATATGACTAGCCCCATGTGAAACTGAAACACAGATTTCAATGCAGGATTCTGCTTGAGAAGCTCTATTAAATGAAAAATAAAAACCAGGCTGGGGAGCAGTGGAGCCAACATTCCATGTGGCCTCATCCCAACTTGCAGATTTTTGTTTAAATTGTGCAAAAACAAATGACAGCTATTTAAGCTTTTAGAACAATTTTGGTGTGAATATTGTAAATATATAATACTGCATTAAATAAGCGTTGTACTTTGGTAGCTGTCAGCGAGCAACAACAGAACTCCATACTGACTTACTGCTCTTGGGTTTCTCCAGCTTTGACTCTGATTATATTAACAAGTAGTCCAGGGCGATCTGCTTCCGAGGTCCAAGGCATAATTGTCTGTACTGTGTCCCATATATTAGCCCAGACATCTACTCCTTCCCACTTGAACTTAATCATCATCAGCTCTCCAATGTCAGTCTCCAGTGTTATAAGGAATGAATGAGTCTTGTTGCCTTTTATTCCATCAGCTCTATGGAGTCAGCAGAATAGCATATTTTGCATAAATAAATGAACATAAACTCAGTTTATACTTTGCTGCATTAAAATAATAGAGGCCTAATGAAATGAATGGAATGCTGCTAATCTTCATGCGCAGGGTCGGACTGGGGGGTGCAGGGCCCACGAGGCTCCCACCCCAGGGGCCATGCATTAGCCCCCACCGGCCACGTCCCCTAACCCCACTTCCCGCTAAGCCTCCCTAACCCCCCACAGGGTCCCCCACCCGACGTCCTCCCCAAGCGTGCATAAATTTAGCGCATCAGGGGAGGAACAGTCGGGCAGGGGGAGCGCCGGCAAGGGTTTGTGTCCCGGCCAGGGCCGCCATCAGAAATCACGGGACCCCTCACAACAAAATTTTCTGGGCCCCACCCTCCCACTGGCCCTCCCATCAATACAAGGGATACACAAGCACTGGTAGCGAGGGCCCCCTAAAACATTGGTAGCCAGGGCCCCCCTAAAACATTTGTGGCCAAGGGTTACGTTTTGCATTAGTGCCAGGGCAGGGACCCACTAAAACATTGCTAGACAGCCCAGGGCCCCTAAAACATTGCGGTCCTCCCCCAGTGTTCCCATACAATGGCCTGCTCCCCGCTGCTTCTTGAGTGAAGGTAAAAGAAAACTCTAGCACGGCCGGGCCCCCTTTAAACGCCCGGGCCCGGGACAACTGTCCCCCCTGTGCCCCCCTGATGGCGGCCCTGGTCCCGGCGGCCCAGTCTGACCCTGTCCATGCATAGAGCAGGGCTTAGCCTTACTGCAATGATTACCCAAGGTTAAAAATATGATAGCAACTGTCCTAGGCAGGTTTTATGAAGGTATCTTTATATTTGTATGTGCTTGCCTTTCCTATCAGTAAGGTACATGAACTGTGGCTGCCTGCTATCACCAGTTCATGCCATAACCAAAGCAACTGCTGTGAGAGGCAGTGGGAGATCATCAAATACATTTTGCCCACTGTTGTTCTACCTGAGACCACTGGGGGGATCAAAACCATTGTGCCAAAGCCATTACCCTGTGGACACATAAATGGAGTGAGAATTATATAATGACATTTTTACTTTCTATTTTCCTGATAGTTCAATAAAGCAAGTTGCTTTGCAAGCTACAGCTATGAATATAGGAGCTCAATAATACTCACGGAGTGAACGGCACATTCTCTACATCTTCCTTGGTCCCAATTAAAGTGATTGTGAATGTAGGGTCCAGTTGCATGTCCTTTGTTTGGTGGATGAAATTAATCTTGAATTGATAATGGTACACTGCAAAACACACATATAAACAAACCCCAATGTTTGGTGCAATTATATTTCTTACTTTTGTGCAATAGTTTAATGTGTCTGGACAGTGGGTAGGCGGTATCCAGGTCCATTCTACTTTTACATAGTCCTTATAGATATAGATGTGCATATTTTCGTGGAGTAGCTAGTATTTTCAGTTTTTGTGTGGCTGCTGCATTAAAATATATAAATAAGAGAAAATAAATGGGGTCTTGTAGCCCATAAAAGAAGAACCAGTCATCTTTTGGGCTTCAGATTAGCTTCTTCTTGTAGATTTCTTATCTACATGAGTAATGGAGTAGTTCTGATTCAGTCCTGGCACTTATATTGCAGTGCCAACCACTGTGACCTGCACCACTTAATATCCTTCTATTTGTGTCTGTAAGTTACCCACCCATTTCGATTGTCAGCTATATGGGGCAGGGACATCTTTCCTGTTTGTTCTAATAATTTATTGTTCTGCTGTACAGCACTGCTTAAATAAGTAGCACTATATACAGTAAATAAAATTATTTATTGTTAGAGAAAAGTCCCACTACTGGTTTAGTGTTTGGCATACCTTACCAGAAATGACCACACAGTTATATAGCCAGTGTACATCTGCTGCAAAGTTATTTCTTTTGAACATCAACACCCTGACCCTGTTTTCATGTAAAAATGAGCCAAAGGGCCTAAGCCAGGCTAAGCATCACGTCCGGATAGAGTTGCCACCTGCCCGGTTTTGGAAAGCCTGGTTTTTGGAAGGACTGTCTGGGTCAAAACCTCCTGGCCGGTTTTCCTAATTACGGCCAGGACTCACTGATATTGACACAGCGATTGGGCAATTGCAGATTGCCGTGCCACAGCCCTGCCTCTTCCCCGCCCCTGTGACATCATCAGATGATACAATCAGAGGTGGGAAGATGAAAATGGGAGAGGAAAACAAATAAGCAAACAAGCTCAAATAGAGCAGAAGAGGCAAGTGCCTCCCCTGCTCCGTGCCCCCCGCACCTGTTTTGCTGCATCAGTGCATTGTGCTCCCCCCACACATGGGAACAAACATGCACACTGACCATGAGGAGGAAGGGTAACACGATGGGAGGCGGCAGTAGATTGTGCAGTGGGTGAGGTGCCAGCTGGGTTGCCTAGCTTGCCCAGCTGGCTAGGCCTGCACTGTTCTTTCAGGTGTTAGAGAGCAATTTCTAGGACTTTCCTGAGCTTGGATCCCAGCCAGCATATTTACTTACTGCCTTGCAAATAGATGGGAAAAGAATAGTTTCCATATTAGGATGCAGACAGCCAATCCTTATGTGCATATTTATATTGGAAATGCAATCTTATTAGACAATGGGAAACCTGGATATTTTTTAATTTAAGTGAAGGAGAAAGTTATCAGTGGAACTAAGCTGGCATATTACAGGCTATAGAATCACAAGACTAAACTAGGTCACGCTGGAAACACTTAGGCAGTAAGACAGATTATTAAGAAAAATAAAGCAGCAAATAGATCAAACTAATAAACTCATTTTATCAAAAGCGACATAATATTATCCGGTACCTGCTAACGTGTGGCTACTGGATAATATATTGCATTTTCCTATCCCTTCAATTGAATATGTACTCCTAATTACAATTTGTATTGTGTATTCCGGCACAGAGCAGACAATGTACAAACTAGATTACATGCTTGCATTTATTGGTACAATGAGATTCTGTGAGAATAATATTATTGCCTGTGGCTAAAGCAGATAAAATAATCTAGCCAGGTTTATAATGAACAGACTGTGGTTCTGTTCCCCAACTTCAAAGTCAGAGGAAACAGCCACAAGATCTAACCTTGCCTCTACTTCTGCACTGAAAGACTTTGTGCTACTATCTAGGGGATAAAATCCCAAATCCCATATCAGAAGATGATGTTCTAAAAGGATCACACAGTGAGTAATACTGCATTAATGCAAGTTATACTGTACTGTTGTAGCAAGCAGACTGTAGAACGCACAGAACATTGTGCCTTTGGTGACAACTTATATGCAGGGTACTAAGGGGGGCATTTACTGATGTTTGTATTTTAGTTTTTTTCATGATGCGCCAAAACTGCCAAAATCTGTAGAAATATTTAATCTTAAAGCTGTCGAGGTCAAGTAGAAGTCAATGGCAACTGCCCTTTTTCAACTTGCTGATCTTTCTTTGCTTCACGCTTTTAGAGGTTTATGCAGTATTTTGAAGCTTTTGTGCGACAAAACCAAAAATCTGCATTTTTTTATTTCATGTTTTTTGGTTTATGCTTTTTTTACATGCTGTTTTAGTAAATCACTTGGCATTCATGGTTTCAAAAACCTCTAAAGCCACGAAAATTTGAATGTTGATAAATGTGGTCCTTATTCTGGCAACATAATTTGCTTTAGCTGGGCTTGAACAAAGGGGCGCAATCAGATCTGCAACAATTTTAAAAAACATTGTGGCCAAAATGTTCTTTAAATGCATCAGTCTTGTCTTATATTATTCACAAACAATGGCAAATCATCACATTGACCCAAGTTTCTGCATTGTAAAACTCACTCCAACTTCGATCCACACACTTAAGGGTATATTTATCATGCTGTGTAAAAAGTGGAATAAATCAGCAATTAGATAAAAATCTTATTGCTGATTGGTTGCCCTGGGCAACATCACCAGTAATGCTTCACTCCACTTTTTACACAGCATGATAAATATACCCCTTAGTATCTGTGGCTTTAAACATGCATGCCCAATGAACATATAGCCATGACACCCAAGGGATTTTCAGTTGGAGGTGCAGTATTTAATTCCATGGCACTCATATTCTAGCCTATCTCTTCTAGGCTACAAGCTCTTGTGAGCAGGGCTCTTTATTCTTGATGCTTCTGAATTTTATAACAATTTAACTTTTTTTTCTAGGTCATGGGCTGATGATCCAAAAAATAATATGACAGTTACAAATCATTTTACCAGAGCAGCCTGAGTTGCAGAAATGTATATCTCAGCTACTTTCTTTATATTCATCCTCTCAACTGTATAAGAACATACCTGGAAAAACTGAGAAGCCCGTTTACACTGACCTAGAGGAGATACAGTCTAGGAGACTTTGGGGCACTAAAGGTGGCCATAAGGGGGTGGATTTCAGCTGGCAAAATGGCGGCTTATCTGTCTGTCTATGAGCACCCCCAATGGGCCTAGCTGACTGACATGTGGCCTAAAATTGAGCAGATCCTGGTTGGGCAGGTCTGATTTTCCATCGGATTGGGGATTGCATTGGCTTGTGGATGCGGTCTTTGGTCTGATGGTGCCTATGCCCACTGTATTAATTCAAACACTTGACCCTAGGGCCAAATGATCAAGTTAGCACCATATTACCCACCTTAAGTGGATATATTGGGAGATGATCTGCTTGTTCAGCAAGCAATGTGTATGCCACCTTTCCTTTATGGTGATACATTCCCCCCCTGTGCTTCCCTCATAGTTATTCTGGCAGAATAAAATGATTGATAGATGTATTGCCATCTAGTGACCATTTTTATGAAGGCAGTTAAATAATGTATTAACTATGTAAGATGGAAGTGACCTATGTCACGCATTTTGGATTTTTTCTCCTTGTGTGCCTAGGTGTTTCTTCCTCAATCCTAGGACATCAATTGTCTGTAAGTCTCTTATTACGCCAAGTTAGGGGTTGCCACCTGCCAAGTTTTGACCCAGGCAGTCTGGTTTTCGGGAGGACTGTCCGGGTCAAAATTCCCTGCCTGGTTTTTGAAATTAGGGAAACCGGGCAGGACTAGATTAGATTACTAGATTAGATGCACATAATCACATCATAACCCCGCCCCTGACATACTTGACCACACCCCAACATCACTCGCCCTGCCCCCCATGGCATCAACCGGTAGCAATTGACCTGGAAGCTGGAAAACTTTCCACGAACAAGTCAGCTTGGAAGAACTTTCACAAGCAAACACTGTGACAATTTCTTCTGTTAAACACAGATTCTTTGGACTGGAATTCAACTGTATCAAAAAGCAAAGAGAACTTCCAAAGCAAAGTTGTCATAAGAAACTCAGTCCTGTCATAAACAGCTAAAGTTTATATGGGACCATACTCAGACATTATTGTTCTTTTTTCAGAAGATAGTTAGAGATGTTATATCATGTTATGTTTTCTTAGTATAATTAGTGTTTAAATGTAGTGGCACAAAATATTATGCCAGGCAGGGAGTATGCTGCCCTCATAGTTATTCTGGCAGAATATATATGTATTGCTATCTTGTGGATGTTTTTATGAAGGCAGTTAATGTATTAAATATGTAATCTGGACGTGACCGATGTCACAGGAGGTTGCTCATTTTGATGTTTTCTCCTTGTGCGCCTAGGTGTTTCTTCCTCAACCCCGGGACATCAGTTGTCTGTAAATCTCTTATTATACCAAGATACTTAGAAGTGTGTTTACATTTGTTCTCCAAATATACAGCATATTAATTTGTCATTGTTTGTATTTCATTTCAGTTTCACAAAAAATAATTAAGAATGTCAGAATCCACCAATAAATCCTCTGTTGTGTTTATGGCTGTATTCAGTCATGTCAGTTCTGTCACTCTAGTCCACTTTTGTAATACAATTCTCCCCCCAACAAGCCAGAAAGGTGACATATGGGTCAAAATCATGTCTCATCCTATCAGTGCAAAATAAGCAGAGGTTTAAAATCAGGGATATAATAAAATAATAAACTTAAAAAAAAAAAGATCTTGAGACTGTAATGAATAAATACGTCTGGGAGTTCTAGGAAGAGGGGGGAGGGTCTGTGTCTTTGAAAGTAGTGCTTTCTGCATATATGAGTCCTTTTGCATACCTCCCAACATTTGAAAAATACAAAGAGGGAAGAAAATGTTTGACCATGCCCCCTAACAACCAACATTTGGCAGGTTAACTAAAGTGTGTACACATTTCTGGGGACTTGGGGGGTCTTGTTTTATGTGTTATTACAGGTTTTCTAAAAAAGGTGAAATTGCCCTTTAAGCTGCAAGTCTCCTTTCCCGCAAGAGAGTTATTTATCTTATTAGTAACATTTGTATCTAAGTGCAAGTGTAGTTTGTTAAGTTTTCTGGGCTCTGCCAAAAGCTACTTGTTTAATTAAGTTTGAGAAACTTTGTATCTTTTTTAGCATTCAGTGCAGGAGATTAAAGAAAAATGAGGGACATTTCAGTAAGATTCTGGGACTGTGGGCTGAGCTGTTAAAATCAGGACTGTCATTGGAAAATCAGGACTGTCGGGAGGCATACATTTGTGTTACATTATTTAATGACTTGGAGATTGTCCGCAGTATTATGATTTCAAATAGGCTTTAAAGATAAAATGTAAGTGCATGGATCAGTATTTAGAGGATATTTTTCCCACCACTAAGAGTACTATGACATAATAATTGCTAGCTGTCCCATCACAGATTCTAATAACCCCTACCATTGGTACTACTTCATTCAACTATAATTGTAGTACCACAGTTCCTTCCAAGATAATTTTAACCCCTCTACTGTAGGTTCCATCTGACAGTCAGTTCCCAGAGTCTCCACTGCTACCTGCACTGTATCACCATATTACACCTGCTATCCCATAGCCACAGTTCACTCTAGTGGCTATAACCCCACTGCTGCTATAGGTACCATCTTACACTTTATTCACAGTCACAGTTCTTTTTAAGAAGTTACTATGCTAGTACTGTCTAGCCTTACTATAGCTGCTATTTTACAGTCACTTATTTTATCCGTTCTGATAATACATAACTAGAATTGCAGGGCAGCCACAGTTGCTTGTGCTTAGACTCCGCTATAGTCATTCAAGTGTGATGCATTTTACACTTTTCTTTGAGGCCTCTCATTTATACAACTGCACGTTCGCATCAATTGTAAGAATCCAAGATTCATGTACTTAGCAAGCTAACCCCATCTGGGAAGGCATGAGAAAAATATTTTAGCTGCTCTCTGCTACCTTCTTTAGTACTATTTATATATCAGACATCCACCAATGACTAAGAATACTAATTAAGAATGAGGTCAGAAACAGCAGACACAAATGTGTCTTTGAACAACTTTATCTGAGAAACTCACCTGATAAATGAAAGAGATGGCTTCACTGCTATTTCTAGAAGAGCAACAAATCAAATGTTTTATACCTTGTGTTTTATCTAAAAACATCACTGGAACTTCCTTATGGTAAGGAGAATTGTATGTATTATTTAGTGCTCGAATAGGCTGCATTGCTGAACATCAAACACATCTGTCTTTTTCTCTCAGTATTTTTATCTTTCTGTAAATGTCACAGATAATATTTCATATGTACTGGACAGAGGGTAGCAGAACGCCAGCTGCCCTACGCGTCTGGAAAAACAAATTATTGGCTGAAAAGTTAATGTTCAGTGAAAATTTCACCATATGTTTTTGTAAAGGGATTCTGAACTTTGCCATTCGTTCAGCATATTTAGCAGCAAGTTACAGCAAATGTCAGGATTTCTTCAGTTCTTCATTCTATTGCTGTCCAGAATATTAGATCTTCTAGGCTAAATGGCATAATTGGGCCACAGCATTTCTCTGTGGGGCAATAAAAGGAATAAAGACAGCTCTGGAAGATATTAACCCTGACTTGGTTGCTATGGGTTACTAGATCAGTAGCAAACTTTGGACCTTTTATTACATAACCTCTAGGTGCTCAATACCTGATTTCTTGCCATAGCATAGTTGACCAGGTTCAAATGTTGTGACTGTTAAGTACATTAGCCCATAAGTTTGAAATTTCTATTTTTTTTTAACAATCCCATTGTGCTCTGTGGGCCTAGACTTAACTTGGCCTTGAAGACTAAGTATACAGGACTTGTGATTGCTATATTAACTAGGCAAAGTGTGGGAGATTGCTACCCCATTATTTGAGCTAAACAATAACTAAATATTCTCTTTAACACTGTTTCATGAAAGCACATTGCAATTGCACATTGGCCACTACCTCACTGGGCCCTCCGCACTCCAGGGCTTTGGGGCAGCAATTGGTTCTGCCTTTCCTATTATATACTCATGCTGGCTGATCACATTACTAGTGGGTATATTATTATACAATGTCACATTGCTCTATCAGGCTGTAGAACAGACAGAATTTTTCTACTAATTTCTTTATTCCCCCGTTTACTGGATTCTTGACAGCCTAACATCAAGTTTTTAAAAAAAAATCTTTATTTCTATCCTTCTATAGGGTGAGCAGCCATGTCTTGTACTCAGTGCACGTCTGCCGTTTCCTGCACTGACAGAATAATGAGCAGCACAAACCAATGTTGCAACATGAATGACAATACGTGCAGTACCTTTGACATCCTTTTACAAGTCAAATGAGACCGTGTATCCAAACTATTCCACAAAGTGCTTAGTACTGCAACATTATATGTCTATATCCAATTAATTGTCATTAATATCACTTACCTTTATATGGCATGTTGGATCGTGTTTTGAGAAAGAGCTTTTTTGCCCTCTGGAGTCTCTTCTTCTTGATGTTGTAACCTAAGGTGTTGCATCGATTTTTCCGGCAGCTCAGGCACACACCCTTGTCAAAGGTATTGATGTCCTTGCACCAGTAAGCCATGCTCTGTTTGTCGTCGTTCAGCAGAGAATCAATGAACAGATGGACTGACCTCTCATGGGCACATTTCACAGTTTCTTTAATGCCTGACATTTAGACACAAGAATAAAACTAAATGTTAACGAAATGTTTTCAGTTGTTACTAATATTCTCATTGTTCAGTATAGTTGGACCAAAAATACCTGGGGTACATTTTTATGATATCTAGTTGCCAGAAATACAGGGTTGAAGTTAGAGAGTAGGGGCTCTTGGCAGGAACCCTGGGGCCTCCATTTAAAGGGAAAACTCACATACAGTAAATCAGGTCAAACTGTCTGCCTTTGGGGTATTTGGTGTATCAAATCAATAACAGCTGGAGGGCCACATGTTTGACCTGCCTAAAGTATATATAAAAATGTATAACAATAGCTACACAATATATATCCTTTATGTTTTGGACAAGGTCACCCCCAAAAAGGCCGAAGGTCCACCAAACAGCTGAGGGTCTCCATTTGCCAATATCTTCTTTAGATGGAATGTGGACCCTTGAACTGGAGTCACAGAACTTTCTTTCTTCTTAATATTACTGGGATTGTTTTGCCCCAGTTAGATTTTCCTCTAGAATTAGACTCTTGGGAAAAATTGAATATGTAATGGACATTCTGTAAGAAATGAATTCTCGCAGGACAGATTTTTGAATTGTATTATTCAACCCACTCGCGCCCCCACACATACGTATATATTATAATGTGGTCCATGTTTCTTTTTATCAATGGAATTTCATCAAAATGTTCAAAATGGATGATGCCAATTTATTTGCAGGCACCAAGCTTTACCGTTTACCAAAGGGACACAAGGATGTAATGATTTATCACTCTATGGAAATGAAAAGCCCTACATTATTTTTGCAAGTAGAATGCAGTGTCTAAAGTCATTTTTGTGTCTACTGTGGTATCAAACCAATTCTCTATGTAACTGAAAAAAAATACATCTGCACATCTCACACAGAATAATTACTGTTGTGACTAATGGTGAACATTTAAAAAGTGTAAGAATAAAACAAAGGTGTCACTTTATCTTAGTGCTATCATCAATTTAAAGGTGAGACTCTACCCACACACACATCACCCAGGTCTTGTTTACAAGAATTCTGTTATTTCTCAAATATGCCCTGTTTGCCAGTATCCTCCTGATCAATTAAGGGCAGCGGGCACTTGTTACTTCACTCCCCTTATAATTAAGTGCATTAGACATAACATGATGATTGCTGTAACTGCTATTTCCTTTCTCTGGATCCTAAATGGGGAATTAAAGAGGACCTGTCACCCTAATAAAATTATTATAATAAAAATTATTTTAATCTTGTTCCCTTCATTCTTTTCGTTCCACGATTTTAGAATACAGGAATCTGACATTTTGTGCAGCTTATATTTATCTATTGCTATATATATATATTTTTATTTATCTGTTGCTAAATATAAGATTAACAAAAACTGTGTACAATCAGGTGGGATTGGTCCTCTTTTTGGGCACAGTTCTTAGGTTCTGCTAGTACTCTACTTTTTCCCACTAAGTTCCAGCTTTAGACACTGCTACATAGTGGGAGGTGCAGGAAAAGCCTTCCTACTGCATCAGGCTCACTTTGTTTCTGACAATTTGCTACTTTATTTTGCAATGGTTAAATAATGCCCTTTGAAAGCAAGCAGAAGGAATTTGTGCTATATGGTTTACAGGTTCTCAGCCTGTACAATGAAATGGCAAATGCTCTCATACTGCCACCATTTTTATGCACAGTGTTGCCCAAAATGCCATAACGTACAGCCTCTTGCACTTGTACAAATTAACTATAGAAATAACTTTGTTTTTAAATTGTTTAAAACATAAGTCTGATTTAGTCTGTCCTTTCATAATCACAAATAATTACTATGGACTGATAGCTGCCATTTAAAGTGCACATTATCAAGTATAGATAGACAAAAGCACAGTGAGATGATAGATGTTAGTTTATGTCTTTGATGACCATGGTGGCTCTTTAGGAGTAGCAAAGAGATTACATAATGTAGCTCTTGGTAAAAAGTCTCATATACAGTGGTGTTTGAAAGTTTGTGAGCCCCTTTGAAGCATAACCAAAAATGTGATCTTTTTTTCACACGTCCTAAAACTAGATAATGTAACCCAGTTAAACAAATTATTAAAAAACATTATACATATTAAATTATTTATTGAGGAAAATGACCCAAAGTTACATGTTTGTTCGTGGCAATAGTACGTGAACCTCTAGGATCCTCAAGTGATGTGAAGGGGAAATTAGAGTCAGGTGTTTCAGTCAATGGGAAAATGTGAGTATGGGCGGCCCTGTCTGTTATAAGAAACAAAAATCTGGGCCTTCACTATCCAAGTCTGATCTTAGCAATACAGGTTTATGGAACTTTGTCATGGCTTTAAAAGGGAGATTTCTGAGGATCTCCAAAAACAGTTTCTAAACAAAAACTATTCTGCTGAATAGTCAAGCAGATCATGTACAATTTTAGGCAAATTCCAAGGTAAAAACACACGCACACCTGGTCTCTTAGAAGTAGTTAAACCCAGTGCTATAGGAGTAAAGGAAGATGGCACCCACACCCAATATGCAATACAAAAAACTCCATCACATACACCTGTTACTCTTCCTAGGAGTGATCACACTAAGGCTGATGCCACACCAGGCGTAGGGCTGATTTTTTCGGCAAGCGGAAAAACGCTTGCCGAAAATTCAGCCCTACGCCTGCTACTTGTGCCTGCACCCGAATGAATGGGATACGCTCGGGTGAAGGCACAAGTAGCCGATATACGCATGAAAACGCGAGACTTTGCATTCTCTCGCGTTTTCATGTGTATATCGGCTACTTGTGCCTTCACCCGAGCGTATCCCATTCATTCGGGTGCAGGCACAAGTAGCAGGCGTAGGGCTGAATTTTCGGCAAGCGTTTTTCCGTTTGCCGAAAAAATCAGCCCTACGCCTGGTGTGGCATCAGCCTAAGAGCAAGTCATGAACCCCAGGCTAATGTCTAAGAAACTGAAGATCTCTCTGGCATTGGCGAATGTCAGTGTTCATGAGTCCAAGCATACAAAAAAGGGGGGGATTGATCAATGCACATTCCCTGCATTACAGATACATTACATTACAGATACACTGTGCATGTATCTACAGTGTTCATGAGTCCCCAATCAGGAGAACAGTGAACAACAATGGTGTGCATGGCAGGGTTGAAAAGAGAAAGTCTCTATTAAAAAAGCCTCTATCCTAAAAGTATATTGCTACAGTTTACTAAAGACCACAGTCAGAAGGCTATTGGAAGATGTTCCATGGAAGGATACAACCAAAATAGAACTTCCCATAGTTGAAGTTGTTTTGTAAGGAGGCATGGGCTTAATTTCCCCAAACCAATGTGCAGGACTGATCAACAGTTACTGGAATTCTTAATTGCACTTATTACAAAAAATGAATTAAAAAGCTTTATGTCTCATTTGTTTAATTGGGTTCTCATTATCTAGTTTTATTTTTACTATGTCCCTTGTTCTAGACCTTAATAGCTACAGTAGGTGTCATTTAATATAGCTTATTTGAAAGTCTGATGAAATAACTAGAAAAGGGAAAGAAAAACATATAAGAAGTATTAAGTAATAATCATGTTCATGTGGCAGTTTATAAAAGAGAGTATATCAAAGAGGCCCACTTTGTGTCTATTGTGTCACACAGAAAAAAATGAATATTTATAGTCACACAGAAAAAAATGAATATTTATAGTCAATTTAAACTTCTCTTACCTAAAGATAGCATGTAGTCACAATCTGGTCACTTTCCCTTTTAATGTACCAGTAAACATTACCAGAACTTCTAATACTAAAAGATCCACTTGTTTGGTGACTTCGCCAAACCAGCAGATCTGGGCCCTATTTGGCCACCCACGTGAGGAACGAAATCGGGTTGATCCCATTGTTGGACTTTTGTTCTAGAACTACTAAATCAGCAGCTGCAAAGACTCCTGTGCATGTGTGAGCTCAGCCCTGTATTCCACAGCGATGCACTGGGCACAGATGCTTGTAGGTTTCATTTCATCCACCTGTTTTACATTGCTAGCACTTGTGAATAAAACCACTGATAAAACTACTATATCTTTTTCTATGTTCAACATATAGTGCATTTGCTGTTACACATTACCTGCCTGAAGTGAGTAGACTAGTAACATAACACTAATAGCACATGGCAGTTTTTAAATTAGCAATATTCTGCCTTATCACATTTTAACAGAAGCTCAGAATGGCTTTTATCAAGTCTCACCATAGAATCCAATGTTTGCAATGAGGTTCTTGATGTCACATCCAGGTTGAAAATGACCTCCATTGGGGTAAAAATCATAATGGGCAACAGGCTGATTGATACCAACACTCAATCCCATGTGCTGTTGAGTAAATGTGTGAATGGCATCAACAAAGTTAGCATCATCTGGTGACAGGCGGTCTGTAGATGACATTCCTTCAAACAATGGTCCAGCTGGGTCAAGTCCTACAAAACAAATGCAATAAGGATGCTCACATGATATTATTATTATACAATATTTATGGTTTCTAGTACAGGTAAATATAATTCATTCTGGAGCAGCACTCTTACCTTTTCTTGCTAGTGCTGCAGTATTGTATCTATATCTCATTGATGTGGAAAATGTGAGAGCATTTCTTTTTTAGAATTACAGTTTACATTTGTTTCTTGATTACTTTATGTATGCTATGTTTCATCTACTTTTATGTTAGATGTCCAAAAAAAACATCAGTGAAAAAATGAAGCCAATTTATATCAGTAAATCACAACTTGCCCATTGCCTTGCCCATACACACTAACAGTAAACCCCTCCTTAGTCATGCTGCATATTGTAAAGTCAATGTATGTACTTCTGATATCTGCACATTTCTTTAAGTTAAACTTTAGTCTACAACATATGTAAATTCCGCTCATGAATCAATGTGTGCACGATGGAGAAAATTTTTTATTACCTGTAATTCGCCCAATCTTTTTTAAGCCACTAATATAACTGCCAGCAAATCCTGATACATGTGCTCCAAGGCTGTACCCAATTAAATGGATGTTACTTCTTGGAAATTGAATAGAGGACTGGAAAACAACAAGATTTACATAATTAATTAATACACAGGGATGGGGATGGCATTAACACACTGAATTATAACAAACGTAGTGTAAGAAATAGAGTAATAGGACAAAATGGTATGCTAAGATAATAAAAACCAATAACAGTAAGGGGGCCTTTAATGCTGATATAAGGCTAATGCCAGATGGGGCTCTGATTCTCGGCCTGTGGATAAACATAGACTGAGAATCAGCCCATCTACCATTAGCCTAAGGCAGAGCTGTCCAACTTCTGTGAATTCTGGAATTTTTCTGGCCTATGTAGTGGAGGGTCGATAACGGAAGTCAGTTTTGACTTCTCCCTTTTTAAAACAACACCCACTTTGAACCACACCCATGTTAACACAAACATTTTTTTAAGACCATACCCAAATTAATGGAGGTAGCGCAGCAAAAACACAAATGGTTGGTGCTCACTGCAGGGATATCCCCTATCAAACTCAAACACATATGAAAACATAGAAAAAATGTTAAAAAAGAAAAGAAAAAAAGGAATAGGGAAGTTTCATTTCTAATAAACAGTCTATATATAGAAGATAACAGAAGAACCCCCTAGTGACCAAAAAGGGTAATGCATACACCAAAAATAAACTGTTCTAATCAAAACAGTTAAAAATTGGTTTATTTCAATCCATTAAAAACACCAACAGCCCTATGTGGATAGCCTAACGTGTTTCATGCTTACCCAGCACTTAATTATAGGCTCCAAATTCATATTAAAACATACCCTTGAACCCATATAATTCCTCCTCCCCTGTGGATAGATCAGCAAGCCCCAGCACATAATTACACATCTTAGGGAAACCTTAACAACTATTTTCAAATTATAACAAACTCCCAGAATAAACCCTTACCAGGTTCACCTCCCACAGGCACAATGGCAGAGTACGGCACACAAAGTAGCATAGGATAGACAGAGTATGGCACACAGGCTTGCATAGGGCAGGCATATTATGGCACACACAAGCAGCATAGGGCAGGCAGAGTATGGCACAAACAGACAGCAAAGGGCAAGCAGAGTGTGGCATACACAGGCAGCATAGGGCAGGCAGAGTATGGCACACACAGGCAGCATAGGGCAGGCAGAGTATGGCACACACAGGCAGCATAGGGCAGGCAGAGTATGGCACACACACAGGCTTGCATAGGGCAGGCAGAGTATGGCACACACAGGCAGCATAGGGCAGGCAGAGTATGGCACACACAGGCTTGCATAGGGCAGGCATATTATGGCACACACAGGCAGCATAGGGCAGGCAGAGTATGGCAAAAACAGACAGCAAAGGGCAAGCAGAGTGTGGCACACACAGGCAGCATAGGGCAGACAGAGTATGGCGCACACAGGCAGCATAGGGCAGGCAGAGTATGGCACACACAGGCAGCATAGAGCAGGAAAAGTATGGCACACACAGGCAACATAGGGCAGGCAAAGTATGGCACACAAAGGCACTGTTGAGTAGGCAGAGTATGGCACACATAGGTAGGGTAGAGCAGGGTAGGCAGGAGTAGAGAAGAAGACAGGGAAACCTATCATGACTATGTAAGTAACTGATTTGAGGTGTGAACAATGCAGAGGGAGCAGTTAATCTCAGTACTGATACCATTTATAGCTTAAACAAAGGTAAGCAGTCACAGCAGATAGACAGGTGGGGGCCAAAGGGGGGTGCCATTTAGACAGCACTGGCCTAAGGGAATGCTGCTTGATTTTTACTGAATGTTAATTAAGGTATGGCTTTGAATTATTATTATTAACATTTATTTATAAAGCACCAACATATTCCACAGCGCTGTACAATAAGTGGGTTTCATACATTGGACATACAGAGTAACATATAAAGCAATCAATAACCGATACAAGAGGTGAAGAGGGCCCTGCCCAAAAGAGCTAACAATCCTAAACTTAGAGGATCAAGGAGTGAGGAGCAGCCCATTAACTATAGTTGGTGTGGGCAGCAGAGACCAAGGGAAGTCTAAAGCTTCTGCAGTTGACAGGGCACCAATGCCATTAATCACTGAAAATTCTGTTGATCCAAAAGTAACCAATGTTTTATTAATTTACTAAAAATTGCTCATGCATTTGTACTGCAGCTCTTCCTTGTCACACTATATAATATTAAATATATTTATCAGATTTGTTTATATTAATACATATATTATAAAACAGAACAGTTACTCACCATCTGCATTTTGGGGATGATTTACTAACCGAGGTGCACATATTATCTAATGAAGTACCTCACAATTAGCAATGTGATGTTGAGATCGTTACAACCCCAATTGCACTAGCAATCAATTTAAATACAGATGTGACTTTTATAGATGATTCCGGGCAAACAATATTCTACATCTGTTTATAGTTAATATGTTTTATAGTCTGTTTAATATTCATTTTAGGTTCAATGTTTCTGGTGGGTGGCCATTGATAATACTGTATAACACAGGTTGTTTGAAATGAATTAAAGAACATGTTATCAGACACATAGTGAAACATTTTAATACTTTTTGCTTCTATATTGAACATGTAAAATTTGCAGTACAGGTATGGGATCCGTTATCCAGAAACCCATTATTCAGAAAGCTCCTGAATTAAGGGACTCCATTTTAATAATTTACAAACTACAAGAACATTTTCTACAACATGCTCTGAAGAACCTGGAGAGGTTGAATCTTTATTTTCTCTGTTCTGTTTGGTGCAACAAGTAAGGAATCATATAGATATCTTTTTAACTGAAACCAATAGCAGAATGTATTTCCAATACTAGCCCTAATTTGTGAGGCTTATATTAAGGATAGGTGTATATTGTTCCTTATAGTCTAATGAATGTCCAAAGTTTTATAGTAAATACCAAATATATCTTGGGAATCTTTACACTTGTATCTGAAAATCTTGTTTATAATTCTGTGATCACATTTTATTTTAGAGATAATGGTCCTTTGATCCCACGATATTATAATGTGATGTTGTTTTTATTTTGCTTACATTTAAGGGAATTCAATAATAACCTATATTAACCGGGCTTTATAGCCGTTAGAATTCCATTAAGAGAACACTGACTCTGTAATGCGCACATATGCCCCAAAAGACAGCGAGTTCCAATTTTTTTTTGTTTAGGTTTTCCCATAAGGACATTTAAGATCTTCCTTGTTCTGCAGTTCGTTTTACTGTATATTACAGCCAAGATGCTCTGCTTCCCCATGTATTTAAATTCAGAGCAAGTATAAGAATCAGAGGATTGAGTTGTTCTTTGGAAGAACTGCTATTTAGTAGCTGAAATACATCACCATAATTTTGAAGAAAGAAGCTGAGGTAATTATATAACACTGATAAATTTTACATACAAATGTGTATTGGCACCAGAATACCCAGTGCAATAATTTGCTTAGCTGAACATATTTATGCTAATTATATAGCTTGTAAACTAGAGAAATGCTTTACAAGGGCCTGTAACAAATAAGGAAAGTGCATTCCAATATTTTCTCTGTGTTATGGCTGGGGCACTTATTGGGTTCATATATCCCAAAACTCAGAACAGGCGCCAAGGGTCCGGTCACGGCTCACACTTCTGCCTATAACAGCCGCCTTTCACGTTGGGAGGAGCCCTTCACTACTCGGATGCCGCCAGGACTTATTGTGAGAGAGTTATGAGCAGACACGGGAACCAATCGTGTGGCAGGAAGGTGGGGAGTACTCTAAGACAAGCCGGGGTCAGCAACGGTCAGGCAGCGCAGCACAGAATCAGAATCCAAAAGAATAGTCAGACAGGCAAAGGTCGGTTCAGGCAGCAGACAAGAAAGGTCAGGAACGGGCAAATATCGATTCAGGCAGCAAGCAAGAGGTCAAACACGGCAGAATCAGCATTTAAATCACACCCAGTAAGTAAACCTACGTACAGGTACAGGCAGCAAGCGGCTTAAATATTCGAATTTTGGCACCAGAATGACGTCTCGCGTGCGCCGAGCGGCAGACACGAGTGCGCATTCGCAGGGGTGACGGGCATGTGCGCGCATCACTTGACACGCATGCGTGTCAAAAGGCAGCGCCGCGCGTGCGCCTAGAAGAGGATGGTGGGCGTCCCCGCAATGGAGGAGGCGGCGGGCGTCCCCGCTGCCCCACTAGACCACCAGGTATTGTTATATCATATAAGTAAGTGATGACCAATTGTAGCAAGCTCAAAGGACATGTAAACCCTACATTTTCCCCATTTTCCCTCTCACACCTTTTCGGTGACATTTACATCTGTAAATTAATGCAGTGAAGAATGCAGGCTTACACAGGCAGAACGCATTTACGCACCTCCATCAGAGGAGGATGAAGCACCCCATGGTGTGAAAAGCATAATGAGGGCGGAGTATGGAGACTATGTGGCACTGGGATGCACCCTTATGTCGTTTGGCATAGTATGCTTCATTTTTTGATTTTTGGTAACTAATTAGAACCATTAAATGTTTGCATATTTCACTACTAATGTTGTGTATTGTATGTATTTTGTCACCAAACCTGAACATTTTCCCGTCTCTGAGTTTCTTTTCTTTTTTACTCATTTTATCTGTTCATTGGTATATATTCTGTTGCCAGCCTCAGGCAGTAAAACCCTGCTCCTGCAAGTCAAGAATGAAGGGAGTAGACGATGACTTTAAACAGAACATTTTCATTCTGCCTTTGATTGGGAAACTCTTTTAAATATTACAATAAATCTTGTAGGCAATTTAATACATATATGCTATGAGAAATGATCAATGACTAGGCCCAGATCTGATCCCTGTAGGGCACTATACCAAGCTGCAGGTCTGCCTCCCCCAACGCGCTGACTGTAAGTTTAGGTGCGCTCTGGGGAGGGAGTCGGATGGGTGGGGGGGTTGAAAGGCTGCGGCGGGGCCATTGGGGGGTGCAGGGGCCCCCGAGGCAAAAGCCCCTGTGGGCCCTACATCCCCAAGTTCGACCCTGGAAATGATGACAAAGATAAATGTATATAACCACACAAAAACACAGAAACATGCCTTGTCTTAGAAAAGAAATGAAACTGAACAAGAGTATTTTATCATTATTGTTCTTTTATAGTAGTCTCAGACATGTCACTTTGAGTATCTAAAAATAAGCTGAAACATTATGGCAACTAAGATTCAGTAGCAAATCCTTATTCCCATATTCAGAAAGGAATGGAAAGCGCCAAGATATAGAGATGGATGCATTTTCCTCTTGGTAAGAGAAATCTAATCTTTGGGAGATCTGCTAGAAAATGTAATAAATAAGACTGCTTCCCTCACTATCATGCATTAATGCACCAGTATTGGAAATTCTTTTAGCGATTTATCAAATGCTGTGTGGCTATACAGAAAAACACAATCAAATGTATATAGTATTTTTTTCAGTAAGGAAGGGAGAGCAGTAAAGCATGGGAATCAGAATAGTAAGAAAAAACATTGCTAAATACTGTCATTGTTACTTGAAAATAAAAGCACAGAAAGTTAAAGGTGAAGTGTAGAAGAGTGCAAAGCTACAAGTTTGCCATCTGGGTCTGATCTAGCCGGTCAGTTTCACTCGGAGAGTTCGGCGTGCTCGGAACACACACAGCCCATTTACTTTACTGTGAACTGGAAACGTATTAAGCAGAGGTTTGCTGAACTGCTCTGATCCGACGTACATTTTTATACTGCTGAGAAAAGCTGCTTTATTTTGCTGATCTTTTTTGTGGAAGAAAAACAGCTTTTATTTTTTATGTTCTGCTCCCGGCTGAAATAAAAGCCATTTTTCCTTTAAAAGACATTTGGTGTCCTGACCATTGCTCTGCTACATGCACTAATGAACATTCATTGGAAGTTTCACCATTACAGAGTTCTCGGGAAACTTCTCAGAGCTGCATAACAATAACAAAGCCCCTGGGGAACCCAGATACACCCCAAGGATATGGGTTTTTAAGCATCTCCCAAAGAATTCTTTTCTTTTTTTTTTTAACATGTTTAATGAAAGAGCTTTTTAGTATTAATTAAATATGTACCTTGTTCTATTTGTTTTATCTGCAGTATTTATCAGATATTTGCCTTCTTTCATATTTTCTGCAAATTGAAAAACCAATATTTGCTCCTGATTATTTAGGGCTCTGGTACACGGGGAGATTAGTCGCCCGCGGCAAAACTCCCTGCTCGCGGGCGACTAATCTCCCCGAGTTGCCTTCCCTCTGCCATCCCACCGGCGAACATGTAAGTCGCCGGCGGGATGGCAGACGCGGCAGCGCGATTTCGGGAAATCGCCGAAAAAGACTTGCGAGGCTTTTTCGGCGATTTGCGCGAAATCGCGCTGCCGCGTCTGCCATCCCGCCGGCGACTTACATGTTCGCCGGTGGGATGGCAGAGGGAAGGCAACTCGGGGAGATTAGTCGCCCGCGAGCAGGGAGTTTTGCCGCGGGCGACTAATCTCCCCGTGTACCAGAGCCCTTAAGGATTTGAAGTCATTTTTCTTATTTTTTGAGGTACAAATATTTGCTCATTTGGATCAGGCACAAAGATTTTCACCCACAAGAGCAAAGAATTGCACCCATCGGTGCCCTAGGAGCAGATACAGGGAGAGCAATGTGCATTGTAGGGAAAATAAATGCCCTGTTCCCGGATTTTACACTTTACACATGACCCCCTTTTAGTAAATGAGCCTTTATGTACAATCTTGTTTCCAAATAAGCCGGGACATGATATGTAAATCATTTAACCCCTATATTTAATTAATAGTACAAAGACAACATATCAAATGCTGAACCAAAGAAATGCTATCAGTTTTTGAAAAAGATATTCTCATTTTGAATTTGATGCCAGCAACCTCTGCTAACAACATGCTGTAAGTTTTTGGGAACTGAGAAGACCAAAGTAAAATGGTGCCCCATTCTTGCCTGATGTAGGATTCCAGCGGCTCATCAGTCTGGGGTCTCCTTTGTCATATTTTTGCTTTCATAATGTGCCAAATGTTTTCAGTGTATGACAGATCGGGACAGCCATGCTGTTGTAATACATGCAGAATGCGGTTTGGCATTGTCTTGCTAAAATAAGAAATCCCTTCCCTGAATAAATATGCTGTCTGGATGGCAGCATATGTTGCTCTAAAATCATTATATATACAGTGGAGGAAATAATTATTTGACCCCTCACTGATTTTGTAAGTTTGTCCAATGACAAAGAAATGAAAAGTCTCAGAACAGTATCATTTCAATGGTAGGTTTATTTTAACAGTGGCAGATAGCACATCAAAAGGAAAATCGAAAAAATAACTTTAAATAAAAGATAGCAACTGATTTGCATTTCATTGAGTGAAATAAGTTTTTGAACCCTCTAACAAAAAAAGACTTAATACTTAGTGGAAAAACCCTTGTTTGCAAGCACAGAGGTCAAACGTTTCTTGTAATTGATGAGCAAGTTTGCGCACATTTTAGGAGGAATGTTGGTCCACTCCTCTTTGCAGATCATCTCTAAATCCCTAAGGTTTCGAGGCTGTCTCTGTGCAACTCTGAGCTTGAGCTCCCTCCATAGGTTTTCTATTGGATTAAGGTCCGGAGACTGACTAGGCCACTCCATGACCTTAATGTGCTTCTTCTTGAGCCACTCCTTTGTTGCCTTTGCTGTATGTTTTGGGTCATTGTCGTGCTGGAACACCCATCCACGACCCATTTTCAGTTTCCTGGCAGAGGGAAGGAGGTTGTCGTTCAGGATTTCACGATACATGGCTCCGTCCATTTTCCCGTTAATGCGAATAAGTTGTCCTGTGCCCTTAGCAGAAAAACACCCCCAAAGCAAAATGTTTTCACCCCCATGCTTGATGGCGGGGACGGTGTTTTGGGGGTCATAGGCAGCATTTTTCTTCCTCCAAACACAGCGAGTTGAGTTAATGCCAAAGAGCTCTATTTTGGTCTCATCAGACCACAGCGCCTTCTCCCAGTCACTCACAGAATCATTCAGGTGTTCATTGGCAAACTTCAGACGGGCCTGCACATGTGCCTTCTTGAGCAGGGGGACCTTGCGAGCCCTGCAGGATTATAATCCATTGCGGTGTAATGTGTTTCCAATGGTTTTCTTGGTGACTGTGGTCCCTGCTAATTTGAGGTCATTAACTAACTCCTCCCGTGTAGTTCTAGGATGCTTTTTCACCTTTCTCAGAATCATTGACACCCCACGAGGTGAGATCTTGCGTGGAGCCCCAGAGCGAGGTCGATTGATGGTCATTTTGTGCTCCTTCCATTTTCGAACAATCGCACCAACAGTTGTCACCTTCTCTCCCAGCTTCTTGCTAATGGTTTTGTAGCCCATTCCAGCCTTGTGCAGGTCTACAATTTTGTCTCTGACATCCTTGGACAGCTCTTTGGTCTTTCCCATGTTGGAGAGTTTGGAGTCTGCTTGATTGATTGATTCTGTGGACAGGTGTCTTTTATACAGGTGACTAGTTAAGACAGGTGTCCTTAATGAGGTGGACTAATTGAGTAGAAGTGTCTAACCACTCTGTGGGAGCCAGAACTCTTAATGGTTGGTAGGGGTTCAAAAACTTATTTCACTCAATGAAATGCAAATCAGTTGCTATCTTTTATTTAAAGTTATTTTTTTGATTTTCCTTTTGATGTGCTATCTGCCACTGTTAAAATAAACCTACCATTGAAATGATACTGTTCTGAGACTTTTCATTTCTTTGTCATTGGACAAACTTACAAAATCAGTGAGGGGTCAAATAATTATTTCCTCCACTGTAGTTCAGCATTAATGGTGCCTTCCCAGATATGCAAGCTCCCCATGCCATGTGCACCAATGCACCCCTGTACCATCACAGATACTGGATTTTAAACTGCGCACTAATAACAAGCTGGATGCTCCTTCTTCCTTTTAGCCCAGAGGACACGGCATCCATGATTTCCAAAAAGAATTTCAAATTCTGATTGGTCAGATCACAGGACAGTTTTCCACTTACCTCAGTTTATCTTAAATAAGTTTAGGAAAGAGAAGGCAGCAGTGCTTCTGGATTATGGTTAAATATGGTTTTTCTTTTCATGGTAAAGATTTAACTTGCATTTGTGTGTACCCAGACAGTGTTTTTGGAAGTATTCCTGAGCCCATATTTTCGCTACAGAATTGTGTTTTTTTTATGTAGTGCTGTCTGAGGGCTCATAGATCACAGCCATTCAATATTGGCTTTTGGCCTTGTCTAAAATTCCTCAGATGCTCTGAATCTTTTAATGATATTACATACTGTAGATGATGAAATTCCCAAATTCTTTGCAATTTTATATTAAATTGTTGCAATGCCCAGCCTCTCTGGGATGCTTTCCTTATACACAATTATGTGGCTGACCTGTTGCCAATTGGCGTGATGTTCTACAAGGTGTTTTTTTAGCATTAGACAACTATTCCAGTCTTTTCTTGCCCCTGTCCCAACTTTTTTAAACGTGTTTGTGGCATCAAATTCAAAACGAGCATATATTTTTCAGAAAACAATAACATTTCTTAGTTTCAACATTTGATATGTAGTCTTATATACTATTATTTATTAAATATAGGGTTTAAATGATTTGCAAATGATTGCATTCTGTTTTTACTTATTTTTGACACAGTGTCCCAAACTTTTTGGAAATTGAGTTGTATTTTGTTTTATTTACAATTTAAAATTAATGTAAAAATTGAAGCATTTTCTCAGTGAAGTTTAAATAAATAAAATGGACAAAATGCTGAACCAGCCAGTTTAGGAGAGGCGGATTATGAATAATTCTGGAGCAAAGTGATAAATATAAATGAAATTGTTTACTTTTATAAATATGCAGACTTTACATTGCACCAGAATGAGTCAATTTATACAATGTACCCGTACATTAACCTATTGTAACATCAGGGGCTTATGTTGTACAATTATTCATGCAATTGTTTTAGTACTCCTTGTTTTTGCATCTTATGGTGCAATGAAGATGTTCAGAAGATTAGCAAACATACAGTGGAGGAAAAAATTATTTGACCCCTCACTGATTTTGTAAGTTTGTCCAATGACAAAGAAATGAAAAGTCTCAGAACAGTATCATTTCAATGGTAGGTTTATTTTAACAGTGGCAGATAGCACATCAAAAGGAAAATCGAAAAAAATAACTTTAAATAAAAGATAGCAACTGATTTGCATTTCATTGAGTGAAATAAGTTTTTGAACACTCTAACAAAAAAAGACTTAATACTTAGTGGAAAAACCCTTGTTTGCAAGCACAGAGGTCAAACGTTTCTTGTAATTGATGACCAGGTTTGCGCACATTTTAGGAGGAATGTTGGTCCACTCCTCTTTGCAGATCATCTCTAAATCCCTAAGGTTTCGAGGCTGTCTCTGTGCAACTCTGAGCTTGAGCTCCCTCCATAGGTTTTCTATTGGATTAAGGTCCGGAGACTGACTAGGCCACTCCATGACCTTAATGTGCTTCTTCTTGAGCCACTCCTTTGTTGCCTTTGCTGTATGTTTTGGGTCATTGTCGTGCTGGAACACCCATCCACGACCCATTTTCAGTTTCCTGGCAGAGGGAAGGAGGTTGTCGTTCAGGATTTCACGATACATGGCTCCGTCCATTTTCCCGTTAATGCGAATAAGTTGTCCTGTGCCCTTAGCAAAAAAACACCCCCAAAGCAAAATGTTTTCACCCCCATGCTTGACGGTGGGGACGATGTTTTGGGGGTCATAGGCAGCATTTTTCTTCCTCCAAACACAGCGAGTTGAGTTAATGCCAAAGAGCTCTATTTTGGTCTCATCAGACCACAGCACCTTCTCCCAGTCACTCACAGAATCATTCAGGTGTTCATTGGCAAACTTCAGACGGGCCTGCACATGTGCCTTCTTGAGCAGGGCGACCTTGCGAGCCCTGCAGGATTTTAATCCATTGCGGTGTAATGTGTTTCCAATGGTTTTCTTGGTGACTGTGGTCCCTGCTAATTTGAGGTCATTAACTAACTCCTCCCGTGTAGTTCTAGGATGCTTTTTCACCTTTCTCAGAATCATTGACACCCCACGAGGTGAGATCTTGCGTGGAGCCCCAGAGCGAGGTTGATTGATGGTCATTTTGTGCTCCTTCCATTTTCGAACAATCGCACCAACAGTTGTCACCTTCTTTCCCAGCTTCTTGCTAATGGTTTTGTAGCCCATTCCAGCCTTGTGCAGGTCTACAATTTTGTCTCTGACATCCTTGGACAGCTCTTTGGTCTTTCCCATGTTGGAGAGTTTGGAGTCTGCTTGATTGATTGATTCTGTGGACAGGTGTCTTTTATACAGGTGACTAGTTAAGACAGGTGTCCTTAATGAGGTTGACTAATTGAGTAGAAGTGTCTAACCACTCTGTGGGAGCCAGAACTCTTAATGGTTGGTAGGGGTTCAAAAACTTATTTCACTCAATGAAATGCAAATCAGTTGCTATCTTTTATTTAAAGTTATTTTTTTGATTTTCCTTTTGATGTGCTATCTGCCACTGTTAAAATAAACCTACCATTGAAATGATACTGTTCTGAGACTTTTCATTTCTTTGTCATTGGACAAACTTACAAAATCAGTGAGGGGTCAAATAATTATTTCCTCCACTGTATAAAACATTACTTTTAAGATTTTACCTCCAGCCATTCCAGAAATTCAGCTATTTCTAGACCTATAATACGAGTATTCTGCACGGCAATAGGGTAGTGAACATGGGCAAAGGTCAACCAATCTGCAACAATGACATTAACTTGTCTTTTTTGTGATTTAAACGCTGATGCCATCTTCCAAATCCAACTCTCCAGCATCCCATCAACCTAAACAATAGAAATATAAAAACATCACAATCTATAAAAAACTTCATGGGGGATTGATACAGGTAACTATTAAAACATATAACTTTTTGTATCTGATTTTCATTTATAATTGCATATTTACTTTTATTCTTGACTAGGAGATTAAATGAGAATCAGGTCAATGTGACATCAGGGATCCCCAACCTTTTTTAATCGTGAGTCACACTCAGATGTAAAAGTGTTAATGTGCCACACAAGCACGAAAAAGTTCCTTGAGGATGCAAAATATGGGCTGTGATTGGCTACTTGATAGCTCCATGTGACCTGCTGCCCTGCAGGAGGCTCTGCTTGGAGTAAAACTGTGTCTCTGTGCTTCCAAAACTTGTCTCCAAGCCAGAAATTCAAAAATGGGCACCTACTTTGAGTAACTCTATAGTAAAAAGAAATATTTGTTTGCATACCGACCATCCATGGATAATGATTACAAGGGGAAGTGACTCATTAAATGAGCACTTTTCAAGAGTTTCTGGTTGAAATATTTGAATCTGACATAAATCTTCATCTCTTCCCTCCTCATATAACTTAAACTTTGTCTCTGGTATGTCCTGATGCTTTTTAATTCTTGTGGCCATCGCATGTTCCTCTTCTTTACCTGTAAAACATAAAACATTTGTTAACAACCTAATTTTAATCAGTAAATATCTAATACTCAGTCTCTTTGTTAAATGTATATTGAAGCAGTATAATTCTTAATGAATCACAGTCAGTGTAGGACTGGCCAGAAGGGATGACTTTGACGTTGTTGGCCAGCTTGAAGTTTATCGCAATATATGGACAAACAATCCCTGTTTTGCTTAAAGGGAAGGGCATTTCTTGGTAGCTTAATGCACAGGATGTCTTAATGTCCTATATTTATATTGATAATGGGTGAGCGTAGAGGATCTCTTGTTGCTGTCTGTATAAATTTTGTGGCCACAGTTTGCAGAAATCAAGCAGGGCTGCGGAGTCAGTAGATAAATTCTCCGACTCCGACTCCTCTGTTTCTGATACTTCCGACTGAAACACAACTGAACTGATAATAAACTGATAGACAATTTTATCTATACTCCTACTCCTAATGATTTCCGTAGAATCCCATAGTCATGTTTAAAGTTTAAGCTAACATTACAGCTGAATTACAGCAGTTTTTCAAATGTTTTAAAGCTTCAGTCTTAAAGGAACAGTAACACCAAAAAATAAAAGAGCTTTAATGTAATAAAAATATAATGCACTGTTGCCCTGCACTGGTAAAACTGGTGTGTTTGCTACAGTAAAACTATTATAATTTATATAATAAGCTGCTGTGTAGCCCCGGGGGCAGCCATTCAAGCTGGAAAAAAGGAGAAAAGGCACAGGTTACATAGCAGATAACAGACAAGTTCTGTAGAATACAATAGTGTTTTATCTGTTATCTGCTATGTGCCTGAGCCTTTTCTCCTTTGAATGGCTGCCTCCATGGCTACATAGCAGCTTACTTATATAAACTATAGTAGTGTTTCTGTAGCAAACACCCCAGCTGTACCAGTGCAGGAATGGCTGCCCCCATACTACACAGGAGCTTATTTATATAAATTATAGTAGATTTTCTGAAGTAAACACACAGTGCAGGGCAGCAGCACATTATATTTTAGTTACTTTTATACAGTTTCATTTTTTGGTGTTACTGTTCCTTTAAACTATTGACTACCCATTCCCTTCACGTATACAAGTATTTCTAGTCCTGCAAATTTTTTTTACTTAATTAGTTATCAGTGAGAGTTAGGCTGGGTTCACAGTGGGCATTGGGTTCCCTGAAACAGAGGAACACGACGCAGTGGAGCTGCCGCACCTTAACTGTGCATTACATCCCATTTAGTGAAGCATACAGTCAAAGAAAAGATTCATGGTCACTCAGCGTGTTCGTTTATGCACTGCGTGCTTTGGGCTTTATTCTTATAGCAGAGAAGTAATTAATTTTGACTGTTTGTGAATTGGGACATTTAAACTTGCTTTATTATTTTTTTTTTATTCCCATTTAAATTTAGTAGGAGTCGGAGTCGGAGTTGGTTCATTTTTTGCCGACTCCGACTCCAGGTACCCAAAATTGCCTCCGAGTCCGACTCCTCGACTCCGACTCCACAGCCCTGAAATCAAGTCAGCAACAGTCGGCCCATGCAGTAAGTAAGGGGTTATATTATCTACTTTTATGGGCAGAGGTTTGAAATATTAATGCCTGGGTGTTTAAATAATCAAAAAAGTATGCAAAAGTTCAAAAAAAGTATAGCACTCAATACAGCCTGCTAAAATATAATGAGTAATCTGTTAAGTGATAACCCAATGTTTTAGTCATTTGGAGGCAGATTTAATAAAACTCAAATTTTTCTCATTTAAAAAAAAAAAAAAAAATTTGAATGAACTAATTTCCACAAATGACATTTGTAAAAAAATCTGAACTTAAAAAGCACGTGCGGGCAAATAATTGTGGAAAAGTTGCAAAAACTGCATCTCTTTCGAATTGTTGCAAAAAAGCCAGCTTCAAAAATCCGAAAACCTCTAACAATTATATATATATATATATATACTTACAGATATGAGACATGTTATCTGCAAACCTGTTATCCGAAATGCTCTGAAATGATTTAATTTTTCTCTGTAATAATAAAACAGTACCTGTACTTGATCCCAACTAAGATATAATTACCCCTTATTGGGGGCAGAACAGCCCTATTGGGTTTATTTCATGGTTAAAAGATTCCCTTTTCTCTGTAATAATAAAACAGTACCTTGAACTTGATCCCAACTAAGATATAATTACCCTTATTGGGGGCAGAACAATCCTATTGAGTTTATTTAATGTTTCAATGATGTTTAATTAGACAAATTATAATGATATAAAACCCCAAGTCCCAAGCAATCTGGATAACAAGTCCCATACCTGTATACCTTTTTCAACACTTTGAACATGGTTTTATCAAAAGTGCATTGAGTTTTTTCAGAATTTAAGGGTGCTAAAACTCAGCATCATACTGGTATTGAATCTATTATCTGGAATGCTTGGGACCTATGATACCCTTTCCAGGGAAAGGGATCTTTCATTCATTTGGATCATCATATCTAAAAAACATTTAAATATTAAATAAACCCAGCAGAATTGTTTTACCAGCAATATGGATTCAGGCAGCTTAGTTACCATTAAGTACAAGGTACTGTTTTATTTTTACAGAGAAAAAAGGAAATCATTTTTAAAAATTAAGTTATTAGTCTAGAATAGACTCTACAGGATTTAGCCCATAATTTGGAGTATTTTGGATAACAGGTTTCCAGAGTGAGGATTCCAATACCTACATTATTATTACTACACAGAGGCTAATAGAAGAAGACTATTTACTATTAATTCCATACTAATATTGTAGCTATTTTTCATTAACTGTATATTGCCTTTAGTAAACTGAAACTCTGTTACTCCAACATGACTTCTTTTAAAGCATTCTTCTTCACAAAAAATAAGCATGAACTTGCGTTAAAGGTTGGGAGGTTTTTACAATATTACACCGATGCAAATAAAGATCTCAGTACAGCCATGATCCATTGCATTCCTTTTGAATTTAAGTGAATGGCAAGGGAATGAAATTGAAATTTCATCAATGAAAATGTAATTGTATACTGTACATCACATTTTAAGACATGCTTGAAAGTGCTCTTCGCTATAAGCAGATTACAAACTATAAAATGTGCAACTTTTTTTCTGCTGGTGGAATAGGTGCTAAGTGTTTGCAAAACTGATGATGAACACAAAAATTATTCACATTGTACATATTCTTTACATTACTGACTTTTATTACATTCTTCCATTTGTTATTCAGAGATCTTGTTATTCTGCCCCCTACAGCAGTCACTATACCAAATTTTCTACCAACAACTTTCATTCCAATAACCAGTGTGGTTATTCATAGTGGTGAGCGAATCTGTGTTCGAAACATTTGCGAAACGCATTTGTTGTGCAATTTTTTTTGTCGGCCGCGTCTATTTTTTGTCGACTGCGTCTATTTTTTTGTCACCCGTGTTTTTTTTATGCGTCCGTGCCCAATTTTGACGCGCGCACCTTTTTTGACGCGACCGCGCCCAATTTGATGTGCAACAAAAAAAATTTGCCCCAACGAACTTTTCCATGGTGAATTTTCACAGCAGTTTTGCGAAACAATTCGCCAATGGCGAAATGCGGAAATTCGCTGCAAATCCATGCCTGGCGAAAAAAATTTGCTCATCACTAGTTATTCACAATTAATGCTTGCTGCTAAAAGATGTTATTTCTGTACTGCTCTGTATCATTATAATTATCTTTATATAGTGCTAGCACTTTTACACAGTTCTTTACACATTAGTCCCTATACCAGTGGAATTTATAATCTAAGGTCCCTGTCACATTTACAGATTCAGAACATACAAACTCCTTGCAGATTACCCCTATGCCGGAAGGTAACATAGTAACTATGTTAAGGTAGAAGACTAGTTGCAAGTAAGAGCAGACTGCCAATCAGTGAATTCTGGCAAATGCCAGAGGGGCTGCTGTAAGATGCCACTATTTATTGGGACAGATGGGAAAAAGGCTGAAGGAATAGACAGTGTTGCAGGTGTGATTAGGGAAGTTAAAGGACAATTAAAGGTTAATATAAATTAAAAGTAAGTCTAAAGGCATTCTTTTTAAGTACTTACTGCATATCTACATTCCCAGATCCCTGCTTGCTTCTCTGAGATATGGTGCTGGCAGCCTACAGCAGTGTGATGACTCCAGTGACATCACTAAAATCACTCTTCCCTTCCTGTAGGCTGCCAGCACCATATGCCTTCCTATTCTCTGAGCATGTGTGTAACTTGATCGTGTCTGCTGTTCTGAGCTACACATGCCCACCAGCCAATCAGAAGCGGATCTGGCAGAGGGGAGGGGGGGAGGGAATGAAACACATGTGCAGTAAGAAGCAAGGAGGGAAAGGAAGGGAGAATACCTTTTTAGGTGAGATGGCTGCCTGTTCTAGAAAATGTGAAGTAAGTGTGACTGAGTAAATATTTGATTAGGTGAGCCAAAAGTGTGGCGTTTTTACTAAACAATAGGAGGACTATTGGGCAGTATGCTTTTTAAATTTTGACTTGCATTCTCCTTTAAGGAGGGGGCAATATAGGGTAAGGAGTGCTACCTCTTTGGTGGAGGAGAGAATGGATGCAGCTGGGGGGAAATGTTATTTGTCACACTTGGAAGAAATGCTTGCCAGGGGGTCAGGACCAATTTTAAGGGCAAATATGCCAAAGTTGTGGTTAGTTGATATTACATGTCCCCCAGTGCTACGTGGGCCAGTGAGAATGAACATTTGCACTCTCACTTGCACATCTATCGCTCCTATAGGAAATGTTAGCATTGCAGGTAGCCTCAATGGGCATGCATTCCAGGTAGGGGTGTATAGATTTCAATTTGTTATTTATACATTTTATCTGTTATGAAATATTATTATTTATATTGTTTTGATTCTACGATGCTGTTTTGCCTCTGACAGCCATTGATCATAATGCCCTAGACATCAGCATAGGGTTGCCACCTTTCTTTGGCATTAATACTGGACTTTGGGATACAATGATGTCGCTTGGGGCAGGGAAATGGGCATCTTGGTGGGGAAATAGGCAGGGCAGAAGTGGACATCTACTTAAAAGGGGAGTGTCCGTCACAGAGAGAGGGTCAGGGAGGGGAGGGATCTATAGGAAGGGTTGCTACCCTTACAAATTTATTGCCGGTAAATTTGCCAGCTAGGCCAATCAAATATCAGCTTGGTGGCAACCCTTCATCAACATTAACAACTAAACATACAGGCACAATCCTCAGGTATGGGACCTGTTATTCAGGGTGCTTGGGACCTAAAGTTTTCTGGATAAGGAATCTTCCCATAATTTGGATTACCATATTTTAAACCTTAAAAATAATTTGAATATAAATTAAATCCAATAGGATTGTTTTGCCTCCAGTAAGGATTAATTATATCCTAGTTGGGATCAAGTACAAGGTACTGTTTTATTATTACAGAGAAAAAGGAAATCATTTTTGAAAGTATGAATCATTTGATTAAAATGAAATCTATGGGAGATGGCCTTTCTGTAATACTATGCTTTCTGGTTAACAGGTTTCCAGAAAATGGATCCTATATTATTGTCTTTCGATGCACTTATCAATCCCTCCATGAATTAAGGTAAATCTACACATTTCAGGTTTATTTCTGTTGTGTTGGTATATTTCTCTGTGCCATTTATGTTCAAAAATGAATCTGAAATGGAAGTTTATTTGATACATTCATACAAGGTGACTTTGGAAGGCATGTCTAATTATCTGTACAATAATATCAGTATATTGTAAATCTCAGAGCCACAATAAGACAAGCTGCACAATTTACTAGTAATAAAGAATATTATGGTGCTTTTAATTGCTACAAGCAACAAGTCCTTGCATGCATTTATTATGCTGGTTATTAAGGTGACAGTCCTGATCTATGGTAATATTCATCAGACATATAAGCGCTGTACTACATTCCTGTCTGTTTTTATGAATCTTCAAAAATGAAGCATAGCTCGTCCTAGGCTTGAAACAGGGGCAGCTTAGCAGTGTATAAACAGTAGGGTTTCTTAGGTGATAAATGGAACCTCCAGCAGTTCCCTGACAAATTCTGCGCTCAGCAGTCTTTCAGCAGAATGACTTTGTGTGCGTCTGTGAATGCAATTATGGGTCCTTTTTTCAGGGCTCTTTTTAATGGGATGTCAAATAGGCTTTGCAACTTGATCCATATTTGGTTTTTTATAGTTTGACACAAAAACGGCAGAAAACGGTATGGCATTAGCTAACATGAATATATTTTCCATCGCTATGGAACAGTATTACAGGCTGATAATAAAGCTCTCGCTAGGCACATACAACCTGATTTAGACCCAGTAATACAGAACTGTTTTCCTTGTACAATGAAGGCCGCATCACATGTTCATTTTCAACTCCTTCTTGAAGAATAAAAACATATTGTATGTGCTTCCAATACATTAAACCACTTCTCTGCTGGCCAATTTTCTATGACATTTTCCAGTCTGAAAGTCTGACAGAATGAGCTGAGGCCTTTCACTCCTTCTCTATATTACAGCTTGGCTCATGTAGTTAAAAAGGCTCAAAGCAGGGTGGGGGCTTATGCAATTCAGTGTAAATGCATCTCTCTGCCATGTGTACCTGTCGGCTCAGTTAGGAGGGTAACGCTGACAACAGGGCATTTAGAGCTAAAGAAAATTATAACAGAGTCAATAAAAGGGCTATCTATGCAAGGTAGAATGTATAAGGAAAGTTAGAATCCCCTAATAAGGCAAATAAATAAAAGAAAAGCAATAATGGATGGTTACCATATGAGTTAGATGCACGGGGAGAGAAAATCAGTGTATACTATCAATGTATACTATAGTATATACTGTATACTCTCATATTGCAAACATTTGCTTGTTTACTAAACTTGGGCTAGTGCTTTGTATCCTTTATTTAGTGCAACTTTAATACAGCTGAATAGACACATTCTTCATGGAGAAGGACCTGGGGGTATTTATAGATAATAAACTTGGCTGTAGCAAGCAATGCCAGGCAGCAGCAGGAAAGGCAAACAAGGTATTAAAAGGGGCATAGATTCACAGAAGTAGGGGATTATTCCCCATCTTTACAAAGGACTGGTAAGGCCCCACATAGAATATGCAGGGCCATCTTGGTCTCCAGTCCTAAAAAAAGATATTATTGAATTTAATTGAATATTATTGAATTAGAGTCCAAATAAGAGCTACTATGCTGGTAAAGGGTATGGAATGTCTGAGTTAAGAAGGACTGGCCAAGTTGGTGGGGCAAATATGATTACTTTGTATAAATATATAAGGGGACTATATAACAATCTCTCTAATGATTTATTTACCACTAGGGCCTTCCAGCAAACATCGGATTAGAGAAAGAAGGTTTCAGTTGAAACTGTGAAGCTGTGGGATTCTTTCCCCGTGGCTGTTGTACTGGCTGATACATCATATAGTTTCAAGAGGAGGCTGGATGGATTCTTAGCAAGTGAGGGAATACAGAGTTATGGGAGATAGCTCTCAGTACACTATTTGCCATTGTGTAGTCAAGAAGGATTTTTTCCCTCTCAGGCAAATAGAAGAGGTTTCAAATGAGGGGTTTCACGTTTCTCTGGGTAAACTAAGAGTCCTTGTGCTATTTCAAACTTATATACTACATTACTGTGAAAACACAAGTTCTAATAAGCAGTTCCCTAAGGAAAAGGGAGGGTCGGAACATAGTATACGCAGTAAAAAAATGTCTATGTCTATGTTTGGGATACTTGGATATCAGGTGCAGAATATTTAGGGTTATGGTTACTGCCACAATATAAAAAAGGCTCATTTACAATTGGGCCAAATCCTGTGCAATTTTCCAGTCCAAATCTACACGAATTTAACTATAATTGAGCATAAGGAATTTTAGTGTAACTTTTGGCAACCTGGGCTCAGTGACCATTCAAGCAGTCATTTCTGCCATGTGCCAATATTAACACTATTAGCATTCTATTCAGTGGGGTACAAGTCAGATATGTCCATGGATGCAACTGGTAAGTGGAACCTGGGAATGAATGCTATGCCCAGCGTGGTGGTAATTTCAACAAACTAACAGAGCTGGCAAGATGGTTGAACTGGTGTTCCTCACTGGGTGAAAATATGGGTGCAAGTACCTTTGTAATATGTTTCAATGCATTCTCAATTTTGCATCTGTTTTAGACTCACTTCACCAACAGTCAGGGGGCCATTGGTTGGGAGTTTTATTTGAACAATATTAGTAGGAGGGCAGGGCAAAACAATGTCCTATCTATCGGTTGATCCTTCAGAGATGTGCTGTAAGCTGTAGGAAAAATAGAGGCAAAAGAACAGATGAGAAATACAACACATTTCTCATTCCAATCATCACCTGTGTACAGTATGTGAAAAAACCTCATTTATCACCTAGGGTAGCTTTTTAAATGGAATTATTTTATTGTAGCATCTGGGACTGTACCCTGTAATAAATTGCTGTGAGTTTCTATACTTTTTTGGCTTTCTGATTTTATCGTTGAAGTCATTCTGAAGACAAACTGCAGTCAGAAAGACTTTAAGATCTTCTACTGAGTCGTGTTATCAAATTGCCCAAACATATCCCTTCTTGATTGATTGCCCTACAGATTATTAAAGCTAGTGGACTAGTCATAGTCATATTCAATTTATTTCTCTGAAGCCAACTGTAAACTGCAGCATGCAGCATTCCGAGTGTAAAAACAGTGCTAAAGGAATGACTTAGAGGAAGAGCTGAGTTGCAGTAAAGTTTTCTATTGGGTCGGCACACAGTTGTTTGGTCTAATCTGTATACATGGCTAATATTTATCAGTGACTACATGGATTAGCCAAGGGAAGCAAATACATGGCTTACTGTTAGCACAAATGCAATAAATGACAACAGTGGAAAACTAAACATTAGGATTTAATATTGGAATAGAAAATGTTTGCCAGAGGTTATACAACATTCACACCTGTCCCTGCCCCAGTGGATCTTACGAACTAAGGTCCCTATCACATTCACGCACACTATGGAGTCAGAGGAAACTGGAGCACCCATAAGAAACCCACCCAGATGCAGGAAGTACATACAAACTCCTTGTAGTGCTTCAGCTCAATCAATAAGCACGTGCAACCGGGGACATTATATTATCCATATATATTAAAGGTAAGTGTTATTTTTAATGCTGTAATTTAATATTACCCTAATATTAGGGTTCAGGTTCTGTTCAGTATTTGCATGTCTTTTGTGAAGCATTTAGTGTTTGGCCAAATCCAAAAATGATGTTCCCTACTCTGAACCCTCATGCGAGGGTATTGTAATTATGGTCCAACCCCATTCCCACCTATGCCACCTCAGTGGGGTTCATATTGTGATAAGGTCACTGTCAGGATACCTGGGAAAGTCCAGGACGGAGCTTATATATGTCCTAGGTTCCTAAAAGAATGGTTCCGGGACTGCTAGTCCGGGTGTTGTGAGTTTACCTGAGGCATCTCAGCTGGCTAATTAAAAGGCAGCCTGAGCAAAGTAGAATGCTGCAGTCTGGGGGAAAAACACAGGGAAGCTGCCTGTGTGAGCTGACTGAGAGATTTTTGAAAGCACTACAAGGTTTGAACTTTGTTTTCCTTTTCTCTGTGTGGGAGACAGGCGGTAGGTCTGCTCCTGGTTAGTTAGGACAATTGACCTGTTTTAGGTAGAGCCCATTATGTGGCAAGGATTTTATTTTGAACAATTTTGTAATTTTTTATACAAGTGAAAATAAACTGCCTAAAAGAGAATACACTCTCACGTGTTGTAATTGTGCCAAGGGCTGCTTTACCCCCAGAAAGCTGGTCCCTGCTACCTAACCCCTGACAATATGTAGTGACTATGGTTGCAGTATATTTGCACCCCATTTGCTGTATATTGGAAGGAGTTCAGACAGGGATTAGTGACCTGACTCCCCCAGTCCCAGGATAATACTTTTACAGTTCAGGTTAATCACTATAAATCTCAGCAGTTACTTTCCCTCTGAGCAGCAGCAAAACAAACTCATTAGCATCTCCCTTGTGTCCCCTACTAAAGCTGTATGGGGAGGCCAGTGAGACATATAATCATCTATAGGAGCCATGTTATAGCTAAATAGTCAGTATTATTAAGCACAATTGCTATTTCTCATCATAACCTACTTTTTCCTTCTCATTTTCTCAGATCAGCTCATTAAAGCTGATCACCTTTTTTTACACCAAAGACACCCTAAGAGGCAGTCCAAGTTCCTTTAATGAATTCTATGCATACTAGCAGTTTTATCTCTCTAATACAAAGATATGCTTGGCTGCCTCAAAGGTGTAATCATTATTTCTCACTAATGCCAGAGCTATAAATGAAATCATGTCCTTACATTCATTATCACAGCCACTCTTTCTTCTGGCTACAAATACTGCCATTACTTTGGTGTGTATTTATAGTTCTTCCATTTTAAGTGATATTCTGAGCATGAAGTCACCCTTTAATTCCTCTAATTATCTTTGGCTTTTACCCTGATAACATTTTAAGCTTTTTATACTTACCATTGGTATTTATTTATTTCTCTGCTATTGAGAAGTGATTATCTACAGGTAAAGCACATTGTTACTGTGTTTTCTATAAATACTGTTAATTGGAATTTCTAACCTAATTTGACCTCCTTATTAGAACATGGCTGTGCTAACCCAGGTAGGGCTTCTGTGGACAGGGAGAGAGCGATGTGAATGGTAGGAGATCAGCTACTTTATGCTATAGTAGAGCAGATTGCCCAGAGCTGGTAAATATTTATGTACAGGGTAGAATTGGTAGCACTGGCCTGGGGCATTTGTGAGTGAACATTTTGACCATGACTGAGCCTCATGCTTCACAACTGAAGAGTAATTTTCAGAAAGGGAAGCTCATACCAAATTGTTAATATCTTATAAACACCACTATATATTCGCATCTGTCCCTGCCACAGTGAAGCTTACATTCTAATTTTCCTGCATCAGATCTGGTACCCAGTGGGTTATCCCCAAACCATTCTGCTTTTGTGGAAAAGTCATAGTTTCCTTAGTGTGTGTGGTCTACAGGCATTTTGCATAGGGACTCATACTCAGTCCAGGTCCCTGTATAATCTATGTATATGTATATATATATATATATATATATATATATAACAACAAAAATGTATCTTCAGTCCTGGTCAGTGTCCCAGAGTGACATCAATTGTAGTGATATCTGTTCCAGAAAAATGGCAGTAAAACCACTTTTTGGTAGGCTATGGGTCTTTTGGAGTCTATTAAGGACTTCTAATTAGTCAGTTATTCCTTATCCAGCTACAACTGGAAAAGGTAGGGGGGGGGGGTCTGAAAGACAGTATGGATTGTAAAGCAACCCAAGCTTCCAATGCAATGTCAGCAGCCACATTTGGCCTTATATCTGAATCTCCATGGTTGCCACAGCTCACAGCATGTAAATCGAACATTTCCCATGGGAACAATGATGCAGAAGAAAGAGTAATTAAGGTGTAATACTGGCATGTGATCATATTAAAGGGAACTAACTGTAATGTAATAAAAGTTGCTTCATTTTTAGTAACAAATAGCAACCAATTAAATGTTTGTTTTCAAACCACTGAAAGTAAATGCTATCTGCTAAGTTTCTATGAGTTATTTTTGCAGTAGCAAACTTTCCCCCTTTGTAGTACATATATGATATGACATCCCACCGGCAAAAATGTAAATCATTGGTGGGATGGCATACGCGGTGGCGCGATCTCCGAAGTTGCCTCTCTCTGCAAATCGCGCCGCCGCGTATGCCATCCCACCGGCGATTTACATTTTCGCCGGTGGAATGTCATATCGGGGAGTTTAGTCGCCAGCAACAAGGGAGATTTGTCGACTAAACTCCCTCGTGTGCCAGAGCCCTTAGGTGGCCCTTAGAAGGACATAGAGTTTAAGACCAGATAGAAGGCAGACTGGAATCAGGACCAGGACATCTGTATCATGAGACAGTGACAAGACATGAGGAAACACCATGGGTGAAGAACTGGTACAGGAAGCACAGGGAAAGAACAATGACAAGAAGGAATGCAGAGGACCCAGGAACAATAAACAGTGGAGTGGTTCTTTACAGGGGTTCAGTGGCATTATTATATATACAGCAGGTCCGGAGGGGGGGCCCGAGCGACAGGGGAGCCTAGAACATGGGGTCTGCCCTTCTCCTACCTTAAGCAGGGGGAAGGGAGGGAACCCCTTCTTAGATTTTCCTTGCAGGGTATCCAGCACTGCAGGGCTTCAGCAGGCCCGGATTTGTGGAGAGGCCATAAAGGCCCGGGCCTAGGGCGGCAGAAGTTTAGGGGCAGCATGCCGCCCCGCCACAAGGAAAATTTTTAAATTTGGCTCCCATATGGAGCAGTCGGGACCTCTCCCCACTGCTCCGTATGGGAGTTTAAAGGAGCGTTCGCGCATGCGCAATGAGGAGATGGCGTGTTGCGCATGCGCACTGGGGGGGGGGCGCGTTCGCGCATGCACACTGGGGGCGCGTTCACGCATGCGCACGGTGGGACACCCACAGGGGCGGCCTCGGGGCTTCAGCAGTAGTGATGGATTTGTGTCAAAAAATTATCGTGTGTCAAAATAATGGTGCACAAGACAATTTTTTTGACATGCATCATTTTCTGTGTTTCAAGAATTTTTTTGCCGTTTCACAACCTTTTTTTAAACTTTACATTTTTCGACGAAGCTAAATGGGACAGATTCGCTTATCACTATTCTACAGAGAAGAACTTATAATGATATACAGGGTAATGTAATAAAGGGCACAAAGCTGGCCTGGTCTATTCCCCCACAGCAACTAATCAGATATTTTTCCAAGCAGATGCCCAGGATCTGGCATGAAATTAAAAACTATGAAACTTACCCAGTTTAGTTAGTATAGGTAAAGGGATTCATTATCCATTATCATGTTGGGTTTATTTTATGTTTAAATATTTTTAGCAGACTTAAGATATGGAAATCCAAAGATTGCTTATTTGAAAAAGCCCGGGTCCCGAGCATTCTGAATAATAGATCCTATACCTGTATTGTGTTTGGTATAAGTTCCAAATGGGAGTACTGCTATTGTAACAGCAGAACCCCAACAAACTGGAATCCCTCTGCACAGAAATCATAGGAAGGATGGCAGTGTGTGGGCCTCCAGCTGATTTTGAAGGCTTTTGAGCCATGCTTGAAGTTGTGATCCAACAAGAGCTGGAAAGCTGCAGTTTATCAATAGATTTGCATAGCTGTAAAAACAACACATGAAATAGCATGTTTAATAAAAAAGCTCCTAAGCTCTACATCATGTCTGCAACCTGCGGTGTCTTTGAAGTCTGTCATTATGCAAAATATATAAATAAATAAATGGACTAGAGAATATGATTGTGTTGTTAGTGCTAAATTGGTGCCGACATGAAGGGAGATCAACGCCTTGCTATGCAAAGCAGCAACGACATTGTGCCATTTAGCAAACAGCTGTTCTAGCCTTAAGCTTAGTCTACAAATGATCCCAAGTCCTGATAAAACATTAGCACACTTTTATCACCTCCATATATAACTGGGAGTTGGCAGACAAAATGTGACATGGGGAATACTATATTGCAAGTGACAAAAATAAAAGCTATAAATTGTTGGAATTACTCAGGAGCTACATAGAGAGCAGCCATTAAAGGAGATCACAAGAATCACTCCAGCAAAGGAGTTGGTGCATCTAAGTATCTTAGCACTGGGCAGATGAGTGCTGGGACTGGGATCATTTTAGTGTGTATATGTGTGTATTGTGTGTATATGTAGCCCAGTGACAAATAGAGAACAGTGAATAAGTTACTGAACAAAGATCTTGACATGAATATAAAAGAAGTGTCTAAAAACACATGCCTTCCCACAGCTTCAATACACGGATACATTATGCCTCATATTTGCCTCTGGGCCCAAAGTGTAGCCTTCTGCTACATGCTCACATTATCAAAGTGCCCTGAAAATTCACAATCAAATAGCTTATACAGGTATGGGACCTGTTATCCAGAATGCTTGGGACCTTGGGTTTTCTGGATAAGAGGTATTTCTGTAAGTAGGATCTCAATACTTAATCAATACTATAAGTCTGCTAAAAATCATTTGAACATTGATTACACCCAGTATGATTGTTTTTGCCTCCAATAAGGATTAATTCTATCTTCGTTGTGATCAAGTACAAGGTACTGTTTTACTATTACAAGGAGAAATGAAATCATTTTAAAAATATGAATTATTTGATTAACATGGAGTCTATGGGAGATGGCCTTCCCATAATTTGGAACTACCTGTACTGGGAAACAACAGGGTCACAAAAGTGCATGTTTAGTCATGACACTAAAAACCAAGATTAAATAAAATGCACGGTGAAGGTGGCCATAGATATTATACTTACATAAAGCCCAAGGAAAGGAAATGTACTTTTAATGATGATCCTAGCACTCATAAAGATTTAAAAGACACTGTCGCGGTGCATGCAAACTTTGCAGAGCTAGTAACCAGGTAACTGTGATTCAGAGGTAGAAAAAGTGGCTGGAGCCACCACAGCCAATCAGATTTTATCTATTGATTTTCAATGGGGAAGATCAACCTGTTACCATTCTCACAGTATTAACACCAGGGTCATTAGGGGACTGCATTTTAAGGTTTTAAAAAGTGGGTGGAGCCACCAACAGCCAATCAGACTTCACCTATTGATTTTTTTTTTGGTTTAAATATAAAATGCTGCCTTTCTCTGTCAGGGTTCTCAAATTTTGCACAGTCAGCCACTGGCTGACTATGTATTCAGGGTTAGAAAAAGTGGGCGGAGCCACCAACAGCAAATCCATTTCCACCCATTAAATTTAATTGTTTTATATTTAAACTGATGCCATTATTTAAGTATTAATTCCAGGGTTGTTAGAGTTTGCAAAGTTAGTCACTATGTATTTGTCATTCAGGTAGAAAAAGTGGGTGGAGCCACCAACAGCCAATCACATTTCTCCTTTTTACTTTCAATGGTGAAGGGTAAAATGCTGTCAGTCCCACAATTTTTATGCCTGAGTCCCCAAACTTTGCAAAGTTGGTTACTGGGGGACTGCAGTTCAAAAATAGGAAAATTGGGTTGGGCCATTAACAGCCAATCACAATTTACCTATTGGCTTTTATTGGTTTTTAATTTAGACTGCTGCCGTTATTTAACTATTAATCCTAGGGTCCCTAAACTTTGCAAAGTTAGTCACTGGGTAACTGCAGTTCCAGGTTAGAAAAAGGGGGTGGAGCCACCAACCGCCAATCAGATGTCACTCGTTGACTTTCAGTGGGGAAATTTAAGTTGCTGCCATTCAGACACTATTAAAACCAGGGTCCCCAAACTTTGCACAGTGGTTTTTACTATATAACTGTTGTCCAAGGTCAGAGAAAGTGGGCGGAGCCAACGACAGATCAGATTTCATTCAGTGACTTCACGTTTTTCAAACCAACATGAAGTTTGTTCTCAAACTTCCCTTTCTAGTTATCCTTGCAATTTTTAATATTAAAATGGGTCCTGTATATTTGAGAAATACTTGGTCACTTTTCATGAAAGACAATTATCACTCAAAAAATGCCATTGGGAATTTTTGAGCAATAATCATTTGTCATGAAAGTGCACCTAAGTAGATAGTAAAATAGTGCCTTTTGTGTGTATAGAACATGTTGTAACCCTAAGGGGCTGATTTACTTACCCACGAACGGGTTGAAATGAGTCCGATTGCGTTTTTTTCGTAATGATCGGTATTTTGCGATTTTTTCGTATGTTTTGCGATTTTTTCGGATTCTTTACGAATTTTTCGTTACCAATACGATTTTTGCGTAAAAACGCGAGTTTTTCGTAGCCTTTATGAAAGTTGCGTAAAAAGTTGCGCTTTTTTCGTAGCGTTAAAACTTACGCAAAAAGTTGCGCATTTTTCGTAGCGTTAAAACTTAAAAGGTGCAAAGTTTCGCGTAAGTTTTAACGCTACGAAAAAAGCGCAACTTTTTTGCGCAAGTTTTAACGCTACGAAAAATCGCCAGATTTTACGCAACTTTCGTAATGGCTACGAAAAACTCGCGTTTTTACGCAAAAATCGTATTGGTAACGAAAAATTCGTAAAGAATCCGAAAAAATCGCAAAACATACGAAAAAGTCGCAAAATGTTTGTTTTCAAGTCGGAACTTTTCCAATTCGGGTCAGATTCGTGGGTTAGTAAATCAGCCCCTAAGGCTTAGAAATGGAAGGGGATGCATCGCTCTAAAAAAACAAACAATTCTTTTAAAATATAAAATAAAAGGTGAAGTGTATGAACAGGTGTATAAAACTGATTATCTTGGGTTTTGCCATTATTTTATATGTGTGTGATTGTGGACATGGAGTTTTATACACTGTGTATGAGTGCTGTGAGCTGACTACAGAGCGGGGTTCCTGCAAGACTTGCATTATAAGTTATACTCAAAGTTATATTATCAAGCAGTCTATATGTGGCAATTCACACTGGTGAAAACTAAGGCATTTTTGGGGGGGTTTGCCCCTGTGTTGTTGCCCTTAAAGGAGAAGGTGTACAGGTGAGTCTTTCTGGTATCTAACCAGTTGGTTACATGCTAGTAGTTGCCTATTAGTGATAAGCAAATTTGTCCTGTTTGGCCGAAACAACCGGAAAGTTAACGAAACAGTGGTGCCCTGCGCAACTTTCGTGACGCTATGACACCCGTTGTGATACGCCCATGTCAATTTCAACGTGACTGCGCCCAATTTGATGCAACCTTGCATCAAAAAAAATTTGCCAATGGCGAAATGCGGAAATTCGCTGCTAATCCATGCCTGGCGAAAAGATTTGCTCATCACTATTGCCTATGCCTGTGCATGACCATGTATCAGTCACTTGATTCAGTGCTCAATATATACTCACTTTAATAAACATATATTGGAGTGGATTCTTTGTCTATTTTCTCTAAAGAACTATAACCATAGTAAGAGGGTATAATCTAAATTCTTGAACAAGATGCTGGCCCCCTTTTAAAACCATTCCAGCATAATGGTTAACTCAGAATGCCAAGAAGCCAAAAGCTGGAACTGGGGGTCAGCAGCAGAGGCAGGACGCTCGGACGCATTATTAGGATCACTAACCCCCTATTTGCCTCTGTCCCTGCACTCAGGTAAACCCATCAGCTCCAGTGCACTCCCTGTATGGAAAATGGTTGCTCTGCTTAGCTTGCTAAGTGTAGCACTATCTCTTCCCATTGAGCATGTGGGAAGGTAAAAGATTCATCTGAATGTGTGGGGACTGAGGCAAGTAGGGCAGGTGTAAAAGGCTCAAAAGGCAGGGGAAGAAGGAAAAGTAATGGTGGCACCCCTTGACTAGGGTGTCATGTTTACTAGGTCCTGCTTTCAAAAAGACAAAAACTGTGGCTGAGCCTTAAAGCACAGTGTGGCGTTCTTGTTGTGTATCCCCAATGGATTCAGGCAGATCCCATACTGTAGGACCATCTAACAGGAATCTTTCATCATGCAGTTCTTAGTATGAAGGTGACTGAGGTTACAGTGGCTCTTAGCCAAGATTTAGTAAATGAGTTACTGCAGGAATTCCACAATAGTAAGTCTCTACAAACTGTACTTCTCTACTGTAGATAACACTCCAGCATTTTTGGAACAGCCTTAGCAATTCTGTGATGCCCATGGAAGAAGACCATTTCCTTTGTATACTCGCCACGTGAGAGCATTTTTAAACAGCAGTGTAGGTGATTAACTGATAAGTAATGAGGGCATCACTAATTCCCTACCTTGTCCTGCTTCTGTCATTTAGATGGGGTTGTGAAAAATCAGAGATCCCCATGCTATTAAGAATGGGCCCCATAATCCTCTTTCATAATGTGACATTTGGTCCTACAGTAGAAAATAGTAATATATAATAATCTCAGATTTTCAAGTCATGAAGCTGATTCATTGGCTTAATTTGAGTCCCCTAAAGATTAAGGAAACACTGTTAAAGAACATCCAAATGGCCACAAACCCAAATAGGGGTTTTGAAACAAAGATTCAATTTAAAAAGTGCAAAAACAGAACACTTTTGAAAAAATTGTTTTAGTTGCAATTTTTATTTATACTTCCCTTTATGGATTTTAAACTATACTGTGCCTCATATACGTGATTCTTAGTTTTATCTTAATGTAGCCCACCTTTGCTGTAGTCTGTGGTACTACTTCTTTATTTGGCGCTACAGGAGCCCTGAGCCCCGCTTACTATGGGGACAGGCGTTTCCCAGCAATGGCGTGCCTCCACCCAGGGATAGTGGTATGGACTTATTTCCTACCCCCTGGGAACTGCATAGGTTGATGTGCCCCTCCGGACTAATAGATCTCACCACACGGGTATATGAATGAAGTAAATGAAAAGGTTTATTGGACGGACACCTCTCCAGGAGCAGCGTAACCATAGTATACAGTGCAGGGTATATCTCCATACATCTCATTGAGTACCATCTCCTGTTGGCCTACCCAACGGTACTCCCGACATGTGTTCCCATCTAGGGGCTCTCCCCGGTACTCACGGCAAGACACTCTACCATAGAGTTCCCCCGGTACTCACGCTAGGACGTTACCCCACAGGGACCCACACCGGTACTCTCATAGGGCATCCTCAGATCCGGCCTCCTGGACTGGTGGTGCCTTGGTACACCTTCCCTAGCCTCTTAATTCCCTGCACTCCGGCTGATGTATTGCCGGGAGGTCTTAACCTCGCTTACTACTCCTGGAGGGGCCATGTCCGCCCATTCTAAACTCGCTACTCTACATATCACTCCTAGAGCGATCTATTACAAAACTCCTATATCAGAACTGTGCCCAGGGCACCCACTCCATTACTGGAGCAGTCCCTAGACCAACCAACCCCCACAGCACATGGCTGCGTCATTTATATGGGCCTGTGTACCACCTTGTGGTCATAACCCAAACTACAGGGGTCCTCCCCATTAACTATATAGCACCCAGTCATCCCAGTGTCCCTGTGTCCCAGCACCACCCTGTGGTCTGTCCTAGGGGTTCCTGTCCTAAGGGCCCGTTTTTGGTAAACCCCTACATTCTCCCCCTACAAGAAAATTGTCACCTCCTGGCTGACACACATTCTACTAAATACAATACATTTACCATGTTGTTTTCACATCACGCTTCACAGCTCCTCCAGGAGACTGCCAGGGTACAATGGATGACTGAAAAGGAAGAATGAGACATAAAAACATTCCCACCCTCCATAGTCTTGGTGAAAGTCCCCATAAGAGTCTCTGTCCCTTAGACATTTCACAATCCCCGGAGGCTACGGACCCCGAGATCTCCACCTTCCAGGGATACAACTGTAGTGGTCCGGACACCAGGGTAAGATCGCCGTCCCCTAGGTATCGCCCGTATACGGCTGGACTTGACTGGTTGGTATTTAGAGTCGTCAACATTGCCAGCGTGGTTCTGTATCCATCATTGAGCTTGTCCTCTCTCAAAGGTCCCATCCAACCTCTGTGTCCACAGCTTGGGCATCGGCCCAGGGCCTGTTTTAGAGCTGAATGGACCTCGGCCCCACAGTCACCACATATGGGCACCATGAGGAATTCTCCCAACGGCGAGGGCTTCTCTACAAAAGATCCTAGCCACACGTAACGAATATTGGCATCGTACAGGCTACCAACTTCCGGTCTAGAAAGCATGGGTGTCTCACTCCCTCTTTCACTTCCGGACTTAATCGACATGCTTGCTGTGGAGTTGTAGAGGAGCTTACTCTCACGACTCACTGCCAACTGAGAAAGTCCCAAAATGGCCGCTGTGACATCAGCTAGCAACGTCACTTCCTCAGCCCTGTGCGCACTTTCTAACGTGTCCTATTGGCCGCTGACCCTCACGGGGCGGTCGGTATGCAAATCAGGTACTTTCCCTTCTGGCCCGCCTAAATCTCACGGGTATTCCCCGGCTCTCCCTTGGCGCCAATCTTCCTGCAATCCTATTGGCTAGGAGCGCCCTTGCTCCTCTTTTCGCGCCAAATCCCACCTGGGGATGCGGATCAGGAGGGCCCAAATCTAATCCGGTCGGGAAAAGGGTTTCACAGACACACTAGGCCTCAGTTCCTTTAGAGCCCGGTCTGGCAAAAAGTTCCTGCTCTCATCTCAGCAGTGCCTCCAAATGTAGCCCACCTGTGCAGATACTGTGGTACTACTGCTTTACTTGGCGCTACAGGAGCCCTGAGCCCCGCTTACTATGGGGACAGGCGTTTCCCAGCAATGGCGTGCCTCCACCCAGGGATAGTGGTATGGACTTATTTCCTACCCCCTGGGAACTGCATAGGTTGATGTGCCCCTCCGGACTAATAGATCTCACCACACGGGTATATGAATGAAGTAAATGAAAAGGTTTATTGGACGGACACCTCTCCAGGAGCAGCGTAACCATAGTATACAGTGCAGGGTATATCTCCATACATCTCATTGAGTACCATCTCCTGTTGGCCTACCCAACGGTACTCCCGACATGTGTTCCCATCTAGGGGCTCTCCCCGGTACTCACGGCAAGACACTCTACCATAGAGTTCCCCCGGTACTCACGCTAGGACGTTACCCCACAGGGACCCACACCGGTACTCTCATAGGGCATCCTCAGATCCGGCCTCCTGGACTGGTGGTGCCTTGGTACACCTTCCCTAGCCTCTTAATTCCCTGCACTCCGGCTGATGTATTGCCGGGAGGTCTTAACCTCGCTTACTACTCCTGGAGGGGCCATGTCCGCCCATTCTAAACTCGCTACTCTACATATCACTCCTAGAGCGATCTATTACAAAACTCCTATATCAGAACTGTGCCCAGGGCACCCACTCCATTACTGGAGCAGTCCCTAGACCAACCAACCCCCACAGCACATGGCTGCGTCATTTATATGGGCCTGTGTACCACCTTGTGGTCATAACCCAAACTACAGGGGTCCTCCCCATTAACTATATAGCACCCAGTCATCCCAGTGTCCCTGTGTCCCAGCACCACCCTGTGGTCTGTCCTAGGGGTTCCTGTCCTAAGGGCCCGTTTTTGGTAAACCCCTACATTAAGATAGATTATTATAGCTGGCTTGGCCAAGTTTTGACCAACCTGTACTACATCTGCCCTTTTTGTATTGATTCAAACAACCTAAAGTTGTTGGATGTGTTGGAAAATGTTTTTGGCTGATTATCATTATAGAACGGATTATAGCACCTATCCAATCAGATTATTTTATTTTGTGTCTAATGGTTTGTCTCTTAGCCTATTGGTTGGGTCGGAGGCAGATAATGCCTGTTGTCACAAGTGATTGTAGTTCATAGAAGTGTAACCCTTTGTTGGCTATATTGCCTATTTTCCAGCTGCTCTCAGACATTTATGATTCTCTCTCTTGCAAGACCTTGCAAAGGTGTAGGAATGGGTAAGAGGTACCTGAACTGTAACTATCAACATACACAGTGTTTAAACCAATAAAGGGCAGTGGACTAATGGTTAACTATTTATTACCAAGTAGCAAATACTTCTCAGTATATAAAATATTTCAGGTACTTACATTCCAAGTCCTTTTGGGGTTTACTTACACCACTGCTGGTCTTGTCTCCCAGTGTTTTCGACTGCCTCAAATGTGTTACATAGGATTACACACGGCTCTTGCTACCCACTTGAGTCCCTACACTTGAGTACAACCTGGGAACCAAACCCACATTATATCAACTTGGGTGCTAATACAGGATCTGCTATCCACCATCTATAACTCATTCACAGGGTTCATTTTCCTGACTTTGCCAAGGGTTCTCCTTTCCTTAGGGCACAGAACATCCTGAGGCCTAATGCTCCAGATTCCCCAGTCCTCCTGAAGAGGAGTCTAAAGAGGAAAAAATATGTGCCCTTATATAAACTATAGACACGACAACTGGGCCTATGGGAACACATCTATCCCTGAGGGCATAGGTTATAGCTACCAGTACAATCTAAGCACAATAATATCTAATGACTTGGGTTGATCCCAATAAGCATTTTTCTTTTTCAACTGTACCTGCTATATTACAATTAAAATGACCATAGTTTTGCCACTTTTTATGGAGGAATTATACCATAACCCCTCAATGTATCTAGTTGCTATTGAGACTAAAGTATGTGAAGTATTACAGGTATGGGAATGCTTGGGACATGGAGTTTTCTGGATAAAGAAATTTTCTATGATTTGGATCAACATATGTTAAGTCTACTAAAAATAATTTAAACAATAAATAAGCTCAATAGGGTTGTTTTGGCACCAATATTGATTCATGCTGTCTTCTTAATATCAAGGTATTGTTTTATTACTACTGAGAAAAAGGAAATAACATCTAAAATATCAAATTATTTGATTAAAGTGGGGTCTGTGGGAGATGACCTTCCCGTAATTCAGAGCATGCTGGATAACAGGTTTCGACTTAACAGATCCCATACCTGTACTCAACTGTATCATCACAAAAGGTAAAAAAACAGGTTTGAAACACATGACATTGGTATAAATATGGGAGAAGGCAATTTTTTTCCAGCTCTACTTCCCTTACCCTCTTAGCAGCTGTGATTCAAATGTTAAAATAATTGAACAGGGGTGGAAGAATCATACCATAACCACAACCTCTATGCCCTTTAATGGGCTGTCACCAATTTGCCAGTGGTTTGGGGATGTGAGGTGGGGTACTGAGTATTCTGGCAGGTGACATACTTCCCCTGAAATAACTAATTTTATGATTATTATGCAATTGTCACAGGAAGATATTAGATCTACCAAGGCATAGATTGTTTGGAAACATTTCTGCATAAAGGTTGAGCTGTTGTCATATAGTTCTGTTTTGTTGTGTCATTTGGAACTTTGTGTGTTATAGTATATTCTCTGAGAGAGATAACATCTTATACACTGAGCTGGAAAACAACTGAGGTGGCAGAACTCTTATTCTGCTCTTCCCAGCCAAGATTTGCCAACAAGTTGGCAGTTAGTATAAACAGTTGCTTCATAAACATTCAATTAAATGTATACATAGCCTATTATTAGTATAGGTGCAGCTGATTAATTTGCAGTTCAATAAATAGTATATATGATGGCAAAACAACTGTGTGCCCAGAGGTCTTCTTCTTTGCAATGGTACCTTTCTGTACCTTTCTGTATAATTTACAGTATTTGCCCGGGACCAGGTTTTGCCAGACATGGAAATTGTTTTATCTTATTTAACCACGATTATTATGTTTTACAGGGTCATTCTTTCCATCAGTAAAGTTATGTTTGTCCTTGTTCTAACCTGACAAGCACTGATCTAGACTGGAGTTTTGCAACAGGTGAATTGCCCAACATGCATTTTATGTTTAGTCATTATAAATAGCGGCTCGCAAAGCCCCATGGTCAGCCAGAGAATGGATAAAACTCGAACTTTATTTACATTCTTAAAAACCCAGAACGCCTGACGCGTTTCGTGCGTTCCCATACTTAATCATAGGCATACATTCTGAGACAGTAACATGGTAAATAAAGCCTATCAATTAAGGACATCATGATGTCATTAATTGATAGGCTTTATATACCATGTTACTGTCTCAGAATGTATGCCTATGATTAAGTGCGGGCACGCACAAAACGCGTCAGGCGTTCTGGGTTTTTAAGAATGTAAATAAAGTTCGAGTTTTATCCATTCTCTGGCTGACCATGGTGCTTTGCGAGCCGCTTTCATCAGAGATTTGAGTTTGCTCCCTTGGGCTACGGGTTCAGGGCTCCAAGCACCCGAACCAAATTTCGGCATCGGTGAGTGTGTGTATATTTATGTGATCTTCACTGCATGTGTTCTAGCATTTGAAATATTTGGCGAGGGACCTGGGGTATATACACCCAGGTCAACACCTTTTTTAGGTAAAGATTTTTGTCTTTAACTTTGATCTCTTTTATAAATTGTCTAATTAGACTGTGTTTGTACACTATATATATATATAAATTTTATTGAATTGGGTGTATTCTTTGAGGATTTAGGTAGTCATTATAGATACACAGGTTCATTTACCAAATAAATTGTACCATGCTATTGCCCATAGCAATACATCAGCAAATTTTTCTTAAAGAATACGTAAACCATTGAAAATAAATGTCATATTGCTCAGGGTGCTTTTTTAAGCACATTTGCAATTTACATTACTTTTTGTGTTTTGTTTTAAAGCAATTAAGCTGTTAACTGCTGAGCAGAGCAACATCGAAACAATTTTCCAGAATGCCTGGGACCTGGGGTTTTCTGGATAAGGGGTCTTTCCATAATTTGGATCTCTATACCTGAAGTCCACTAAAAAATAATTTAAACATTAAATAAACCCAATAAGATTGTTTTGCCTCCAATAAGGATTCATTGGGCCTGATTCACTAAAGGGCGATAAAAATGATTGCACGCTTTTTCGCGTTAAAAAACGCAAAATAACTTGCGCGCGATTCACCATAGTATTATCGCGTGCGAAAAATCGCCATTTTCGCATGGGGTATTTCTCGCACTAGTTTTACCGTTTTGCGTTAATTTCCGCGCTGAAAAGAATACGATCGCATGATTCACTATAACTTTTGCGCGCTAAATATCGCATTCGGCTATACGAAAATTAACACCTACTACAGGCAGGCGAAAAATTATACAAAAGTACAGTAAATGATTTTTTGCAATGAAATATGGACTTACAGTGTTATTTATTCAAGTCTGTGTTTCCCCCAGAGTGACGCAGCCGCCAGTTTGCAGCGAAATGTTCATTTTTAATACAGTAATTTTCCGCAAGTATTGGCGTGTATGGCTAACATGGCGTGCATTCATTTGCGCGACTATTTCTATTTGGCTACAAGTGATGAAATGTTTCGCCAGGCATGGATTCGCAGCAAATTTTTGGACGTGCGTTGAATTTTTTCACGGCGGATTTTTTCATGCGTTCCGCCAATGGCAAAACGCATGAAAAAATTCGCCACGCAAAAATTCACCGCACATCCAAAAATTGATACAAGTGTCAAAAAATAATAGTCACGGGCAACAATTTTTTTGCCCGCACAACATTTTTGCCGTTTCGGGGATCTTTCGAAAGATTTGCTAATTTTTCACTAAAGAGACCAGAACACATTTGCTCATCACTAGTGGCTACTATTTATAAGCATCTACTATTTATATGTGGCTAATATTTATATACACCATTTATATGCTTCGACAATTTTTATACACTATTTCTATGCTACCATTCATATTCGGTGATTATTCGCGTAATTTAGCGCATGTACAGGCAAATACCGCATTGAAATAGTCTTTCGCGAGTTAAATAACGCTTGCAATATCGCGCGTAAAAAGCGCAAGTATGCTTATAGTGAATCGTGCGAAAAATCGCCAAAATTAAGCGGCGGTAAAAATTTTAGCGCACAATAAGAATAGCGCAAGTTTTATCGCCCTTTAGTGAATCAGGCCCATTGTATCTTAGTTACCATCAAGTACAAAATACTGTTTTATTTTTTACAGGGATGAAGGAAATCATTCTTAAAAATCTGAATTATTTGATTAAAATGGAGTCTGTGGGAGATGGTCCTTTAGTAAGTTGCAGCTTTCTGGATATCAGGTTTGCGGATAACAGGTCCCATACCTGTATTAGAGGTTGGTAAACAGCTTAATAACTTTGAAATGGGAAAAAAATAGTTAATGCTTAGAAAACCCTGAACAATATTACATTTATTTTTTCAAAAGGTTTATACAATCTTCTAAATCCATCCAGCAGCTCAGATGGTATTTTAACTGGGGTAATGAGAATATCAGAGCTACTAGTAGAATTTTCATAGAACAGCCTGCCACTTTAGCAGAATTGCCTGCTAACACAAGATACACACTTTACTATAGCACATGAATTTTAATCGTCTTAGACTGAGGCAACATTACACCCTTTATTTATTTCCAGGAGCTTATTTTTAATTACTGCTTTACATTAATTGAGGCTGCCACTGATAGAAATGAAATAGAGTTCTGCACAAGCTATTTATGATCAAACACTTTATTTTACATTTCAACTAATTGAATGAAGGCGACAAGATTTACAGTCTGTCCGACAGTGTTTCAGTTTTACCATCCAGAGAGGAGAGCATTAGAGAGGCACCTTAATTTATGGACTGCAACATGCCTCATAACACTTCATTGCTCAAAGGAAACAAAATGGATGTACAAAGCAAAGTGACACCACATTTTGTGTGGGAGATTATATGTTTTCTTTAATGCAAGTAGTGATGGCTACTGTATGTACAATAAATTTAGCTACAAGATTCAGTATGACAATACAAGCTAAGAAATGATAGTTACAAGAACAGGCCTGGCCTTGCAATTTGTAGATTCTGGCAAATGCCAGAGGGGCTGCTGTGAGGCTGATGCCACATGGCACTGCAGAAAAACAGGGGCTGAAAATCATCCCCTCCTCTGGCATCAGCCTTCTTCTTTGCCTGCAACCAGAACCACTAAATCAGCCCAGGTGCAGGCAAACACAAGGGATATCAGCTCTGAAACTCTTGCGTTTCTTTATGATGATTGTTGGATGCCAAAAGTGGGCGGAGCTGTGAACAGCCAATCAGATTTTACCTATTGACTTGGTGGAAATTCAACCTGCTGCCATTCTCACAGTAATAACATCAGGGTCCCCAAACTTTGCAGAGTTAGGCACCAGGTAACTGCGGTTCAGTGGCAGAAAAAGTGGGTGGAGCCACCAACAGCCAATCAGACTTTACCTATTGACTTTCAATGGGAAAATTCAACCTGCTGCCATTCTCACAATATTAACACCAGGGTCACTAGGGGACTGCATTTTTAAGTTTTAAAAAGTAGGTGGAGCCACTAACAGCCAATCCATTTCCACCCATTAAATTTAACTGGTTTATATTTAAACTGATGCCATTATTAAAGTATTAATTATAATTATTAATTCTAATTAAACTTTGCAATCTTAGCCATTGGGTATTTGCGGTTCAAAGTTAGAAATAGTGGGCCGAGCAACCAACAGCCAATCACATTTCACCTATTTACTTTCAATGGTGAAGTGTAAAATGCTGTCAGTCCCCAAACTTTGCAGAGTTGGTCACTGGGGGACTACAGTTTAAAAATAGGAAAAATGGGTTGGGCCACTGACAGCCAATCAGATTTTATCCATTGAATTTTATTGGCTTAAATATAAAATGCTCCCATTCTCACAATATTTCTGCCAGGGTGCTCAAACTTTGCAGTTTGTCATTGGGTGACTTAGACTCAAGGTTCGAAAAATCACAATTCACCTATTGACTTTTACTGATTTAAATTTAAACTGCTGCCATTCTTTAACTATTAATCCTAGGGTCCCTAAACTTTGCAGTTAGTCACTGGGTAACTGCAGTTCCAGGTTAGAAAAAGGGGGTGGAGCCACCAACCGCCAATCAGATGTCACCAGGTTAGAAAAAGGGGGTGGAGCCACCAACCGCCAATCAGATGTCACTAATTGACTTTCAGTGGGGAAATTTAAATTGCTGCCATTCAGACACTATTAAAACCAGGGCCCCCAAACTTTGCACAGTGGTTTTTACTATATAACTGTTGTCCAAGGTTAGAAAAACTGGGTAGAGCCAACAACAGCCAATCAGATTTCATTCAGTGACTTCACGTTTTTCAAACCAACATGAAGTTTGTTCTGGAACTTCTCTTTCTAGTTGACATTATTTTTACACACAGTTCAACTGTGACCCATTCATTTTTAAAAAGGGGGCAATGCAACAGATGGCACCAAGGGGCTACTGAAGGCAAACTAGCCATGCCTCTTGTCTGTGTTTTATACTTTAAGGGGTGGTTCACATTTAAGTTAACTTTTCATTGTTTATTTTTTTATAGTTTTTTAATTATGTGCCTTCTTTTTGTAACTTTTTGCAGCTTTCAAAAGGGATTCACAGACCCCAGCAGCCTAAAAACTATTACTCTGTAAGGATACAGTTTTATTGTTATTGAAACTTATTTTTCTATCCAAGTCCTCACCTATTCATATACCAGATTCTTATTATATTCTTGTAATATTACAACTAAAAAATACATTTGTTGGTTCAAGAATAACATTCTGGCATTAATAGGTGCAGCATCGCTCAATTTGGAATGAGAGGGAGGAAGGTCTATGTGGCACCAAGCACAACATTTTGATGCAAGAATTTGATATAGACGAGCCCTTTTGACTTTCAGAACTTTAAATGACACCACTTGCACTAAACAGCAATTAGGCAACCAAAGCATTTTAAAGTACGCATTTGTTAAAATGTTTGCATCATTACTACATTACTACCATTAAAGATTATGCTGTAACATTTACAAAACAGTATAAAAGAATGTATGTTTCATGCACACAGGCTGGCAAGTTCACCTCAGTATGAGTACAGGTATAAGATTCAGATACGATCTGTTACTGGAAAGCTGTTATCCAGAAAGTTTAGGGCCGTGACACACAGGGAGATTATTTGCGCTGCAACAAATCTCTGTTGTCACGGACGACTAATCTCCCTGCAATGCCATCTCACCGGCTAGAATGTAAATCATTGGTGGGATGGCATACGCAGTGCCGCGGATTGCCAAAGCCGCCGAAGTTTCCTCTCAAGGCAACTCCGGCAAATCACAGCAAATCTTCCTTGTCGTTGGTGACTAATCTTCCCAAAATGCCATCCCACCGACTAGAATGTAAATCGCTGGTGGGATGGCATATGTGGCACGGCAAATTGCCGAAATCGCCGAAGTTGCTTTGAGAGGAAACTTCGGCGATTTCAGCATTTCGGGGAGATTAGTCGCCCGCAACAAGGGAGATTTGTCGTGCGGCGACTAATCTCCCCGTCTGTCACAGCCCATATAGCCTTACCCAGGGCTCCTTTTGTGTATATAATCCCATTACAAGAAACCAGATGAGGTATAGACTGACTGTCAAAGACTTTGACAATGCAAGCAGTTGTCATCAGAGTCGGTCTAAAACCCCCTGAACTTTCTCCTAGGATTAACATACAGATATTGTTAAACTGACCTATAGTTACCTTGTACTATATGAGAATACCCTTTCACATTAGCATTCACATGCTAAGTTTTTCTCTATGTATTTAATGCTGTGGGATTTGTCTGATTCCTGTAAAAACACTGAAACAGGAAAGGAAATGCTTGCTAGTAAGGTGTGCTTATTCCCCTGGTCATAAAACAGTATGTGAGGTTTTCCTCTGATTAAAAATAAGAGTCATTTCAAGGTTCTTTGTTCAATAGATATTGCATTTTGATTATGGATTCTTCTGTTTCATCATGAAAGTGCAAATCACAGCTTGTGGCATTGCTTTGTCATATAATATATCCTTACCTCATAGGAAACAGATTAGAAATGGTACTACAAGTATTTGGATGTGAGAAAGTTGTTGATACTATTTGCAAATGTAACCCCTATTAGGCTGTAAAACAGTCCAACACCAGCTAGAATAGGTTACAGCATGGGGTACATGCGACTCCGTTAAACAGGATAAGCCTTCGCTAAATATAAATAGCCAACTACAACTCACTGTAGCTGTGTGCAGAGTAAATTAGCAAAAATGGATGTCAGAAGGTTTTTAAAGGTGAACAAATAGCAATTGGGTTTATTGTCAGACAAATCAAGATGCAGGGTTATACTCACAAAGCAGATGTAACATGCAGTATTATACTCAGAGTCCTCCGGTTTATCCCACCTCTCTGGGAGACTTGGCAGGTAAAGCACCTGGTCAGCTCGGCACCCCTATGGAAGCAGTCTGGATTAATACCTTAGTCCTCAGGTTGAATACCTCTAGCTTTGGGAGTCCTACAGCCGACTGTGCATACAGGCAACAGTGCCCGTATGGAAGGGTACTTCCAGCTACTTTCCTTGGTGGAGCCAAAATCTGTTCCTTCTTCCTTCCCTCTCTATCTCACTTTCCAAGAAAGTGTTCGACTGAGTATAACTATATAACTGGTCCTCATTCATGGGGTCCCTGTCCCCGACTTCACTAGAGTGTAGATGGATACTCTAGGGTAGGAATGGCTTTACTGGGGCCCTGTTGATCCCAGGCTCAGTGGACCTTCCACCTGAGATACAGAGGCAGCCAAAGAGGAGGACCCACCCCTTTGCTAAACACTATATTGGAATGCAAAGGGTGGTGTCAACCTGTAAACCAATAAGGCACATATGCAAAACTATAAACTGGATACATGGGTCTTTGCCCAGTAACAGCATAAACTAGGAAGTTGTAGGGTTTAAAGCCATAGGGGCATGTTAACCCTATGGGTCCCTACACAAACAGAAATACATTTTGGATGAAATATCATCTAGAATTAGGAAAAGCAGTCACAGCAGCACATTTTAGCAAATGAAGGGATACAAAAATGTATTCAGGCCAAAAACTTACAAGAAAACCATTTTTTTTTTGTTTTTGGGCTGAATAAACTTTTGCAACTGCTACAGTTTGCTTCCGAGACCCCTTTGGCAATTGACATATATTTATGACTTTTGTGGCAGGCCTGTGTTACCACAAAAAGTTGTTCTGACCGTTCCACTTCTGTGTGTGTTCTGGAACAGATTTGTCGCTGCTTCTGCTGGGATGGAGTGTAAGGGTAGGAGAACACATATAAATGCAAGCAGCAAAATATATGTTATCTTTAAGCAAAATATATGACACATATGCTATATATATATATATATATATATATATATATAGCAATAAATATTCCGTGGCCAGCACACCCTTAAAATTGTCATGAGTTTATTTAAGACATAATGTTTTAAAAGAATTCAGAATTACGGTCCTCAATAGGACCTTTCTGGTCTGGCTAAAGATGCTGTATTTAGGGGTTGCCACATTTCTGGTTTCAACCTGTTTTTTTAGGGAGCTGTTCGGGATTCAAAACATCCTTCCCGGTTCTTAAAGTTTAAAAAAACTGGGCAAATTTGAACTAACAGTGCAAGGAATGATGCCATAGCCACACACCCCCAACATAACCGGGCAGACTCCCAATTTGGGTTGCCACCTTTGCCTGTAGTTAAAATCGGACAAAGGGAAGGGACCAGTGACATCAGGGGTGGGACCAGTGATAGAATGATGGAGGCAAAGTTCTGAGCTGGGCAGCCCCCCGAAAAACCTTTTAAAGCCACAACTCTGCCCCCTGAAGTCACTGCCCCACCTTTCTGATGTCATTGCCTGCCCCATGTTCGGATATTGATGCAAAAGGTGGCAACCCTAGCTGTATTTCATATAGTAACCCTATTCTACTATCCCGGAGCAGCCCTATAAAAGTAATGATCTATGTCTTCAAAGTTGTCTACAACACCTGCCCATGTTGGTTATTGTAAGGCAAAACATTTGTATCATGTGAAAACTGCCTTTTCCTGCATTTTCTGGTGCTTATACAATAAAAGTATTAAAAGTACAATTAAAAATTTTGCCATCAACAATTCAAACTGACACCAATGGAATGTACCTTTGGACATTAAAAACAAACAAAACAATGATAGAAAATGAGATTACATCTGTCAGATAAACCAATGTTACAGGATTATGGTGGCTTTGCACTGGTACAAAATCCCAAAACATAAGGTTTAGCATTTCTAACCTAATTCTTTGTTGAGTCCTCATTTAAATATACAATATGTAAAAATGTTTCAGACCAATGTGTCAATGCAAGACTAACTAATTCCACAATTCAGCCAAGAATGGGCTATATCACTCTGGGTTTGCAGATAAATCATGAAATATCTTTCCCAAGCCAAACATCCCTTAACCTGGCAGGAAATCTTAAATGATATTTGTTCTTGAGGTCCCTGCTTTATGTCTACCTGCTGCCAAATCTTTCTGTGGATAAGCAAGTTCAGTGGGCTGCAAAATGTTTTAGCTGCTTCAGTAAAGAGACAGGCACAGTGAGCCACATGTTAACTCAAACTGCGTAGGTGTCAAGGTTTGCTTTATTGGTCTCCCTGTTTATTATAATTGCTTTTATAAGCAAAGTGTAGCATGCCGAAATAAACCTTACGAAAATCCAATTTCACTCTACAATCTTACAAGTAATCCAAATTTTGATTGACTCCACACTTAATTTGAAAGGATTTTATTCCTTTGAATCCACCATTGTAATATGTCTTGAAGGCAAAAACATACTTATTGTGCATATATAATATCCAATTAAATGCTTCAGTACTTTTACATATAATTCCCCAGCAAACAATGCATGCTCCAGGCATCTCCCTAAGCCTTATAATTATCTGAGAGGCGGCAATAAAAAGCAGGAAACTGCATCCAAAGTCTAGACTGCAAGCTGCATAATAAAACACTCAGTCCTGAGATCGCCTGATAATGTGCATTATTTTACACTTTAAGAGATAAATACAGTTCTGTGAAACATTATTAATAAGAAGTTTATGGTTGCTGTTCATCAGGATTAAATGCATGACTAGATACTATAATATATTCATGTCAAAGTAGACCCCCATGTCAACTAAAGACAACACCAAAACACTGGAACTGGGACAGTTATGGCTTTAAACAAGTAGCTAAAATATAGCGAATAGTTACCAAATTGGTTTTGCATTTTTTCTTATGGTTCTTGGGCTATTGGTGCTCTCTTTTGACCAAACCTTTTCCCTGCTGCAAGTAGCTCTGTTACTACATGTACCCCATAATAGTAGATAACTACTAAATATTTTTTGTATGATATGTTTTTTAGACAGAAACCTTCTGACCTAACCTGATTTTTATTTCCTGGTGCAAGTCTTAAATGTTGCTGGGACTGGGTTGTTAGACAACAGTATATGAATCAATGACACTCAGAATGAGACTATTGCTTGCAGATGATATAAATTGTAAGCTCTTTTGGGCAGGGCCCTCTTCACCTCTTGTATTGGTTATTGATTGCTTTATATGTTACTCTATGGGGCACATTTACTAACCCACGAACGGGCCGAATGCGTCCGATTGCGTTTTTTTCGTAATGATTGGAAATTTTGCGATTTTTTCGTATCTTTTGTGATTTTTTTGTATCTTTTGCGATTTTTTCGGCGTCTTTACGATTTTTGCGTAAAAACGCGAGTTTTTCGTAGCCATTACGAAAGTTGCGCAAAGTCGCGATTTTTTCGTAAAACTTGCGCCTTTTAAGTGTTAACGCTACAAAAAAATCGCGACTTTGCGCAACTTTTTTTTTCCAATTCGGATTCGAAATCGTGTCTTAGTAAATCAGCCCCTAGATGTCCAATGTATAAAACCCACTTATTAATAATAATAATTATTATAATAATAATAAATATGCTAGCTTAAATGCAGCAACAATAAACATAAAATGGTAATCTGATAAAAACTGCAGTTTGCACAAGGTCTAGTAACCCATAGCAACAAAATAAATGTCAGTTTTCAGACAGGAAACCAGTAAATGCTTCCTGCTGATTGGTTGCTATGGGATATTAGACCTGGTGAACATGGTTTTTTTTATTACATTGCCCCTTGATAGCTAAAAGAAGGATAAGAGAAAATATTATAGATACTATTATTAGATTATTATATATTATTGATACAATTTTTGAAACAGAATTTTAAGACATTGGCTAGAATTGAGTGGATTTTGTACAATTGATCTTTAATGACCCTATAATGTTTGGGGGTGGGGTGTCTTTTTATAAATAAGCCCCCTGTGGTTTTTCTTCTAAATCAAAGTGTGTCAAAGAGATTAGAACAATCATCACCATATAATACATAATCGTCTGAGGGTGGGTATTAGGAGGTATGGGAGACTGGTCATTACATTTTAAGAGAAACAGAGAAAAATGTGGTACTAGACTGACTCATTATCCACAGACCCATTGATATGCCAACCCTGACCCTGCCCACCATGCCCTTATTTAAATAGGTTGTAAATCTAAATATACAATTTTGTATAATAAAATACAATTTTATACTAAGCAACGCTTTAAATATACATTAATTACACATTTTCAATAATGGTGTTGTAGATGTAATTGCTATTGACAGCAGTATATATCTGTCCTAATTCCATGAGCGATGTAAGAGTTGTTGCTTCTCCAGCCAAGAGTCTAATTCCTACATTGCTTGGAATGTTCTGTGCCTAACAAATCTGTAAACAGGAGGAATCATAGAAATGCAAAGGTGGGGAATGGAGTCTTGCCTGGAAGAGAGTCACTACAGCAATTTCATTCCGATGCACATGTAGTATGAACCAGCAGTGCAGGCAATAATACTGTTTTCAGTATTGCAATCATATTTGAAAATACTTTTAAAATTATAAAAAGTTTGCTATTAATTTGTAAGGGAAATTTGCTTAGAATTGATTTTTTTCACTATGCAAAATGATATATTTATATCCCCTTTAACCACCTGCTAACTAAGCAGTTTCTGCATTTAGGATAAAGTGAAGATATTTGTAATATTCATAAAGCTTTCATAATACACTCAATACATTTTTATGATCAATCAGACCTGGGGTGGGATTCAAAATAGGCCCAGGTATTTCAAGTACACAGAAGCCCAAACAGCTGCCCATTTCCAAATCCTATATTGTAAATCTTGTCATTCCTTCAACACAATGAAACTATTTTAGAACATGCAACATGGATGGACCTTTTTATATTCTTTTTCTCTTTAATATGAGAATGCCAACACAATGGTTATTCTCTCATATCTATGGCTTTCCTATGGTATCTAAGAGACCTAGAGATGGCAATGTGACCTTCAGATGCAGCATGCTTTACTTGAAGGTCACATGACACATAATAGCATAATGTCATAGCAACTTTTCAATCAAAAAATGTGCTATAAATATCTAAATAGCTGGACCTAATGAGGCACCTACACTAATGTACATGTTAAAAATACACTAGGAAGTTTTTCTGCCATATATATTTTATGAATTTTTCAAAGGGTATTTTGCCCCGAAGTAGTTGCCTGCTCTAAAGGGGCATAATCCAGCTTTGGTGAATTTGTTACAAATTTTCCAGCATTCTATCAAATGTATACTTCACATTTTCAGGGTTAAATGGTAAAAATATTAATAAATCTTCCCCAGATGATGTTTATACCTAAGCAGCAACTGCTTGGGGGGGGGGGGGGGGTATTTAGAGCATTAGTCTATGTTAAATATCAGAGGAGAAAATGCAAATCTGCTCAAATAAGTCCTTTGTTCAGTAATCACTGACAGGCAGAGCATGGGCCTGGGTTTTAGTAGATTGGTGTTTTTTTCTACTGGCTTTTTCCACCAAAGAAGAAAACATCAAGTGTAATCTTGCCAACTGTACTAGGCATAGCAACAAAACATGGAAAAGTACCTTTATATTCAGATATAAGTAAACTTTAACAGTGATGTATTTGTGTAATGTAGTAATGTAGTAGTTAAAAGTAGTAGTAGGCAAAAGAGTCCCAAGAAATAAATTATTAAAAACCCTTTTCTTGGAAGGAGATGTAAAAAATCCCATTAAGCAGTAGAGTGGGATTATTCCTCTATCACAGGTAGGGATACTGAAAGTGAATTACATGCAGTGTGCTATCTAGCATACAAAGCACAGGCAGTGCTACAGTTTATGAAGTGGATAGGAAAAGGCTAGCCAAATGGCCTGCAATTTCTCCTCTCCATTCGCATTGTATTTCCACATATGAAATAGCACTATTGATTTTTGTATTGTGAGCCATCTTGCTGTGCACTAAGGCAGTGTTCACTGATATGCTGAAGTCACTCAAAGTAGATTGCAACAATGCTTTCTACACGATGCTCTCCAGAGTATTTTATTTTCCAAAGGATCTTTCATTGTCTGCAAATCAGGCTTCTGAAATATCGATCTGCAGTGGTCTCTTATGAAAAGGGTTTTTTTAGAAGCGTAACATGTAATAACAAGATCAAAAAGTACTTTTCAAATCATGAAGCCTTTGGGAATTGAACATACACAATAAGACAATTATGGAAAGGGCATAGGAAGAGCATCTGAAAGTAAGGGGATTTTATTTTAACTTTGCTTTTTACTGTTTATACCTGGCCATTATTCTCTGTAGATTCAAACACTGTTCTGAATGTTAGATGTGTGTTGTGTCCAGCTGAGACATCCTACAAATGAATGTGCCATAACAGGGTTTAGGCGCATGCTACTGCTGAGAAGAGATACACATTGCAAATCAACATAAAGATCATTTTATTGGGCAGTACAAACTCTACAGCTGTGGCTCCCCGGATGTCATTAATTTACAAATGCCACCAACTACCCATCTGACCCAGTTTGTGGGGGTGACAGACCTTGTGCTAATTTGCTCATATTTATTAATTTGGTGGTATTTTTTGTTTTACTTTGTGTTGAAGCCAGACTAATATTGTTTTTTTATTTTGCTAACTGTATGCCTTAGGTCAGTGCTGTCCAACTTCTGTGGTACCGAGGGCTGGAATTTTTCTGGCCTACATGGTAGAAAAGACCATACCCACATTAATGGTGGTAGCGTAGCAAAAGCCCAAATAGTTAGTGCTCACTGTAGGGATATTACCCATCATTCATATGTGAAGGAATTATATTATGTCATATTAAGACACTCTTAAATCCATTTGCCTCCTCCTCCCCTGTGGATAGCACAGCAACCCCCATCATATAATTACACACCTTAGGGACCTCATGGCACACACAGTCTGCATAGGGCAGGCAGAGTATGGCACACACAGGCAGGGTAGGACAGGCAGAGTATGTCACACACAGACAGTATAGGGCAGGCAGAGTATGGCACGCACAGGCAGAATAGAGCAGGCAGAGTATGGCACACACAGGCAGCATAGGGCAGGCAGGGTATGGCACACACAGGCAGCATAGGGCAGGCAGAGTATGGCACACACAGGCAGCATAGGGCAGGCATGGTATGGCACACACAGGCAGCATAGGGCAGGCAGAGTATGGCACACACAGGCAGCATAGGGCCTGTGGTATGCACAGGCAGCGTATAGAACACCCAGGTAGGGTAGGGCAGGGAGAGTATGGCACACACAGGTAGGGTAGGGCAGGGAGAGTTAAAATAAGTTATTGCTTATTAACCCCCCCAACAGAAGTTATTTTTCTTTTTCTGCTGTATGGTATCTCAATTGTATTAATGATTGCAAAGTGTTAAAATGATACTTTCTGTATTAGTAGGGACACATCAAGGAGTTGTTGTTTAAGTTTCATGATCCAGTATAACCCACCCTTTAGTTCCCCATCAGACCACCTACAGTACATTTACATCTAACTAGAGGTGCCAGGTGTTTTGAAATGCTTTGGTTTATTTCCTAGATTTCACTGGTTGATTAAAACATTGGGTGTTCCTTATTGGTTATACTCATGTTTAGTCATTCTGACTTGTTGTCTAATCTAGTGAAAAATAGCTTTAACAGATTAAGGAGTGGTTTTGTGTAGTGTTCTCACCTTATACAGGTGTGATGATCAACTGAAATGGAGTACATTATTCACAAATATATGTAGAAATGAACAGCACTGCCATTATTACAAGTTAAGTAGTGGATCGCACAGCAGGATTTCAGGCCTCACATGCCCTACCTTGCAATAAAGGCAATTTTATCAGAAATAATCAACAGTGTAATTTAGAAATAAAAAGTATATCATAAAATTCATGACAGAACCCACACAGTACTTTGTAGTAACAAAACTATAGGCACTTTTTGTAAAGATACTTGAGCACATATTTTTACAATTCAAGCATCAATGAAACAATTTTTGATATAAAAAAAAATCTAGATCCTGGAAAAAATATTCTATTACAGTAAAGTGCAAATTGTCATACTGCAAATCCTAGTTTTCCCTAAGAAGAAGCCATAAAATGTCATTCAACAGCAAACAGTAGTGGCATGCAGTATAGATGTCTTGGTACCATCAAGACTATGCTCATCATAAATGTAATTTGTAATGGTAATAGACTAACCGGGGTGGCTAGCTTTTGTTAAACAACACCACGTATTTGGTTGTCTGGTTGTCCTTGTATTCATTTTAGTAAATAAGGCATATTATAGGGTTGTAATGGAACCTGTGCAGCTCCACAACCTATACATTTCAAATAAATATCCTTTGACCTTTATTTATACCTTTTATCCCTTGTCAGAAGATGCATGTCTCTCAGCATGGTCTTACTCAGCAATCAGTCACTTTAATAAAAGCATCATTGTATATGGCATTAGTAGTATGCCCTAAATGCACATCATTTAAAGTGATGCATAATTATTACCAATGTATGTATATAGCAGACAGATAATGTAATTTGAACACAATTAAAACATGTTCTATTATATATTCATTGATCTCCATTTAATAATGTACTGTACGTTTTAATTCATTCCTGATTACGAAGTATTTATCATTTTAAAAATGATAACCCTTAAAAAACTGTCACTCTTGTATCAAAAACCATTTCATAAAGAAAATCTATAACAATAAAGTGTTAGATAGGAATGCCATTGATTACAAATGCCAGAAATGTGGGTTAGATTCCCAGAAATGTTGGTACACTGAAAAAGGTCAACAATTCCTGTGAATAAAATCAACTTGATGCAATACACCAGAAGGTAAAAGGTCATGAAATGGTTCACCTTTAATTCAAGTCTGGAACGAGGTGTCACAGCCAGGTAGCCCGCCCTACTAGGACTTGTAGTCATTGTTGGGAAACTCCCCAGATCATAAGTAGAACTTTACTTACATTTCTGTTTCCCTTTCTGAGTCAATGTCTGCTCAGTGAGAAGTAGAATCAGTAAAAGTGGCAAAAGCTGCATTCTTCCCATAATGACGAAGGCTGAGAACCGAGGCCAGGCATCTACGTACAGAGAGAGAGATATACATCGGTCAGGACATTGTGAGACATGAATTCCATGTTAAAAATTAACCATTAAATAAATAACCTCAACCCTGATTTTGGAAAACTCCTGTCTCCCTTGTACATTGGCTTAATCCTACACCTACACGGCAATCATTTGATTCAACCTCTCTAGCTGGAGATACCTGATATTCCAAGTGGAATGCCCCAGTTCTGAGAAAGACAAATAGTGTCAAGCCTTTATAAAAGCTAGCCTTTAGTCATGTGGAGTGATGCGAGGCTGGCCAACCAATGGTTTCTTCTGATTGTGTTGTGACACTGCCAAACCGAGACACAATGATTAGGAAAAAACAGTTCATATCATGCATTCTGTGATCTTTTACTTGCTTCAGAATGATGATCCTTTCACCTAATTTAGGGTGAAGAAACTCTGTTTCACAGGACAAAAAAAGTATTTTAAGTGAAAAAAATAAAATTTATGATAAGGGACATCTGGTATTTTGGGGGAACACTGTAATTAAGTCATTTAAGTTGAAAAAATAGTTTTAAAATTTGTAAAGGAGTAGAAGGTAGGGGGTTATATGCACTCATTTACTTAAACGTCACAATATAAATACATTGCCATATAAAAAAAACCCCACAAATGTTTTTGAAAAATAATAAGTAATAACCATAAAAAATGTTTATCTTTTCATGTGTATAATTTGATGTGTATGATATAAAATAATCTTGAGGATGCTAATCAATATGCTATCTTCCATTTTCCTCAAATCTTCCTCAAGTTGTTGCACAGGTAAATCTTATTTAGGGCTCTGGTACACGGGGAGATTAGTCGCCCGCGGCAAAACTCCCTGCTCGCGGGCGACTAATCTCCCCGAGTCGCCCGCGACCTGTACCAGAGCCCTTAAGGTTAATTAAAAAAATTATATATGAAAAAAAAAATTGATTGAGCTGGAAGGTTCAAGATTTGTCCATTTTATGATGTCATATTTACCTGCATTCCGTGCAGTCTCCGCCCATTTGAGGTCACAGAGCAAATTTTCCATGAATTCAAATTTTTGAGAAAATCAGATAAAAACTTAAATATTAAATTTACATTTGTTTACATAGTGTCTTGGTAGATCTGATCTAGAAATATGATCATTCCAATTAATTTGAGCTTGATGTACCATAAATGTCATGGATTCTTTAAATTATTTATATTATTCTAGAAAAATATTTGCGAATCCATCTTGTAAGCAAAAAAAGTGGATCTCCTGACATTTACTGAGACCTCCTCCTTCTAGCAAACTATTTTAACATATTATGACAAGTGAGCTGAATTTATTTTGTCTAAATCTGAGTAATGAACACCCAAAATGTCCCCCATATAATCAAGTAGGGTAAACATCTGCTTATTCTTCTGTCAACTCTAAAATCTTGGAAATCTTGTGGAAATCTCAATTCATGGGTGTTTGACGGGCTATGAATGATATATGCCTTTTCTTTTATCATACTTCCATATATGGTAAAATAACCGTTAATATACATAAATAAATAACATTCTGACACTAGTAGACACAACACTCTTTGGTCAGCTCCTCCAGGCCCCTGTAGCCTCCAGTTAGTCCCAGCTGGTGGACAGAAGCTTGGAGACCAGGAAAGCTGTATAGAGTAAATGACAGGAATTCTGCTTTGGCACCCAGAAGATGGTGTAGAAGTCTGTGATTTCCAGATAAGGGGTCCGATGCCTGTATATGTAAATGACCCTTTCAGATAAAGGATAATTGACCCCCTTTCCTTCTTTTAAAACGTTTCCTTTGTATCCAGAATCCTTGGCATAAAACAATAAAAAGTTACTACTTTTGCCTACTGTTGGCCATAAGGATCAGGCCTAACACATACATTTATTTATTTGTAGTGAAAATCAGCTTTCCCCAATTAAATATTTAATTAAATGAAAATCTTAGGAGTCCAGCTATGGCCTAAGGACAGGTTTGCCTTGTGTCTGCAGACGCAGCAATCTGCACCTCCCATTGGATTCTTTTTTATCTGGCATGAGGTACACAATGCAGCGAGACTCTGGACGGAAGTGTTCTTTGAATGAGCACTGAGGAACAGACTTTGGAAATTCTGACTGCTGCACAAAGTGCCATCCCCAGGACCAATTGTGCTGAGGCTAGCACTATGTTTCATAGCTGGACCATTCCAAAAATACAGTCATTAGACTTCAATGAGAACTGGAATTCATTAGAAGAGCAACATGATTTCAGGTGCATCAGATCATGAAGCTGTTATGGCCCAGCGACCCCTAACACACGCATTTGGATAGTGCTCAAGTTAGAGGACAGTTAGAGGAGGCTCCTGTGCCTTCCCCTGTCTGTTCATACTCTGTTAAGACTTCTTAAGGTGTATTTTTTGGTCCTACCTTTGAAAATACATTTAAATCCTTGAAATAAACGGACAGCCCTGGGACATTAAGACTGCGGCTGGCATTTCTACAGGAAAGACCAAATAATCTCTGCTATTGCTTAGATCTACTATTCAGTGGTTAAGAAAATGTATATTAAATCCCCTATTTATAAATTAATCTAGTTAGAGATCAATCAAATGTAATGTGATGTCATTGTCAGTACTACTTTAATACGTTTACACTTACACACAAAGTATATATACTGTATATGGAGCATGGAGGCCAGCTAAAAAGTGAGATCTGGAAAGAATCCTTATTGTCTGTTATAGAAACAGAAGCTTAGCTGCCTTGTTTTTTAGTATTCAAAAAGTGTTCTGTAATTTCTTCATCTTGTCTTTTTAGGGAAACAGACTGGATGCTCTTGGCAGTCAATGAGTTAATCTACAAAAAAAAAAAAGTTGAGTCAGCAGTTGGGCTTTACTTGTGTGTGAAATGGGTTTGCAGCATAGTAATGAGGAAACCTGAAGCTTAAACTTGCAATATTCATACAATGCAGATGGCCCGTATTCCACTGCAGACACTACCAACCATTTACATTCCATCTCTCTCATCATTGTTCAGATCTTTCACTGGAGGTAAGAACAGCCACAGGGGTTCAACAGATTTACCTGCTTTATTTGCACACTCTCATAGAAACAATCAAATAATGAGCATGTTTCAAGCTGTTCCTCTCCAAACAAGTTCTGCAGAATATGATAAAAGCAAGAATATGTAATGTACAAACAGAATACATGCCAACACAGAATATTCTTTTATTTATGATTACAGCAAAGTTAAACACAAAGTTATACATTACTACATGCTATTTAAATGGGTCTTTATGTTGAAATATTAATTGGCATTTATTAAAACCTGTATGCTGAAATATTTCACAGATACATACATAATACATGAACTTCTCCTAAAAATATATTTACAATTGTCTCACCAAGCACAGGATACTGCAATCTTGTTTGGCAAATAAAAACAACAAAAAAGAGTTAAAGAGGCATTTTATTAGCCAGTTATAGACAAATAACTGGTCAAGCTACACAAAAATGCACCTTGCACCTGCACTGTGCTCAGAGCCATAAATCATGAACAGTGTACAGCTGGGGGGGGGGGGGGCTCAGTATATATCATACACATCTGTAGGTGTACCCTGAACCAAAGTCTGGGCATAACTAGAACTTACTAGGCTCTGTAGTAAAATCATTTTAGTGCACCCTAAATTATAAGTTGAATTATATTGCAAATGCAAACTGATGGCTCATGGGTCATCTACACTCCTAGGCCCCTAACAGTTGAGGGTCTGTTTATTTATTTTCCCTGAAACTGAGGCAGCTAAATGTAAAAAGGTTTCACACAAGAAGAATATGATAAGGAAACTTGTACCCTAAAAATCCCAGATAATTACCCTTTCAACTTGACAGGGGTAGTCTAACAGAAGCTGGAGTAGGTAGTTGACCATGGCTCCTTTATAAACCTAGGTTGCAGGGCACAAGGATATAGTAGCACACATCTCATGGAACATTCCTCCAATCTTCTCATGGATTAGACTTTTCCAGTAGAACTTTATTGAAGTGCAGCATCCCAGTAAACATCTCAAAATGCTGTTGCTCTGTGCCTAATGCAGTATGGGATCTCTTATCTGGGAACCCATTATCCAGAAAGGTCATCTTCCATAGAATCTATTTTAATCAAATAATTAAATTTTTTTGAATGATTCCATAATTCTCTGTAAAAATAAAACAGTACCTTGTAATGTACAAGTTTTCATTTTTATCAACTGAACATGCACCTTGGATGGCCAAGGGTTCCCAGGAAGGGTTCAAAGCAAATGCACTGGGGGGTGCCTAAAATTTGGCACCCCCTGCCAGTAAATAAGACTTTCATTGTCCTTGAAGAAATGAAAATGTAAAAATAGAATTATAACGTGGCATATATTATAACGTGGAATTATTATCCTTGGCTTAGGACAATTTAAAATTAAATAATTGGTTGTTTTCATAAAAATGTGAAGGGAAAGAGGCTGGGTGTGGAGTAAAGGACTAGTCAACCCAAAATATAATCTTTTGCCTAATAAAAGACATATCCTTTAAAGGGACAGTAACACCAAAAAATGAAAGTGTATAAAAGTAATTATATATAATGTAATGCTGCCCTGTACTGGTACAACTGGTGTGTTTTCCTTAGAAAAACTACTATAGTTTATATAAAGAAAGCTTCTGTGTAGCCACGGGGGCAGCCATTTACAGGAGAAAAGGCACAGGTTACTTAGCAGATAACAGATAAAACCCCATTGTATTCTACAAAGGGCAGCATTACATTATATAGTAATTACTTTTATACACTTTCATTTTTTGGTGTTACTGTTCCTTTAAAGTACTTCAGGCTAACTGATGTCCTTAATGGTTACACCAGGACACAGATGCATGCAAGACACTTGCCTTAATTAGGAAAAATAGAGATTTGTTTACCAATAAGCATTTACTTGCCTTATATGTCAGGCAAGATTTTTATTTTATGTTATTGTGGTCTTGGACATTTAAGGACAATCACAAGACATGCCCCTAAAGTGCAATAAAGACAGAGAGTTTCTAAGGACACATTTTATCTTACGGAGTAAGGAGTTGTGTAAAAGGAAAAGCAGATATGTTCTTGCAAAATATCATATGTCAAGTAGCCGTTGGGGGAAAGGTCAAGGATTTGATACGCCATCAATCAGTTTATAAAAACAGAAAAATGTCTTTTTATTGCAATTCGGCAGAATTATGCTTGTTTTGGTGCCATTCTTCTTTCTTATCTTCTTGCTGGATTCTGGATTATATTAATTAGCTACTGGAAACCCAATATTGAGTCAGCTTTATTAAAATTATTGGTCAGTTCCTTATTGTTGCAAGATGATTTAACCCAAATATATAGAGAGCGGTAGAGCAGGCTTTAATGGTCCATTCAGATCAGCACAGGGCAACATATAGTTTTTTTCCATTGTGGTATGTGTTGTTTCTTTGCAACATGTTGCACTATGTGAGATACTTGGCACCATTAAAGCCTGCCCCCTCTGTACAATGAATACCCTTTGGTAAAGCTGATTTATTTTCTGACTTCTGACTGATATATTGGTGCTTCTGTAGCTCCTTGGGGAGTTAATATACATAATATATTGAAACAGGATGCTGTATGAAGCAATACATCAAATACCACTCGCAGTTCATTATGTATTATGATAGGTAGAGGGCTGAAAATATTTCAAGTGCAGGACATTTTGTTAAATGTAATAATGAAGGTTATTCCAAGAAAACCTCTTCTCGCTGTCTCTTATCATGTAGTGAAGAAATTCAGCTTCTTGTTTGATCAGGATTAAAGAGTTTTACATTATCAGGCTATTGTGCTATGTGGTAGTACTAGGTTAAATCCAGATGTAAAGCCCTGTGCAATGTGTGCATGTATGGTTTTACATTATAATAATCCAAGACTAAATGACTTCAATGTGCCAGTTTGTATTTTATAATATGTTTACTAGTATTGGTGTAATGGTGAAACCACATGATATAAAAGGTGGGGAAATGTAGTTTTATTTTGTAATGTATTTTAATAAATACATCTAAATGAATGTGTTATTTACAAGTTGGGCTTTCTTGAAAAGGAGAATTTGAGGTTTAAAGGCTCAGCTGCCTCCAGCTAAAGACCAACTGCAATTGCCTCAATATAAAGACCAACTGTAATCTAGCAGCATTTATTATATTTATTGAGAATATAAAATATTATTATCTTCACCAAAATTAATACTACTTTGTTTGTTAATCCCCAGCCCCCTCATTCAGCATGTAGTTGAGTTAAAATGCAACTGGCCATATAAAAATTGTTAAGTACAGGTATGGATACATTATCTGGAACCAAGTTATTAAGAAGGCTCTAAATTACTGGAAGGACAACTCCCACAGACTCCATTAAATCAAATAATTTTTAAAAATGATTCTCTTTTTCCCTTTCATAAAAAACAGTACCTTGAACCTGATCCTAAGATATAATTAATTCTTATTGTTCGCCAAAAAAAATCCTAATGGTTTATTGGGATATTGCCATGATTTTTATGGCATACTTTTTATTTTTAAATTACACTGTTTACATAGCAAATAATTCACTCCAGCATATAGAATTTTATTCTTGAACCAACAAATTTATTTTTTTAGCTGCAATATTGGTGTGTAGGCAGCCATCTCAGTGCATTGTGCCTTGTGAGCTTTCAGAAAGAGCCAACGCATTAAAAACTGCTTTCAGGTAATTTATTGTTTCTCCTACTCCCATTTAACTGGAGGAGTCCCAAGCCGGACTTGGATTTCTTACTATTGAGTGCTATTCTGATATCTACTGGGAACTGCTATCTTGCTACCTTCCCATTGTTCTGCTGATTGGCTGCTGTGTGTGGGGGAGGGGGGGTGATATCATTCCAACTTGCAGCTCAGCAGCAAAGTTTAAATGAAGTTTATCAGAGCACAGGTCACATGGTTGTGGAACCCTGGGAAATGAAGAATATGACTAGCCCCATATGAAATTTCAAAATTAAAAATAAAAAAATCTGTTTTTGTGATTTTGAAAAACGGATTTCAATGCAGGATTCTGCTGGAGAAGCTCTATTAACTGATGCATTTGGAAGAAAAACATGTTTCCCCATGACAGTATTCCTTTAATGTTTAAATTATTTTTGGTAAACTTAGTATTTTGGTCCCACACCTGTACTTAGTAATACAGCAAGCTGAAGGGACACAGCCTTGTCTTTATCAAACAGGCCTGTTGTAAAGTGTTGTATAATTTTAGCCATTGATCAAAACAGGAAATTGTGCCTTCTGTCGGCTAATTGAATAGATTACACAATTTAAGCATTCAGTATGCACAATCCCAGTGATACACACTAGCACAGGGTAAAAATGTGTTACATATCTGACATGTATGTGCAAAGCCAATTTCCGTGCAGATATTTATCAGCCCCCCAGAGATGAGATCACTCTGCAAAGAGTAATACAATTAACACCGAGCTCAGGTTTAAAGCAATATTTTGGTCCTCTGGTCAGCCATACTGAAACAGTTATTATACAAAGAACATACTAATACATCCCTTCAAATAATGTTATTAGGACAAATTCACAGGACAAAAGTACATTAATAAAAAATACATGATATTAGCAAGTTGTGTTTTCCTGGCTTTAAAAGGTATAATTATAGCTTAAGGCTATGCTTATAGCTGTAAAGAGTACAATTAGAATTGCACTAAATCTCTGCACATTTTTCAAGATAATATTAAATTAATTCTTTACCTTTCATTTGGGCTGATAGGGCTTCCTTGTAAAACCAGATAAAAGCTTTGATAAAGATCTAAAGTGGGAGGATTAACTTGTCCTTATTAAACCTGTATGCATCTAAATGTATTTCAAAAGTACACACTGGCTTAAGTTTTATGTGGCTCTGTATGAAGCTTTAGTAATACAGTTGACACTGCTGGAACACATAATTTCAGCCACTGTGCTACCTCAATTGCCTTTAAATGCTGATAATGAGTCAAATATAGACAGAATGCTGTACAGAACAGTTATTCATCTAGCTAAGGGAAAAAAGTTGTTTGCAATGTGCTTTCAGCTATATTCACTAAGGTACTATTACAGCCCATGCCTTTATGTTCTTAGTTTCAATGGCAGCTACGTTTGTCACAAAAAAACATAAGAAAAAAATTCATGAAATTCTTAGTGGAACCTGAGAGTTCCAGATTCTACAAACACAAGCATTGTTTTCAAATGTGTTCAAGTTTAACTATGAGGAAAGGGGCAGCATTCAGGATGGGTCTAGGCATACATGTGCATTCCCACCTACAGGCTGAACTCACAATAGGAGTCCTGCATTTTTACTTATGCATATTTGCCGAATGTTTTTTAAAGAGGAGAAAGGAGAGATCTCACATTTTTTGCTAGATATTATAACAGGCCCTTTCTGGATTCATTTAGCCCAAAAAATAATGAGGAGGATCTTCCTGCTAGCCTGCCTGCAAGACATTGACTGTTAAGGCAAGGCTAAAACAAGCATACATATCAGGCTATCTCTATTAGGCAAATATGAAAGAGGGCTATATATTTGACAAACCGCTTAAAAACGTTCAGGATTTTACTATGTTCACAAAGAGCTGCATAGACCTTGCAGTTAATCAAAACATTAGGGTTTATTGTGGTGCTATTATAATCATGGACATATTATGAAAGCATTTCAAACACTGAATGATCCGTTCTCTCCATAGCAGATTGCCCACACCAACACCACCTTCACAGTGCATGGTGTGGTTTGACAGGCAGACTCATAGTAGAGATGTCCAAAATTACTTATATGGCCCACCTCTTAGAGGTGCCCTATCCCTCTTTACCGCTCTGACTAGCCAAGGAGTTTAGACAATATGACTAGTGAAGAGCAATTTTGCATTTCGACATCTGCAAATTTTTTTAAGAAACAGGTGCAAAATTTCGACATGGATAAGTCACGGTCACATCAAAAATTGTGGCTGTGTCAAAAAAAGTTGTGCATGTCACAAAATTTTCAGAGAAGCAACATGGAACAGGTTCATTCATCACTAAATATGACCCATGCAAAAAGCAGTTTTTAAGGCCCTTGAGATAAGCTCTATTGTCGTTGCCTGGCACATTCACAATAGTACCTCCCCACTAATATTCTTGACTGGGTAATCTTTATAAGATTCCTACCCAATCCCAACCTAATGGATTGCCAGCAGTATAACCCTGCATAAAAAACAAATTACTCCAATTATAAATAGGTCAATAAATTTATGGTATAGTGGCCCATTTTAGGTGGCCCCAACACAGAGTCCAAGGTTACACACCTACAAATAACATAACAATTACACCTCTACACATTTTATATGTACAAAAAGCAATCTCAAGACAATACATTCTTCGTTATACAGGGAGCCACAATATTAAAGGAACAGTAACACCAAAAAATGAAAGTGTATAAAAGTAACTAAAATATAATGTGCTGCTGCCCTGCACTGGTAAAAGTTGTGTGTTTACTTCAGAAAGTCTACTATAATTTATATAAATAAGCTGCTATGTAGCCATGGAGGCAGCCATTCAAAGGAGAAAAGGCACAGGCACATAGCAGATAACAGATAAAACACTATTGTATTCTACAGAGCTTATCTGTTATCTGCTATGTAACCTGTGCCTTTTCTCCTTTTTTCCAGCTTGAATGGCTGCCCCCATGGCTACACAGCAGCTTATTATATAAATTATAGTAGTGTTACTGTAGCAAACACACCAGTTTTACCAGTGCAGGGCAACAGTGCATTATATTTTTATTACTTTAAAGCGCTTTCATTTTTTGGTGTTACTGTTCCTTTAAGGGAATTTAACCTTAAAACAGTATTTTCCATAATAAATGAAAATCTAATTCTAATTTTACCATGTCTGTTAATGAAAACAGAGGAAATCATTGTGAGTGATTAGATGATAGTAATTTACTCAGTACATAAGAAAACTGGTTAGCTAATTGTAGGAGTTTGTTACAGACCATATCAAATTAATGAAGAGGAAGAGGCACAGCTCTTTCAGCATTTAGAAAAAGACTGCACAACTGGGCCAAATCTTACTCATGGGGCATTTAATTATCAAGATCTTAATTGGGGTTATGAAATTGCCAACACATCAAAGGAAAGGAAAGACTTATTTTCCAACTTGCAGCAGGAGCAGTTCATATCTCTGGATGCAGAAGCTCCAAGTAGAAAATGTGCTCTTTTGGATCTTGTGATATCAAACAACATAACACTTAGTACAAATATTCAATTAAGAGGAGCCCCAGGGAACAGCTGCCAATATATAGTCTCATTCAATGTCACTGATAGAAGGCAGCTGTAGGCTTGTTTAACCAAAACAGCAATTTCAGAAGAACTCATTTTGCCAATCTAAGATTATTTGTAGAATGCAGGTTGCAAATGTATTAAAGTTCATTAAAGGAATACAGTCATGAAAAAACATATTTTTTTTCAAAACACATCAGTTAATAGAGCTTCTCTAGCAGAATCCTACATTGAAATCCCTTTTTCAAAAACACAAACAGATTTTTTACATTTATGTAGGGACCCATAGGGTTAAGCTCCCTATGGCATTACAATCCTACCTCTTCACATCTTTACTGTTATTGGGCAAAGCCTTTGTACTCAGGTTACAGTTAAGCCACTACTCCCTATTGGTTTAGCTAGGTTGATTGAGCCTGGGAGCAGAACTTAGGCCCCAGAAGCCATTATACCCCAGAGGATATCATCCCTCTGGAGAAAAGTCGGGGACAGGGCCCCATGAATGAGGTTAGAAAGCACAGCAGATTTGTCATAGCACTTTCTAGGAAAGTGAAGTAGTAAGCACCTAGTAAGAAAGGGCAGTCTAATAGCCCCATGAAAGGAGAGTTTAGATCTGGGAGTATTTCTCCTATCTGGCAATGTTACCTCAGTGCAGGGCCATGGAGTAGAGATAGTGACAGGCCAGAATAAACCCTGATCCCTACTCACCTGGAGGACTTCATATACTAGAGGTTATCGACCTCAAGGATCAGATATCTACCCAGACTACCTCCCAAGGGGTATTGGCTGAAAGGTGTATTTCCCTGCCCAGACTCTACCAAGAGGTGGGATAAACCAGTGTACACCCTCTCTTCTGCATCAGAGTGCACTCAGAGTGCACTCTCAGCTGCAGTGAGCGGTAGTTCAACTACACCCTCAGCTCCTGTCCAGATTTCTTCCATCTAAGTGAAGGCCCATCCTAATAAAGAGAGTTGCATGTAACACATGCTCTCATATCACTACTAGCCTGGTTTTAAACATTTCATAGCCAAACAAGTGTTACATTTAATTTAATTTCCCAGGGTGCCACAGCCATGTGAATTGTGCTCTGATAAACTTCAGTCACACTTTACTGCTGTGCTGCAAGTTGGAGTGATCTCACCCCCCTTCCCAGCAGCTGATTAGCAGAACAATGGTAATGTAGCAAGATAGCAGCTCCCAGTAGGTATCAGAATAGCACTCAATAGTAAAAACATTCAAGTCTGGCTTGGGACTCCTCCAGTTACATGGGAGTAGGAGAAACAATAGGTTACCTGAAAGCAGTTCTAATGTGTAGCACTGGCTTCTTCTGATAGCTTAGATTCAGGCACAATGCACTGAGATGGCTGCCTACACACCAATATTACAGCTAAAAAAATACATTTGTTGGTTCAAGAATAAAACTTTAAATGGTAGAGTGAATTATTTGCTATGTGAACAGTGTCATTTAGAAATAAAAAGTACACCATAAAAATCATGACAAAATCCCTTAACACAAAAAGAAATAAGTGTGCAGTGCATGGAGTATTTTATTTTTAGTTTATTAATGTATATGTACTATACATAACATACCAATTTAGAAACAGTAATGTTATATTTTACACAGTGCATGTAATAAAAACTTATTACTGGAAAAGTTATTTTGTGATCTCCAAACATGTCTTCAAAAAGTGCTATTAAAACGTGCAGGGTAAATTGTATAAAGAATGATATTACATTACAAAATGAGAATTTTGCTTACATTGTTATTCTGCCTAATACTTTTATTACATTTCCCAGTACATTAAGTTGACTTCTAAGGTAAAAACCCTGCACAAACACTGGTTTGTAGATTTTTATGCAATAATTTCAGTATCTTGTTCACGCTGTGGATAGAGAAAGCATCAATATAAAGTCTGCAAGTGCTTTAAAGTTTCAGCTGTGGGAGAGCACATGCAATGCTATAATGGCCTTGCTCATACTGAAGGATAAATACTCAAAGCTACAATATAGTGTATAAGTTTAATTGTGACAAGCTGAGTAAGGCATGCAGTCCTTTTCTCATTGGTTGCCCAGTCACCAACCAACACACAGGACTCAATTACCCACTTGCCCACTCTACAGAAAAAAACATACCAAAATGTTTTTGGTAAGTTCCATCTCTTGGAAAACTTTGTTAATGAATAAAAATGTAATTATTAAACAAATGAGACCTCAGTAGCTGAAACCAAAAACATTGAGGAAATGTACATGGTCATACAGTGCGACCCCCATACAACTCCTATTGATTGAAAAATCGTGAATTTGAATTTACATTTTCAAAACTTACATTTTTGGGATCTAATAAACACAAACACTTTGATTTCCAAATATTCGACATCTGAAAACTGGCAACTTTATGTAGAACGCCAATGGCAGTTATATTTTCAAATATCAAGCTCATTTCAATTTGAGTTTTGAAATTTGAGGAAAATGAAGGGTAGCTAGCCCTTTAAAAATGCAACACTTAACATTTATCCTTGCATAGTTCAAAATATTGCTTCTTTGTAGATACAGGTTACCCATTATCCAGAAACCTGTTATCCAGAAGACCATCTCCCATAGACTGCATTATAATCAAATAATTCAAATTTGTAAAAGTGATTTCCTTTTTCTCTGTAATAAAAAAAAACAGTACCTTGTAAGATATAACTAATCCTAACTAAGATATAATTATAAATCCTTATTAGAAGAAAAACAATCCTATTGGGTTTATTTAATGTTTAATTGATTTTTTAGTAGCCCTAAGGCAGGTTGATCCAAATTATGGAAAGACCCTTTTCCAGGAAAACCTCAGATCCCAAGCATTCTGGATAATAGGTCCCATACCTGTAGGACATTTTTTTCAGGGTATCCATTCTGTTCAAAATAGCAGTCTTTGTTATTATACATTATTTCTCACTGGGCAACTTCTGTCTTTCATTGTTGTTTTTTTGAGGTAAGATTTGTACTTTAAAAGAAAATACCTGTACAGTCAATTTCAATGTGCCAGAACTGCTTAATTCTGCAATGATTGCAGACTCCATGTGGATGAAGCCTCATAAAGATTATGACTTGACTTAAAAAGACAATTGCTCTGAGGGTTTAAAGAGAAAACGAAGTGGCAAAAGACTGATAAGGGGAATGGAAGTTCTTTAAAAAAAATCTCCCTAAGAAGATAAAGAGCTACTGAATATTTGAATCCAGTTTTGCTCTTATTGCTTGAGCCATCAAGAGAGACTCATAGAGAAAAAAAAAACAGAATCTCAACCTTCCTCAAGTGAGTCATACAAATCACCTGTGATGTAGAGTATAACCATTCTTCTTAATAATATCCTCTTGCAATTCATAGATTTATAGAAGGAGTAAGCTAACACTTATTTAAGAAAATGGAAAGATTAGAAAGTTACAGACTATATAACATCATAGGCATTTACAAAGTGGGAGGCAGATTGCCCTGCTTTCTGCTCTGTTTGAGATCCCAGGTCCCAGAAAAGAATAGGTGCAAATTCTATTAGAACCTTTATTGTATTAACTGTATACATGAGAGTCTAAGGAATTCCCTGTCCCCTTGGAGGCCTGTGGGCAACATTTATCCCCGTCAATGACTTTTGTTACACACAGTCTATATGTGCATGGATTTTGTCGACTTCTATACATTTGCAGGGCAAAACTGGCAACATTAAAAATTTGGAGAAAGAAGGAAGGGTGAGCAGAAAGCACAGAGAGCAATAGGGATGAAGGAAGATACCAGAAGAGACAGACTAGGTAAGATGGGAGTACAAAGCAAGGAAAGGGGAAAGGCAGTGCCGGTACTGGGCATTTGGCTGAAATCCATGGCTTATATCTATCTGCACACTTATCCATGCAGCTGATCTTACCCATTTCTGGAGGACAGATCATTAAGTTTCAATTGAAGTTTCATTTATTCCCACCAGTATTTCTAGTTTCCCCCAAAATGAAAAAACGTGTGGGGAAAAAAAAGAAGAAAAAGTGTTTCTTTGAAAGGTGCCTGGGGACTCCAAATCATTAAAGGAAGTTATGTTTGAAATTAAGAGTTAATTTGGGACTAGGGTGGTGTGGTCAACAAAAAGACAGAGGCCACATTTATTTCCTTAGATAAGCATGAGAATCCTGGAAGGCTGCTAATTACACAGGGCTGGCAAGGGTGTAAGGGTGAAGATTATTTTTAAAATCTAGTAGTGGCGGCTAATGAGCTCGCTATAAAAAGCCTTGGCAACTTGTACTGCACAGTGCATTTTGCATGCAGAGATTTGTGTATATACTAATGGAGGTATTGTCACAGCAATTAGTCAGCTAAAGTCGCAGCAACTTATCACCCCGTCTGTTTTAGCCCTCAGTGGGAGAGCAAGAGCTAATAGATTCCTCAAACAACAAAATAATCAAAGCTGTACTGCACTGGGATAAAGGGGTTTGGCCTGTTTTGGTACACTGCCTGTCTATCTGTTTGTGCTACCCTTTGCATTTTTTTTTGTGTTTCCACTACATTGCTTTGTATTATCACAGCCTGTACTAGTAAGTGAAATGTAACAAAAATTACGAAACTGACTGTATATCATTAGTACTGAATTTTTACTAAAGCTCCCACACTGTTTGCTTTAATACCTTTGTATAAAATATTTATGGACCTCCTGTACTTGGCTATATTAGCCAAGTTTTGACAACAAACGTATCTATCATAGGCATGCTCAGCAAGAAAAATGTTTTAAAGGCTCACTAATGATTGGTGGGTCCTACATATTATGTCCTCTGGTGGGCCCTTGGTATCCCAGTCCGACACTGCATAAGTGTCAGTAAGAAATCAAAAGCGGAGTGCAGAAGGTGATCAACTTCTCAGCCTCCCCTTCCTTCTGAGCTGGCTTTTCCTGCTGGCAGCTGTGCCTCACATCTGAGCAGAAATAAATGTACTAACTGGGCAATATATCTGTATACCAATCTGTTGTGGAAGAGTATCCAGGTATGATATGATAAAATTTTTGTTGCACTTATCAGAGTTAAGTATCAAAAAGGTAAACATTAATTTCTTCTCAATTACATGACTTGTGAGAGGAATAAATCAATATGTAGCAGGTCAACTGAACAATATATTCTCAGCAACACTCAGCCTCATTCTCAAGACTGAAACTGGCAAGGAAGGAAATGTTGTAGAAAAGACATCCTAAAAATTAAAAAAAGAAAAAAAACATACATTCAAAAATGTAAATTATAAACAGCCATAGTGAGTGATTTATGTTTTAGAATTTGTAGTTTTATCTCAAGACAATGCATTATAATATAGAGCTACCAAGGTCACTTTCAAAAGCCAGATCAGTAAACCAACCCATCAGTAAACATTATAGAACATATTTAAAACACAAAATACATCAAGGCACTGTTTCTCTGTGGCTAAAGTAATTCTATTTTTTGCAGAACCTAGTAGAATGGTTTAATTAGAAGCCTGTTAATGAGTTATAAGCAGCTTGAAAACTGTTCTTTTATATTTGTTACTTATAAAGAATTATGTGCACATTTTTTAGGTCTAGAGCCTGTTACCAAAGAAGTAAGTTACATGAAAACAATAAATCCTTCCCAGCATTCATGCATTCCCAATAGAAAAACTCAGCTAGTTCGATTATCTTGATTTATAATACCAGTTAGATTTATTTTACACCTATAGCAATAGACTAACTGATTAAATTCTGCTCCTTGCAATGCAGGTCTATTCACATGGGCACTTTTCTTTTTAATTTATTTTGTAAAGCCGCACAGATTAAGTCCTTGAGCTCAGACAGTTTCCAGATTGCACAGAATAAAAAGGAGAAATACATGGTTTGTCAGGTAACCGGAGATGTCTCATATACAATTCATTTTTAATGAAAGGTAAAGAATTAAATGCAATAAATTACTCCGCACAGAGCTAGAGAGTCTTTGATGTCCATGATGAGCAATCAGTTAAAGGGATAATTACAAATCCCAGAACAGGTTTGATTAATATGTAGTGTCTTCTGCCACCATTCTTTATAGTTATTAGGATTTATTATAATAACAGTATGTACCATCAGTCAGGATACAGTTCTACACAGGGCTGAACAAATTAGTCCAAATCTATAGTGAAGCACTTGATTCAAATGCTTGCAGTCTAACACAGGGGATTAAAATAACACTAAAGTGCTTGGCGAAAATGTATTGAGAGTAACAGGGTTTTTAAATATTAGAACAAATTTAAACTACGGTACAGAAATATTATAGCAACTTTCTGGTGGTTGCAAATGGCATCCACACTGTCATGTTGGATTCCAAAAATAGTGGTAAAGAAAGCACATTGAAAAAAGAGAGATAAGGGAGAATGTGAATGTGGTTAAGGAAAATCTAAAGAAATGAAGAAAATATAATTATAGGAGATAAATAGAGTAAGAGATAGATAAAAAATAGGAAGGAATGTGAAAAAGAGACATGAGAAAAGTGACAGAGGAAGACAGATTAGTATGGAGGCAATCTGATCTAGTGTTTTGAAAGTTTATCTAGAGGGAAAGGATTAAAACACTACACTGTATGTCTTGAACCTTTGCAACAATGCCATTTACCAAGAATTTTTGTGTGTGTCTGCTGCAGGCACATTGGTGCCAGGGGAAAATCATTACTAGCATGTATGACATTTCCAGTATCTATTCATTAGTAAAAAAGTGTGTTACAAATATATCAGTGCTTTAAAGTAATTCTAAATATTAAAAAAATCAGTGATATACAAATCAGTATACAAAAGTTACTTATTTTCTTTAAAGGAGAAGGAAAGGCAAAGTCACTTGGGGGTGCCAAAATGTTAGGCACCCCCAAGTGACTTGAATCGCTTACCTTTTACCCCGGGCTGGTGCCCCTGTACGGAGAGAACAGCACCAGCCCGGGGTACCTGCAGCGCTTCCTGTATCGCTGTGCGCGCATGCACAGTAGAGTGAAAAGCCGAACTTTAACACAGAAGTCGGCTTTTCACTCTACTGCGCATGCGCCTATTGTGTTAGTCTTAGTGAAACGCAGGCGGAAGGAGGAAGCGCTGCGCTGCAGGTACCCCGGGCTGGTGCTGTTCTCTCCGTACAGGGGCACCAGCCCGGGGTACAAGGTAAGCAATTAAAGTCACTTGGGGGTGCACTAGGAGGGTGTAAATGTTAGGCACCCCCCAGTGATTGTAATTGCTTACCTTTTACCCCGGGCTGGAGCTCCTGTTAAGAGAAAACCACACCCACCCGGGGTAGCTGCAGCGAGTGATTCCTCTTTCTTCTTCTGTCTTCTGGATCCTGGGGCTGGCGCAATGGCAGTAGAGTAAAAAATACTGCTTTTTTGTTAAAGTTTGGCTTTTCACTCTACTGCGCATGGTAAGTGATTAAAGTCACTTGGAGGCGCCTAACATTTTGGCACTCCCCCAGTGATGTAACCTTTCCTTCTCCTTTAATAAGACTTCACCTATAAGTTAATATATAAGACAAGAGATTGTCCTTTAAATATAATGTATTATAAAAACCTTAATTTTATCCACATAGATCCATAAGGGTCCTTATAGTCTTGTTTGCTTTTAATATGCAATAATTATTGTAACAAGTTACAATAATTATGTACTGGTATAACTAGTTGTGTCTTACTAGGTTTTACAATCCAAACAAGGTAAGTTCAGTACCACAAACTAATCTAGCCCATATATGACAATGATCCCTTCTGTGATCTTGCTGTTATATTTTGTGTTCTGTCTCTTTGCTGTCCAAGTGTCACTTTGCATGATCTCACATCTGGCTTTGCCCATGACAGGGGCCAATAGCACAAAGGAAAAAAGACTGTTGTTTAATGTGACTTTTAAAAGAAGATCTAAAGCCTAACTAAATAAGTAGGCTAGAAATGTTGTACATTATGTTTTGGGCTTCTGTACCAGCCCAAGGCACCCACAGGCCTTTAGCAGGGAAGATCTGTGTCTCCAGTCTTTTCTGCGGATTCCCTGCACATGCTCTGTTCTGCTGTCACTTACTGAACTTAGGGACCCACTCACAATACAATATAAATGTCACAATATAAGGCTGATTAGTAATTAATACAGATAATTACATGGCAGCCCAGAAACCAGTGCAAAATAGCATCAGAATTTAATAATCAGCCTTGTAGGATCAACTCATATTGCAGGCCAACCAATTTGCAATGACCCCTAACTTTAGCTTTTCTACAGCCGCCCAGAGCCCACTGAGAATGTGTCGCAGACACTTTCCAAGATGAGGAGCTCCTGTGACAAGTTCTAAGTCCTGGCTCATTGCTGTTATAGAGGCTGAAACTTTAGGCTGGTGCAGTGACGTTCACTATTTAAAATATGTCATTTTTAGCCATATTCATTTTTAGGGTGTAGTTCTCCTTTAAGGCAGAAATAAAGCTTCTTCTGCAGTAGTGGGTGATCAGTATTAGAAACATTCATTACTAACTGTAGTTACATTGCATAACCTGTCATCAGTGGAGAGTTAAAAGTGATGTGAGATCACATTGATGTACAGAATACAAGTTAGTACCTGGTACGTCTTCTTCATAAAGGTTTTACAACATGGCTGAAATACTCCCAATAAAACATGCAGTCAGTTCTCAGTCAGTCCATTTTTGGGATAATCAAAAATGTACATTTAAAATGCTTTGAGGCCGAACATACATTTTCTTAAAAAGTGAATGAATGAAAAAATGTTTAGTGAGATTATAGCCTGTGAAATACAATTTTTTATTCTAGTTTTGGAAGGAGATTTTTTTCTCCCTACAAAGCTTCAATGCGCTGATATTAAATTGAGAAGAAATCTCCTGCATGAGAAATGGAAGATTTTAGCTGTGAATAAATTGTGTTTGCTGGAGTGAATCTCTGTACATAGTCAAGAGAGAGGAAAAGAAGTTGCAGTGCGATTTTACTCTTGTTTAGATATTCTGATGTTTATAAGCATTTAAAGTGAAAATTTCTTCCTCTATGTGCTTCTTTATTGTAGTAAACTTGTATAAGAAGAGTGTCAGCTCTATTAGCATGTAAATATGCTGGATCTTTTCAAAGTGCACGGGGCATAGGGGTATCTGTATAGATACATGGAGACATAATGGGAAACACGACATTACAAGGACAGTGTGACATGTGTGCTGTCGGACAATATATTTGCCTAAGATAAAGGGTCTACATTGTAGCATAGTTAGTGAAGGTGAATAAACATCTAAGCTATTCCGAATGCCTCTATATGGTGATATGGAAAGAGGAGAGTAAAAAACAGAAGCAGATGATCTACTACATAAAATGACAACAGAACCAATTTAAATGAAGAGTGCTTTAACCTACAATGCCAGCTTGTATTGGGCAGTGGTAGGAACTACAGCACATGGAGGAGTGACGACAAACACATGAAGGATAGAAAACTTCCCTGCAGCCATTGCACTACTGGGGACCAGACGTGTAGGACAGCAAAGATAACCACATTCCACCCACATTTGCCTACATTTTAGTAATGAATTCTAGCTTTATTCCAAATTGCTTTTAGTTATTCCTGTAACTAACATACTTAAGAATAAACCTTCAAAGCAATGATAAACAGTTAGTTTGCACAATTTATTTGAGAAACTACTGCAGGTGTCATAGAAAAACTATTAGGAAAAAGTATCTGTACTTCAACATAATTTAGAATGTTAAGTTTTAGACTGACCTGTTCTTTGTTCCCAGTGATCTTCATTTTATTTTTTCTTTATGAATTTTACATTATTAGCCCTATCCATTATGCTATCTGAATGTCAGTGACCAAAACCTGATGCTTCATAAGCCTACATCTAGTGACTCTTGTCTGGCAACCAAAACCTGATACTTCATAAGCCTACATCTAGTGACTCTTGCCTGGCAACCAAAACCTGATGCTTCATAAGCCTACATCTAGTGACTCTTGCCTGGCAACCAAAACCTGATGCTTCATAAGCCTACATCTAGTGACTCTTGTCTGGCAACCAAAACCTGATACTTCATAAGCCTACATCTAGTGACTCTTGTCTGGCAACCAAAACCTGATACTTCATAAGCCTACATCTAGTGACTCTTGCCTGGCAACCAAAACCTGATGCTTCATAAGCCTACATCTAGTGACTCTTGTCTGGCAACCAAAACCTGATACTTCATAAGCCTATATCTAGTGGCTCTTGTCTGGCAACCAAAACCTGATACTTCATAAGCCTACATCTAGTGACTCTTGTCTGGCAACCAAAACCTGATACTTCATAAGCCTACATCTAGTGACTCTTGCCTGGCAACCAAAACCTGATGCTTCATAAGCCTACATCTAGTGACTCTTGTCTGGCAACCAAAACCTGATACTTCATAAGCCTACATCTAGTGGCTCTTGTCTGGCAACCAAAACCTGATACTTCATAAGCCTACATCTAGTGACTCTTGTCTGGCAACCAAAACCTGATACTACATAAGCCTACATCTAGTGACTCTTGCCTGGCAACCAAAATCTGATACTTCATAAGCCTACATCTAGTGACTCTTGTCTGGCAACCAAAACCTTATACTACATAAGCCTACATCTAGTGACTCTTGTCTGGCAACCAAAACCTGATACTTCATAAGCCTACATCTAGTGACTCTTGCCTGGCAACCAAAACCTGATACTTCATAAGCCTACATCTATTGACTCTTGCCTGGCAACCAAAACCTGATACTTCATAAGCCTACATCTATTGACTCTTGTCTGGCAACCAAAACCTGATACTTCATAAGCCTACATCTATTGACTCTTGCCTGGCAACCAAAACCTTATACTTCATAAGCCTACATCTATTGACTCTTGCCTGGCAACCAAAACCTGATACTTCATAAGCTTACATCTATTGACTCTTGCCTGGCAACCAAAACCTGATACTTCATAAGCCTACATCTATTGACTCTTGTCTGGCAACCAAAACCTGATACTTCATAAGCCTACATCTAGTGACTCTTGTCTGGCAACCAAAACCTGATACTTCATAAGCCTACATCTATTGACTCTTGTCTGGCAACCAAAACCTGATACTTCATAAGCCTACATCTAGTGACTCTTGTCTGGCAACCAAAACCTGATACTTCACAAGCCTACATCTAGTGACTCTTGCCTGACAACCAAAACCTGATGCTTATAGGGTTAAATGTATTGGTTATTATTTTAACTCTTTGTTAGTCCCTTTCTTACTGAAAAAAATGGCAAAAACCGAATAAACTATACAGAGGTGCTTTGTGTTAGCTCAGCTGCAAAAAATGAGCAAATGTACCTTACAAAGAAAAACACATTCTGGATCTCAACTTAAAGAAATAAAAGAATGTAAGATTTTTGCACAAAGAAGTATTTAATGGAGAGTGCCTGTGTTGTTGTTTTTTTATTATTATTTTAACTGTCATTAGGTGTTACATAGTTAAGTTGAGTTAAAAAAAACCAAAGTCTATCAAGTTCAACCCCTCCAATGAACCCAGCACACACAAACCTATACTGACCTATCTATACACTCACATAGGCCAGTATTCCTTAATTTTATCATTAAATTTCTGTGAGGTACTGTATCAAATGCTTTAGCAAAGTCCAAGTAGGTGCCATCCCAACATCGAGGTTCCTGCTCACCTCCTCATAAAAGGCAATTAAATTAGTTAGTTAATGTATTACTATCGTATTCTTCCTCAGCAGAGGTAGACTTCTACTTGGGACTTTCAGAGAGCTGTCAACTAAAAATGAATTCCTACCATGTTTAAGAAAAGATTCCTGTGGCATCTGTTAATGTAACTCAAACCATAAACTTGGAACCTATGACTGCTTAAAGCTGTTCTTATAGTTCTCCATGCAGTGTGCACTTAATAGCAGACAGAGAGGTAGCTGTTGCGGGTGAGGTTGTTTCAAAAGTAGTTTTCTATTACTTTTGTTTTTTACACTTGGTCAGGCAGGCCAGAGGTCAGAACTGGCAGGCAGAAGTGTAGTCAAGGCAGGCTGGAAGTCAGGGCTGGCAGCAAGAAGCCAAAAGTCAAAGCAGGCAAAAGTAAACCAGAGGAAGCAGTAGAAATGAAACCTCAAAGGCAAGGTCTAGAGGGCCAGTGGGTTAGTAAATAGGTAGACACCTGGAAACTTAGGTCAGTACCCTCAGTGTAAGGAAATTAGTGTCCTCAGTCTCTACCTCCATTTGTGTTATTATTCATTGAAATTATTATCCTTTGTTCATTCTTTTCTTTATATTACCAATTTAAAACTTCATTACTGTATACTGTTCAATGTAGTTCTGACTAAAATCCTTTTATTTTATCTTACTCTAATATATATTATATACTGCTGCATAGCTAGAATGCATTTGATGCCTTAATAAACATTTCACCTAAGGAATTCCTGGAGCCTGTTCATCATCAGGATTACTTTTAAGTCAGCTTTCTTGTATCTGAGGGAAGTGAAGCAGAGGCTAACGATATGTGACAGTAATCTACTATAGACTGAGGAAATGACTTTGTGGTGTCAGAAGATATATATATTATGACTTGATATCAAGGGTCAACCAAAAAAACAATTGTCCCATTTCATTTTGATGAAGTGTGACTTTTCTCATGGTTTAGTTCATGATTTCTATGGGGAAATCTGCAACTGATTCTGGTGATAAATTTGTTATCCAGTTTAATCTACAATAAACAATTCTCTCCTCACAGAGTATTAGAAACATTTCTTTATTTAAACGCTTTAAATATTATCCAATCCTGCCAAGTTAGTTATTTGTCAGCTTATATCTGCATCTTGTTGTCTTTTTACTTGCAGTATCTTGTATCCTCTTGCTGAATTGTTGAAGAATTAATGTTTTTCCTTCTTCTTTGCCAAAAAGGTCGGTAAAAAGAAAAAAAAATCATTTATATCAAAGTCCTTGGGGAAAAAGTGAAGAGAAATGTTGAGGCTTGTACTATCGGTTCAGTCATACTTATGAATGTTTGATGAAAACAGCCACAACTCATGCAATATATATAAATGCAGCAATGTGTATCCTGCTTCCTCAGTGGTAATTATTAGAGGAGGGATTAAGCAGTGTTAGAATCCCATATACTAGTGTTTGCACTTTCTGACCCTTTCCACTCTACAGTACTGATCAGTAATGGCAAGTCAGGCAACGGATAATGTCAGCTCAGCACTGAAAACTGTAGGACATCCACTTTTATTATTGCTTATATTCATTTTATAAGGACTTTTTATTTCAAAGAGGCCTGTCTTTACTGGTTGTGGCACCTTGGCACCTTTTGGTAAAGTAGGACTGATGGCCTTTCAACTCTTGCTGTACTACAACCTGGCGACTGTCAGTGGGTGATCTGAGCTGTACGTCAACAGCAGCTTTTGTATTCCTTGTACTTCTCTGTACTATAGGGAAGTACAAGGAATACATTATGATCCAAGTACCTTTAACAAAGTGGTTTTACACACAACTAAATGCTGAAAAATTGTGGGGACCGCAACTGCACTTGCAGAGGTAAATGAGCCTTGTTGGCTGCAGGTTGGATAATACTGAAATAAAGTGTTATAGGGGTAGTTCACATTTTATTAACTTTTATTATGCTGCACAGTAAAATTCTGAGACAATTTGCAGTTTGTCTTTTTTGAATTTCATAGCTTTTTGTTAAGCAGCTCAGTAGTCTAGAATTTCAGCAGCTATCTGATTCAGCAGCTGTCCATTTTATCCTAGCAACCAGCCAGTGGTGTGAATGAGAGACTGGAAGATTAATAGGAAAGGGCCAAATAAAATGATTGTAAAATTGTAAAATCAAAGAGCAATAGTTTTTTGCTGCTGCAGTCAATGACCCCAATCTGAAAGCTTGAAAGAGGGAGAAGAAACAGGCAAATAATTCAAAACCTACAAAAATATAAACAAGACCAATGCTGTAAATCTTGTTTTTTGGTATAATGAAATACTCGCTTATTCCTTTCCTTACTTGGGTGCCTAGCTATCTGCAAACAAAGCAGCTAGTTCTTTTTTATCGGCATTACTGCTATAGACTTCTTCATGTCAACTCTATGGAAGTAATCTGTCCAAGAAATCGTTGCTTGGTTTTAAAGAATTCAGACTGTTAAACTATATACATACACACACACACAAATATAAATGGTGTCTCTGTAATTCTCACTCGGGAGACACAGGTTACATTTCTTAGTTCATGCATGCATACCGATCTGGATTAGTTCTGCTTTCAGTCTAGGGAATGTGCTGAGAAATGAGTTTACCATCTCATTTCCATTTTAGAAACAAAAGGGGTTAAATAATGAAAATCAGAACTGTGGGAGTTGTTGGCTTGAAGTACAATCTGCAAATGCTTGTGGATTAATGTTGTGGATCTTGGAGCGCTCACACTGTTTTATTATTAATACTCTTGATTTTCTGATATATTTCAGTTATCCCTATCACTGGAGTGAGCATTTTATGTTTGCTCACAGAAGAGCTGAAGATATATAATGCAAGGCTAGTTTTGCTATTAATTTATGAATTGCTATTAACAAACGGCTAATAAAGTGGTCTGAGAAGCCACTGTTACCATGTAGTTGAAATCTTTAATGCTGCTTCGAAGGCAATATTTCTCTATTTATAGAAATATATTTTTTATAAATATATATATAATATATATAAATAGTTAAAGACTGACAGCATAGCTCTATAAATGTGTATTATTCATATATAATTTATATCAAAAGCCTTACCTTACAGGGAATTCACAAACAGTACAGGAACACAGGGCAGTCAATCAGCAATTATCTTTAAGTGGCTTCTACCCAGGGTATTTTCAGTGAGTCCCAGTGCATTCCATGTTGCCTTGCTTGAATGACTTGTGAATGCAAGGCCTAGGGTTACCACCTGGCCTGTATTTTTCTGGCCTGGTTGGTAAAAATTATACTTGGCCTACACACATAGCACTGCCTTAAAGAGGCCTTAGTCCACACATAGCCATTTATAGGTGAAGACATACAAATAACTCTATGTCCCCATTGGCAACTAAGAATTCAGACTCCTGATTTAAAAGCAGAGATATTGCCCAAGAATTCAGACCCTTCAAGCCAACCGTGTAAACCCTTTGTTTATATTTTTTATACATTTATTTTATGTATCAGTGCAAGAACATGGTTTTCAAGGGTAGGACATGTAAGGCAACAAAATGAAAATCTGCCCAATTTAGGGAGGGAAGGGCCCAAAAGAACAGAAAAGTCCTTCTTCATGATAATAATAATAAGCCTAGAATAGAAGTTATTTATGTGCTTCATGCTTCTCACCTAGCACCTAGCCTTAAAACCATAATTGAGAGACTTTAGCCTTTACATTAGGAACTGAGGGGGAACAAAATGGTTAACATTCTCCTTCTGGTCATGATGTCCCGAGTCAGTAACCAATGTACTATGGGAGTGAAGTATTCCCTGTTGGCCCGGAGTATAACATTGGTTCCTGATTCCCTATTGTATAAAAGGGGAGAGAAAATAAATTCAGTTTCTGGTCTCCTCCATAGCAGGAGGTGGATCTGTCAGATGGTGAGATGCCTGAGGTGGACGAAGGCCTCAGTATAGATTCTTCCTGAAAAGTCCCTCATTTTTCTTTGATCTCCTGCACTGAACGTCAAAAAAGATACAAAGTTTCTCAAACTTAATTAGAAAAGTAGGCTTTTGGCAGAGATCCCAGAATACTCAACACCTGCACTTAGATACAATTGCAATAGGATAGACAGGTCTCTTGGGGGGGACTTGCATCTTAAAGGGCAATTTCACCTTCATTAAAACAAGACCACAACCCCCCCCCCCAAGAAATGTGTTCAAACTTTATATAACCTGATAAATTTTGTCAAAGGTGGGTAAAAATAAATTGACGAGCTACGAGCAGCATTTCTTTTTTTGTCCCAATTTGTATTTTTCAAATGCTGAGATGTATTTTTAATGTACAAAGTTAGTACCTCATGGTAGTAAACCATTGTTTCACGGTAAGAACCACAGGCACCAACAGCTAGGCTGAGAGGGAGAGTCACAATGTAACAATGATGTAGTATAAACAGCTGTAGTCAGAGGGGATTTCAATTGACCCCCTTATATCTGTAACAGAATTATGGGTAGAGACACAAATGACTCCTTTTTGTCCCTGTGGCTAACTTATTTCTGGGAACTAAATGCAGCAATGTGAAGAAATATTGTTTCATTTTATTATAGATTTTGACATGTAAAGTGGAGGATCTTTAACTAGTATTGGGAATAATCTTTTTTTCTGGTTTCTGGTAATAATTTGCTGTGTGGTTATTTTACAATAGTAGTTAAAACAAATATTTTGGGAGAGTGTTTAAAATGGAGTCCTGGGAGATGGCCTTTCCGTAATTCAGAGCTTTCTGAATATTTGGTTTCAAGATATAATCAATATTATAAGAAGCCCAATAATATTCCTTCTGTCATACAGCTTGTATTGTACATAGCTATAAGTGCAGATAGCGTGTGGGTGTGTCATGCTATTTATATTATATACAAAAGTCACAGCACGGGTCTAATGAAAAATTGTGCCAGCAGCAGCAGCAGTGGTTCTGCAGAGACGACCATTTCAAGCTCTGACTCACACCCACAATAAATGCCACTGTGCACGATTCGTAGCCTGGTGACGAGTACTTATTAATATATACACTGAGAACTATATTTGTAAAATGCAGACTACATGCAGCGAGGAGGTTGCTTTTTTCACCCAGCACTATATAGTGACACTATCTCCTAGGGATCATAGAGCATAAATAGGAATTTGTTCCCATTAGAACTTGATGCTCTTTAAATAATGTCATTTCTAAGTCTACTGCTAAGTACTTAGCTTTTCTCACCAGAACTAAACAAGCGAGTTTTGCAGAATCCCACAATTAATTATGTTAGAAACATGGAAACTGATGTAAGGCCAGGGCCAGCTGGTACATCTAGCACGTCCATTAACCTTTATTTACGTTTATTACATACATATTTGAATTCATAAACTGTTAGTTTTCCTGTTCAAATTGCTAGTATATTATCCATGGTATATATGATTTCAGTATGCATTAGTTTCCAAAGTCAGTTCTGTCACAAATATTAGTGTCATCTGTAAAATGACATACTACACTTTGATAACTTTATAAATAAAGCTTTTGCATAGCAGTAGGTACAGGCAGCAGAAGGCCATATGCAGAAACAATATAGGGATCCGCTTAAGAGTGGCTTATGGCTACAATACACAGTGCCCTCCTTCCCCCTTGGGTGTAGGCTACATAGGCTAAATGTCCGACTCTGTCCTTGTAGCTTTGCTGAACCTGTCCTCCTGTATTTAAATCTGCAAGAAAAACACTGTAGAAATGTAAGCTTTATCTAATGAACCCCCAACAGAGAGCTTATATATTCTTTTAAGAGAAGACCAGCTGTGTGAAAAGAAAATCAATAAGCTCTGTGCCCTGGCCAAGTCAACCGTGTACTGCTGCCTGCCCTTGGCTATTGAGGCTGGACTGTTCATTTAAGCTAGGAGCAAGTCAGCCCTGGGGGGAGCAACATGTTTATGAGCCTGCACACAAGGGAAGGCAGTTAGCATGTGTTCAGAGCTGAATTATTTACTTTTCCTAGAGGTAGTGTACTGTTAGACGTGTGTATCAGCTCTATGACTCTATAATATTATATAAAACCTGTCTTTCTCTCTTCAGTGCTTTATATGAAATTAGACTGACACATTACTAAAATGAACAGAAGAATATTATCATTCATAAACACGCTTACCCTCCTTACCCAGCATTACTTACTGATACTTATACTCTGGGTTGGGGATGTCTTAGTCCTTCTATAGGCTGAAGTACAAATGTAATCAGTTCTCCAGCCTATAGAAGCACTATGCAGTATTCTGGTAAATTAAGCCGTGTCTGAGTTTTTAAATGCTTTATAACTTGAAGGATTATATATGTCCTTTTGGAATAGAACAAAACAGAGCTGCTGTTTGAAACAATAACCTGAGTGTTATTAGACCTGGAGTATGATCCTTTATTACATTATCCTCATATTTTTGATGAATAGATTTATTAATTAGGGCACTTTACTAATCCATACTGTCTGAAAAGTTGAGATATTTGGCTGCCATGCTTAGTTAGATTGTTATGCTTATTGCTGCAACATCTGCAACATCTTTTGTATTTTACAAATAGCAATAAATAAATACTTGACTGCAAATGCCACTTTACTCCTGATCTGATCATCTACAGAGAGTTACATGACTGCATTTGGCTATTTGGCTAAATGACTGATATAACCAACCAACTTGACTGTCTCAGGTGCCATGACAAAATAAATAAACAAATAACGAAAAATAAACCCTACATCTCTGAACTCATCTCTAGGTACCATCCAACCCGCTTGTTACGCTCCTCTACTGACCTGCTCCTCAACTCCTCTCTCATTCCCTCCTCACACACTCGCATTCAAGACTTTGCAAGGGCTGCCCCCCTTCTCTGGAATTCGCTCCCACAAACTGTCAGACTTTCTCCCAATCTCTCTGCCTTCAAGAAATCCCTAAAAACACATTTATTTAGAGAGGCTTACCCTAATCTAGTTTAGCAATACCCTGTGCCCCACCTCTCACAACTCTGGTCATGCCCATTCCCACACCTTGTGTCTCAACCCTTTCTCCTTGTAGATTGTAAGCTCTTTTGGGCAGGGCTCTCTTCACCTCTTGTATCGGTTATTGATTGCTTTATATGTTACTCTGTATGTCCAATGTATGTAACCCACTTATTGTACAGCGCTGCGGAATATGTTGGCGCTTTATAAATAAATGTTAATAATAATAATAATAATAATAATAATAATAATAAACAATTGAATGTAACACCTAGTGGTCATTATGGAGAGCTGCAGTTTTTGATACTCCATAAACTCCAATTTCATCACTTCAAATACACAACTGATTATGTTTTGTATTCTGTAATCTCCTGGATTTCAAGTTGTACAGTGGAAACTGAACTGAGAACTGAGACCACTTCTATACTAAAAAAGACTCCTGGCCGATGTGAAACTTTAAATCACAGTTGATCTTCTGTGGCTTAGGAATGCGAGCTGTGGAGCCGAGGATTGTAAATCTCAGGGTTATTTCCAAGCCTCCCATTTCAACAAAATGTATTGTCGAGGTGGTTCTTCAGTAACTCACCAGCATTCATGATATTGAGAGGTGACTGATTTGTAGGCATCATTAACACAGTTGCTAGGAGATTGCTATAGAAAAGCAAGGTTTATATTTTACTTTTGGCAGTCTGCATTAAATACAATTAGAGCTTGCCATTGTTCTCTTTCTTATGTTATTTGCAAATCATTTAGTAATTGGAATATTATTACTATATCAGGAGTAGAGTACTTGCAATGGGTGTGTGTGTGTGTATGCAGTGATTTACATAATCCAGGGGCTCTGTTCTGCACTTCAAAGAGTTAAAGCACTTTAATGCTAAAACCAATGATGGATGTCAACGCATTTGTGTAATTTGCATCTAACAGCATGTATGCAAAAAAGGATGTAGGATATGCTCTTTGTTTTGTTCTACTTGGCAAATTTCCGTAAAACAGGGAAAACATGTCTGTGTCTATTATTTTTTGCAGTACTTGTACAGAATACAGCCCTCTGGCAGTTCGTGAACTGCAACTACATAGTAACATAGTAGTAACATAGTAAGTTGGGTTGAAAAAAGACATACGTCCATCAAGTTCAACCATAATGCCTATACCTAACCTGCCTAACTACAAGTTGATCCAGAGGAAGGCAAAAAACCCCATCTGAAGCCTCTCTAATTTGCCTCAGAGGGGAAAAAATTCCTTCCTGACTCCAAGATGGCAATCGGACCAGTCCCTGTATCAACTTGTACTAAGAGCTATCTCCCATAACCGTGTATTCCCTCACTTGCTAAGAATCCATCCAGCCCCTTCTTAAAGCTATATAATGTATCAGCCAGTACGACTGATTCAGGGAGGGAATTCCACAACTTCACAGCTCTCACTGTAAAAAATCCTTTCCGAATATTTAAATGGAACCTCCCTTCTTCTAACCGGAGTGGGTGCCCTCGTGTCCGTTGGAAGGACCTACTGGTAAATAAAACATTAGAAAGGTTATTATATGATCCCCTTATATATTTATACATAGTTATCATGTCACCTCTTAAGCGCCTCTTCTCCAGTGTAAACAGACCCAACTTGGCCAGTCTTTCTTCATAACTGAGACTTTCCATACCCTTTACCAGCTTAGTTGCCCTTCTCTGGACCCTCTCTAGCTCAATAATGTCCCGTTTGAGCACTGGAGACCAAAACTGAACAGCATATTCTAGATGGGGCCTTACCAGTGCTCTGTAAAGGGGAAGAATAACCCCCTCCTCCCGTGAATCTATACCCCTTTTAATACAGCTCAGAACCTTGTTTGCCCTTGCAGCTGCTGCCTGGCATTGCTTGCTACAGCCAAGTTTATTATCTACAAGGACTCCAAGATCCTTCTCCATTATGGATTTGCCTAGTGCAGTCCCATTAAGGTTATACGGGGCTTGCATATTTTTACATCCCAGGTGCATGACCTTACATTTATCCACATTAAATCTCATCTGCCACTTAGCTGCCCAGATTGCCAGTTGGTCAAGATCCTGCTGCAGGGATGTCACATCCTGGATAGAATTGACTGGTCTGCAGAGTTTTGTGTCATCTGCAAACACTGATACATTACTCATAATACCCTCCCCTAAGTCATTTATGAACAAATTAAACAAAAGTGGACCCAGTACAGAACCCTGAGGGACCCCACTGAGAACCTTACTCCAAGTAGAGAATGTGCCATTAACTAGTACTATGTAAGGCCAAAGGGACAAACATAACTCATAGTACATTTTAAAACCAGCCTATTATCCAGAAACAGTTGGCCAGCAACAGTACTGACTTATTCTCTACCATATATATTCTTGAACTGTTACTATATGGCTTATACAATTGTCTTTTACATGAGTGGCTTAGTTTTAAGTGCAGTGTAACTAAGTAAAAAATGTGCCATTGCAATGTGACATGAAGGGAAAGAAATGTTGACATTGGGTTGGGGTTGTGAAATGTTAATTGCTGGGTTGTTGTGCAATGTTCTTCAGATCCTTAGTGGTAAATTTTAGACCAATATATTATAGACCAATGATCCCCAACCAGTGGCTAGATGTGGCTGGATTTCCAGTTCTTCCATCTATTTCAGTGCTGTCCAACTGGCGGCCTGCGGACCCCCCTCTGTGTGGCCCCCCACCTGTCTGGCTGCTTTGATAATTTACCTTTGTGTAAGATTTAAATGGTATCAATACTGGCCCCCTGCATGGTTAACACCTCAGATTCAGGCTGTAATCCCTCTGTATTGTTTAAAAATGTAATCCCCTGTGTTGTTCACACCTTTTAATCCCTGCATTGTTCATCCCCTGCATTGTTCATCCCCTGCATTGTTCACACCTCAGGCTCAGGCTGTAATCACCCACATTGTTCCCCTGTTCACACCTCAGACTCACCTCAGATTGTGGGAGCAGTAGAAACCCAAAAATAAACCCTGCACACTATAAAAAGAACATATACTGAGGTGGTACTGCAATTAAAAAGTTTTTTAATATATAGTTATTGTGCAGACTGTAAGAGCAGTGGCAGCATTGTGTCACTGTAGGCTGCCTGTGTGTGCCATACTCTGCCTGCCCTATGCTGCCTGTGTGTGCCATACACACAGGCAGGGTAGGGAAGGCAGAGTATGGCACACACAGGCAGGGTAGGGAAGGCAGAGTATGGCAGATTTTTGCTGTACTACCACCATTAATATGGCTATGGTCATGCGATAACATGGGTGTGGTTTCAAGTGGGTGTGGTTTTAAAAAGGGGAGTGGTCAAAACTAGCTTCCATTATCGGCCCTCCACCATGGAGGCCGGAAAAATTCCGGCCCTCGGTGCCACAGAAGTTGGACAGCACTGATCTGTTTGATCCTTCATATGTCTACCTATATTGTAGACATCTGTCCTTAGAGAACTGTGAATCCCTTGCAGGCATATCTAACACTTTTCTGCCAGCGTGGGAGTCTTCTGCTGCCTAGCACAGTCAATCTTTTAAATACTGGCCCAACTATTTTATAATGTGACCTTTCACAGACTGTACCCTTGGTGCATGCTGTAGCAGTCTTGTGCAGTGGTTTGGGTTGGTGTGTGAGTTGGTAGAAGAATCCATTTAATCAGTGTTAGCCAGTCTGAGGGTTTATCGATTATATCGATGAATTTAGTCATATTTATCCTGTGAGGACACGCCATGTTTAACAGCACTCATGTTTAGTTTTACTGAGGTCTAAACCCATAAGATTAACAGATTGTCCAATTATTACTTTGTAAAATGTATCAAATAAACTCAATTTACATTAATACTGACCAGCATACAGAATGTGGTCTATACACTGTATTTTTTATAATTACAAATTTGAAATATTATTATTAACACTATAAAGCACCAATATAAAAGGGTGTATATATCAAATCTCCAGGCTGTCGCATATACAACACTCGCTTATACAATGTATGTATGTATGTATATTTTTATTTATAAAGCACTACTTATGTACGCAGTGCTGTACAGTAGAAAATAAGTAAAGTGGTCCCTGCTTGTTAGAGCTTACAATCTAAAATTTTAACACTGTGAGGGTTGATAATATGGGGGGGCGGGGGGGGGGGGTTACAGCTATCTGAGTATCCCACTTCTCTCCAGCCATTATGTGCTCTGATTATGTAAGATAGACATTTAAAGCAAGGTTGGTCTCAAGAGTTAATTTATTACTGCAGATAAAGCTGTGTGCAATGTCAGCCTCCCAGGGGTGCCAGTTTAGGGGGGCGTAAAGCCAACTTTTTTTCTGACAACACTCTTTAAGCCCTGCTTTCTGCCTCCTGGCTGGATGTGCAACACCATTCATTATATAAAGACAGATATTGAATTTTATTGTTTATCACCCACAGAAAGTAAATTACATTTTAGATAAAATATAAGAAAAATTGTTGGGATAAAAGGACCACAAGAGAGTAAGAAAATATAGTCACCTGTACTTCTTCTTAGTATGGTATCATCTACTTTAACTCTGTCCCTGCTGGTAAGGGGATGAGGCCATGAGTTGCACCACACTGACTCAGAGCTGTGGATTGTCTTAGAAATCTATGAAACCAGCTTACACTAGGAATTGGCTCAGGGATTGTTTAAACAATTACAAAAACATTACTGCTCTAAGGTATGAAAATGAGTTAACAGAATGCTTTGGATCAAATGTCAATACATGGGGCATGGTTTGCTCTGCTTAACCTGGCACAGCATAAAGCCTTTTTTACCATTGTTGTGAATCTTGATCTTGGCAAAATGTAGCACTGCATGATATACTAAACATCTTCAGCATATATGAATATATGAACAAACTTCTGTTCTTGTGGCTAATGCATATTGATGATGGCTCAGTGGCTTTGAGTTTAATCATACTAAAAGGCAATTCATCAAATACATTGTCAAAATAGAGTTGACAGTTCATAGACCATTATATAACATTAAAAACACCATAATTATGTCTTCAAAAATGTCCATTTGGATTCACATAATGTGCATGGTATAAACACGTACTGGGAAGAAGAATCACAATTGATTTATAGCTTCTTTTAGCAACAATGTTATAAGAAACTTTGACTCACATTTAGAATTGTTCTAGATATGTTTTCACTCTGATACTGGGTGTCCTTTTGCCAATTTATACTCAATGGCATCTGTAAGTTTGGCCAAAATTCTCTCTCTGGGAATATCAGAGGTTTCCTGTAAAATAACAAATCTCATATTTAATAAGTACGTGTTTAATAAGATGTGTGCATTGGTATTTTATTGTAAGCTGCCGTTGGGCTTTAGCACTGACTTTCTGTAGTTTAAAAGATACTTTTGTCTGTAGCTTTCCAAGGAAGCTAACTATACACAGAAAATACCCTCCTGATTGGTGGGACTGCCAAGTGCATTGTTGCCTGATTTGTTCACAAACATGATGAGGCAAATCAAAGTGATCAGATCATAACTGGGTCTTGATCAGATTTGCCCAGTAGATTACTGTTCTATCCCATATCAGATATTGGATTGTGTCTTCATACATGGGTTGGTAAGATGCTGACTTGGTCTGGAGTGGCCAAGATGGCAGCCAGTGTTAAGGTGCCCATACACGTTATGATTGGCTCGCTTGGCGAGATCGCCAAGCGAGCGGATCTTCACCCGATATCCCCACCTACAGGTGGACGATATCGGGGAGCGTGTAGGCTAATTCGATCGTTTTGCCCTGGGGCCAAACGATCAAATTATATTGGTGGCAATGGGGCAGTTGGCCGATTTCAGGCCAGATATCGGTTGGGCAGGCCCGTCAATAGTCCTCATACACGGGCCGATTAGCTGCTGATATCGGCAGCTAGAATCAGCCCGTGTATGGGGACCTTTAGCCTGCATACTGTATATGTATGATAGTGTGCTATACCCAGCAATAGACGTTTAAACAATGATCATTTACCTTGGAGCACTAAGTCTGTCAGCCAGGTGTGGATTGCAGACAGAGTAAAAAATAAATAGGAAAGGGAAAGGAAAGCAGAAAGAGAAATAGGATACAAAATAATCAAGACTCACAATCAGTCTACATCTGGCAGCTGAGGTCACTGACACTTTGAGAGCAGGGGAAAGGCAAATAATTAATAAAATAAATAAAGACACAAAAAGCTACTTAGATTACGAGCAAGTACAATATTTTACAAGAGCAAATGTAAAATGTATTAACTTTGCCTTGACCTTAGATGCTATTAAATGTAAGTTCCTTTTAACAGATTGCATTTAATAAGAACCATGTTTGCTTTTTATATATTTCTATGATAACAATTGTAGGTAAACTTTGCTGTCTAAAAGCGTGAGCTATATAAATTAATGCCTGAAAAGTATTATCGAGATCATCACCTGGCAAATAATAGGGATGAGCAAATGTTTTCTCTTGGTTTGGATTCATGGCAACACTTGAGTTTTTGTGAATGGAGAAAATTTTTAGCAATCTGGGCTAGAATCTTACCATATGTTTGTTGCAAAAAATGCAAGAAAAAACGTCTATTCCCTCCAATGAATTTGGCACGAAATAAAACATGAGCTAAACTGCCCATTGACTCCAATGCATTTAGCACAAGAATGTGATATTAAATTGTGGCTAATAACCTATAGTATTCAATCATTAAGCAGTCACCCCTTTAAAAGCAAATATCTGATTGGTTGTTATAGATCAGGGATCCCCAGACTTTTTTTACTTGTGAGCCAGACTCAGGTGTAAAAAGTGTTGATGAGCCACACAAGCATGAAAAACACTATTTGGGGATGTCAAATAAGGTCCAGGATCGGCTATTTGGTAGCCCCATGTGGACTGCTGGACTGCAGAAAGCTCTGTTTGGGGTAAAACTGTGTTTCTGTGAAAAACTTAGCTCCAAGGAAGAAATTTATTATCATTATTAACATGTATTTAAAAAGTGTCAACATATTCTGCAGTGCTGTACAATAAGTGGGTTTATACATCAGACAGAACCACATACAAAGCAAACAATAACCAATACAAGATGTGAAGAGAGCCCTGACCAAAACAGCTTACAAGGGGTTGGGACACAAGGTGTGACGATGGGCAAGATTAGAATTATGCAAGATGAGAGATGTAGTACAGGGTATTGCATTTATGGGAGTAAGCTTCTCTAAATAAATGCATTTTAAGTGATATTTTAAAGGAAGAAGGTAAAGAGAGAACAACTGAGGAGCAGGTCAGTAGAGGAGCGTAACAAGTAGTTTGGGGAGTATCTACAGATAAGTTCAGAGATGTAGGGTGGGGCAGAGTTATGAACTGCTTTCACTGTTAGGGTCATAAGTTTGAATCTTATTCTGGATGGTAGCAGAAGCCAGTGCAGGGATTGGCAGAGTGGCATGGCAGACTATGAGCGGTTGGAGAGGTGTATGAGCCTGGCAGCAGTACTCATTATGGACTGGAGTGGGGACAGTCTCTGGAGGGGAAGGTCATTTAATAGAGAGCTACAGTAGTCCAGGCATGATTTGATGCAAGAGTAAATAAGAAGTTTGATAACATCTTGGGTGATAAATCATATTTTGGAAATATTTCTTAGGTGAAAATGACATCATTTGATTTTTAATTGGGCACCTACTTTGAGGCTATTAGGAGAAACATAGAGGGGCAACATGTTGCTCTCGAGACACTTGGTGCAAATTTTGCAGCTTTTATTACATTACCCAGATACTGCACAGATACTCATACCAGATATTAGCCCTAAAGGTTTTGAGGTTATTGGCTAAATAGTGAATTAACCAATCATCCTTTAAAATACACATCTTATGTCAAGGCCATCTATAATTTACAGGCACAAGGCACTTTCATTAAAGGGTCAGAACATGAAAATACTCATATTGCTAAATTTTTAAGGCCATATAAAATAAGATGCACACAAGAAACTGAGTAAATACAGAAGGATGGTAATGGAATGCATGGAGAAGTGTAAAGAGAGCCCTGGATAATGTTTTTCATTGCTCCATGGCTTAACACTCAAGATGTTTGTGCTCTGCCTTTTTAATAAGTTTGCATTGGTAATTCTGTCTAATGTGAACTGACTTTTAACTAAGATATTTCTTTTTCTGCCTCAGGGAGACTAGATCACTAGTTCAGTAATTGCCTGGCTCTCCAGTAAAATTCCTTTATGATTGTATCATATAAATAAGAGCTGTCATTCTGTTTGATGCAGATAATGTATTGCTTTATACTTTCTGGCCATACACGAGAACTGTAACATCTCTTACTGCTTAGTCAGTAAAAGGCAATACATTTCCTTAACTACTGGGAAATCAAGTAAAATCAGGCTTCTCTGAAAGCTAGAAGATATCTATGGTGGCTTACATAATAAACAATTTTATTCCATGCAACTTCAATCTCAAAGAGAATAGTATGCAGTGTGCCTTATTGTGACAGTTGTGAAATGTATTACAGCTAAGGTTGGGGAAGCTGATTTAACTAGGAACATAATTGCTGATATAGCCTAAAAAAATGTGAATGTAAAGAACTCTCTTCTATAATAGAAAGTGTAGGCAGAGAAATGACATGGTTAGAATATTATGATTTTTGTTAGGTGTAAAGCTGTGCTATATTGTCATGTGATCAGGGCCACCAGAAGGGTGCTGAACTATTGTGCCACCACATTAAAAGGGGTAGATTACCTTTTGGGTAAACTTTTAATACATTACAGACTGTCCTATTCCTAGCAACTTTGCAATTGGTCATCATTTTTTTATATAGTTTTTGATTTATTAGTCTTCTACGTCTTTCCTGCTTTCAAATGGGGGGGGGGGGGGCTACAAATCTATTACTCTCTGAGCTTACAATTTTATTATTATGGTTACTTTTTATTCCTTATCTTTCTATTCTGGTCCTCTCCTATTCATATTTCAGTCTTTCATTACCCACCATTCAGATCATAGAAACCAGATAGTTGCTGCTACTCCAAATGGAGAGCTGCTGAACAAAAAGCTGAATAACTGACAAACCACAAATAATAAAACATGAAAAAGAATTGCACATGATCTCACAATATCATTGTCTACATCATACCAAAAGTTAATTTAAAGGTGTAAAACCCATTTAATTCAGTCCATTGGCTTGAGTAAGCAGACATACTGTATCGGTTTAAATAAACTGTGAGTCTGTAGCAGTAAAGCAGAAGTAACCAAAGTGCCTGAAGATTTATAGAAAAAGGTAATAAATACAACTGGAAAAAATATACTTTTCTACCACAGCAGCAAAATCTAGAGCAGACTAAGAAATGTCTAGAGCCATGGCTATGTTTATGAAAAGTGCAGTCATGGCAGCCATCACAGTATGGGAAGGCTTATTTATCAGTTTTCGAATTTGGGAGTTATAGAGGTTTTTTCAATTTAAATAAACTCAAAGTTTTACTAAACTCGAATGTCTGCTGATTTATGGAAAAAATAGAATAAAACAACTTGATATAATTAAAAAAAATCAATTAAAAAAGACTCAAATGCATTGATTTTGTACTCCTGATCTTCATTTTAAATGGGTCTACAAACAATTAAAAAATTCGGACTAAAAACTGAAAAAAAAAATAAAAACGCATACATATTGCCTAGGAATACTCCTACTGATTTCTACTCAGAGTCAGACTGAGATGCCAGGGGCCCACCAGAAAAGCTTGGACCATAGGCCCACTTTCTAAACTATTCATCCTTCTCTCCTCCCTTAACCTCTTTATTATCCAAGTTTCTTTACTCTATCCTTCCATCTCTTTTTCCAATACAGAAATAGGGAATGACCATGCAATTGGCCAAATAGTCAGAAGCAAGAGGGCCCACTGGCACCTGGGCCCACCGGGAGTTTTCCTGGTATCCTGGTGGGCCAGTCCGACACTGCTTCTACTGCAACATTTGTATACATCTTATATATATACCAAAGATATGCCACAATAGGCTCTTTTACTGATATAGGTATATATGTATAAAGAAACACAGTGCCACACACGGGGACTTTAAGAAAAACAAAATGTATTTATTGAAAAAGATCCAACGTTTCGAGTCGGTGAGTCGCTGCAATGCAAGGTCCATTAATAACCAACACACTACTGCTAAGTCATGGCAAATGCATTTTTTTTATTGTCAAAGACATGATAGCCCATTCTCAGCCTGAGCTCAGAGTGCCAGCATAAGTGGTGCTGCTGAGATACTCCACTGTCTGATTAGGCATATCCTTTGACAATGCAGCAGACACTGATAGCATGCTGATGCTTTTAATTCATAACAATCCTATTAAATATGATTTATCTGAAATGACAATGAGGATTGTTTCTGCATAAAAGAATTCCCACCACACTAGGCCTGTTATTATCCAGATAAGATGGTAAAATATACAAATCTATTGTGGACAAAGCTTGGGTACTGAGGGATATCAAATCTTCATAACAGTTTAATTTTGCGTTTTAATAATCCTATCACTGTGGAAATAAAACTTTCAGTTCAGCTGAGATTGCCTTGATGCAGAGTTGGAAATAGCAGCACTGGACCAATAATATTGTTTCACTTTTGTCATCTGTATTTTACACAGCACAAAAGGCAAAAGTGAGGGAATTGGAGTATAAGAGTTAAAAAACCTGGGGTAAAACGAAAACGAAAAGTGTGCTCTATGCAAAGGACAGAGGTGGTGAGGGAAACATCAGTGCTGGTGAAAACAAAAATGTGTTACCACTTGAGCCCTCATGTATGTGAAGACTTTTAACTGTGTTTGCTTCTGGTGTAGGGGAATTATATATTTATTGTACCTCTGTAGTAGTGAAATCAGCTTCCTCCTCTTTTTAATTAAAGACACATATGAGTTACATGTTCATGCATGAGAATTACATGGAATTACTTCCAGACTGGACATAGTTCTGTGGCTAATCAGTAGAGTCAATAGCCACTACTGACTTGAGCCAAGAGAATTGCATGACATCACTAACGCCTGAAGTGGTGCCATCTCTACTCATCTACACAATTATTTATATACCATCAACAAGTTTCTCATAAGTTTACTTTATAACAAACAGGGGTCTTTTAAAAATTTAACAAACAAGGGTTTAAGAATAAAAATGGGATCGAGGGCCTGTTCAAAAGAGCTTACAATCTAAAATACTCTGACATTTTTAGCAACTTGCATGCTATTCACTGAAAAGAACATACTAATAAGTGTTCACCATGCTCTCAACAATGCTAGAACTTTGGGGGGGAAATGCATTGATCGGAAATAATTGTGATTTAGTTTCCAAAATAACCCCTTACATATTATTGTTAACACTTTAAAAAAAAAAAAAAAAACGAAAAAAACAGGAATATAAAAATATGTGAATACTCATTAATTAATGTGAATGGTGAAGATTCCTAGCTAAAGCTGGCCATACACGTGGCGATCTGACGATGTTTCGTGCGACCATCGGTCGCACGAAACATCGTCAGATCCGCCACACACAGTAGGGCTGAAACAGCAGATAAGGAGGTAGAAACAATAGGATTTCTACCTCCTTCTGCCGATTCAGCCCTGATGGCAGATTTTGGTCAGGCGCCTTCTATGGCGCCCGATCAAAATTTTCTAACCTGGCCGATCGGCGAGTCGTCCGATATCAGCAGCTTCCTGCGATATCGGTCGACTCGCCGACATGCCATACACGCACCGAATATCGTACGAAACAAGGTTTCGTACGATAGTATCAGTGTGTGTATGGCCAGCTTAAGTCTTGTATGTATTTTCTCATTAAAGATTTCACACACTTTCCTCCAGTGCTCTCTAGATACATGCATTCTCACACACACTTTATTGTTTGCAATGCAAAACAAATAGGTTGTGCAAACAGAAATTACCTTTGACTTTCCAAACAGAGTAAGAGCTTGTTTGTAGTAGAATATGGCCTGATCTTGGTTACCTAGGCAAAAATACGTGGCTCCCAATCCCTCACTGACTTGACACTGTTTCAGCAGATCGCCTGTCAAAAAGGTGAATGGTGTTAGGATGATGAAATGTTCTCTAAAGTTTACTCAGACTTAAAACAGTTACAGTTTATTTATATATATATATATATATATATATATATATATATATACATTGCTGTGACCTATTATAAGCTATTTAGTACAGTAGATCGACATTGGTCATAGTCCAAAGCCCTCCACCTATACCATTATTGTTGCAGATCACCTAAACTTACACTTTGCAGAATGATGTTAAACTCCTCCCCTCAATAGGCAACTGATTATTCCAATTCAAAGAGTTCTGGCACTTAATAACACTTTTCTAAAAATGAAAAGCTACTCTGTTTCCCCACCCTGTGAAGTTTAGAGCAAACAATGGGAAACAAGAGGCTTCACTAGCTATAGTCATCTGGGATATATAACACCATAGCATTTGCCCCTAGTCTCTGCCAAGGCAGGACTTTTATTAGACCTTAAAAATATCCTCCTCTGCATGGACTGCAGGAGTATATAATAGTCTTAGCATTGTCAAATTATATATTTTTATTATGATCCTTCTGTTTTGCATTTGCCTATAGTTAATTATATGTGCTTCCTCTACTTAAGACTGAATGCACCATTCAAGGCAGGAAGCAAGAGGAGAGAAGCTAATAAAATGGGGAGATCAAAAAATTTAGAAGAGAAAAGAAAAGAAGGGTTGAAAAGAAAAAAGGATGGAGTAGAATGGTGTAGGAAGGGACAGAACATAAGAAAACACAAATGAGAGAAACATTGCCCAAGTTTCAAGGTTTAGTCTTATTGCTTCCCGTGTAGTTTGAATCATTGAACCATCTCTTTTGTAAACATTTCATGAGTCCCCACTCCCAGTCTCTTCCTGGCCTTTACTAATTGCAGTTTGTCCTACATGATTTCCATTCTCTTATAATAATTTTATCTGTAACCAGGTTCTAAAGTTTGGTTGCTAGGGACTGACAGGTTTTATAGTTCCGCTACCTGTAGTGGGTCACAAGTCCTGCTTTTGTGTCAAATATCAAGAACAGCTAGAACCAAGTTAAATATTATGAATTTTGTTTAGTTATACCATACATATATTTTACTCCACATAGACTGCTGTGAAAATAAGGCAGCTTTAGATGTTCTCCTTGACAACAAAGAGCAATATCTATTATTACTAACGCTTGACTGGTCAAAACATATGGCATGTGCCTTTGGAACCTGGTCATTTTCACAGTCATGTGGTCATTTTGATGTCTGCAAATATTTCATGCTGGCTGGTGATCTGCCATATTGATATTCATTTATGTTGCAGATACTGGAAAAAGTAACTTTTTCATAAAGAAAAAGTTATTTAAATGTCAAGAACACATTTTGACAGTGTGCTGAATACAATCTATAATTGAAGACGCTGATAATGTGCGCCATAGAAGGCAAATATATTAACATTTCTAGGTCTTTTCGAAGCAGTATAACAAGGAGAACAATTAGATGCAAGATTATGTGAACTGCCACTCCCATTATGTAGACCAGTGCTGTCCAACTTCTGTGGTGCCGAGGGCCGGAATTTCTCGCGCATACATGGTGGAGGGCCGCTAATGGAAGCCAGTTTTGACTACTCCCCCCTTTTAAACCACACCCACTTCAAGCCACGCCCATTTTATCACAATGGTGGTAGTGCAGCAAAAACCCAAATGCTTGGTCCTCACTGCAGGGATATCAACCATCATTCATATGTGAAAGAATTATATTATGTCATATTAAGACATACCCTAAAACCCATATGCCTCCTCCTCCCCTGTGGATAGCACAGCAACCCCCAGCATATAATTACACACCATAGGGATTATTTAATGGCTATTTCCAACTGCTAACAAACTCCCAGAACAAACCCCTGCCAGGTTCACCTCTCACAGGCACCTACTTGTGTGTGCCATACTCTGCCTGCCCTATGATGCCTGTGTCTGCCATATGCTGCCTGTGTGTGTCATACTCTGCCTGCCCGATGCTGCCTGTGTGTACCATACTCTGCCTGCCCTATGATGCCTGTGTCTGCCATATGCTGCCTGTGTGCCATACTCTGCCCTACCCTGCCTGTGTGTGCCATACTCTCCCTGCCCTATGCTGCCTGTGTGTTCAATACCCTCCCTGTTCTATGCTGCCTGTTTGTGCAATACCCTCCCTGCCCTATGCTGCCTATGTGCCATACTCTGCCTACCCTATGCTGCCTACACACAGACAGCATAGTCCAGGCACTACAATGTCTGAGGTGTGAATAGACAAACAATGTGGGTGATTACAGCCTGAGCCTGAGGTGTGAACACTGCAGGGGGTGAACAATGCATAGATTAAAAGGTGTGAACAACACAGGGGATTACATTTTTAAACAATACAGGAGGATTACAGCCTGAATCTGAAGTGTGAACCATGCAGGGGGGGGCAGTTAATCTCAGTACTGAAACCATTTAAAGTTTACACAAGGGTAAACCATCAAAGCAGCCACACAGGTGGAGGGCCACACAGAGGGGGGTCGCGGGCCGCCAGTTGGACAGCACTGATGTAGACTATTTATTAATCTGTAGGGGTTGTTCTAAGCAATAGGTACGTTCCACTAATAAGGCCCTCAAGTGTAGAATGAGGATGTATACCAATGATATTGAGTGGGGCAAACAGAGTAGCTAATTTAGGAGGCACTTCATAGTGTGCAATGGTGGGAATATTAACTTCCCGAAAATAAAATTCTCATCAGAAGTGGCAATGCAGAATCAATATTAAAGGAAAACTATATCCACGAACAATGTAGGTCTTTGTAAAAATATATTGCATAAAACGGCAATATATTGAGTAATATTATGTAATATATTGCATAAAACCCTGCTTCATCTAAATCAGGGGTGTCAAACTCAATCAAAATCTAAAACACAGGCTAAGTCGCGGGCCAAATTTTTAATTAATATATACTTAGTAAGATACTAAGGGGTATATTTATCACAATGTGTAAAAAGTGGAGTAAGACATTACCGGTGATGTTGCTCATAGCAGCCAATAGATGCTTTGCTACTGTTGAAATCTGATTACTGATTGGATGCCTTGGGCAACATTACTGGTAATGCTTCACTCCACACAGCATTATAAATATACCCCTTAGTCTTAGTTACTATGTGAGGAAAATGGAAATTGATCAGGCTGGATGGTCAGACACATTCACCAAGGGCCACATAACACAGCCAGGTGGGCCGGATTTGGCCCCCGGGCCTTGTGTTTGACATATATGATCTAAATAAACCATGTTCATAAAAATACACTATTTTAGTAGTAGAATAGAAAATTGCCACTATAATTAAGCGCTGCCCCTGGGATCATAGGATTCACAGTCCACTCCATACAAATTTTACTCCCACACTTCTTCCTGTTACAGTTAGAGCTGCATTATTTCCTGTCAGGTGATCTCTGAGGGAACACTCAGACCACCACATAATGGTGGATTAAGGTAAAAGATATAAAAGGACAATATTTACTGATATTAGTGTCTCAAAGGAGGTATGATGTGCAAATCAGATCACTGATTCTTACAAACACCTTCCTCCTATTACAATGGTGTACAGGTAAGGGATCCCTTATCCGGAAACCCAATATCCAGTAAGCTCTGAATTATGGAAAGCCTGTCTCCCATAGACTCCATTTTAATCAAATAATTCAGATTTTTTAAATTGATTTCCTTTTTTCTGTAAAAATAAAACAGTGCTTTGTATTTGATCCCAACTAAGATATAATTAATCCTTACTGGATGCAAAATAATCCTATTAAGTTTAATCAATATTTTATTGATTTTTTAGTAGACTTAAGGTATGAAGATCCAAATTACAGAAAGACCCCTTATCTTAAGATACCCATGGTCCTGAGAATTCTGAATAACGGGTCCTATACCTGAACTAGCAATATTCAGCGCAGATTAAGCCCTTTGTCCCCAATCAACACCCTTCTACCCACAGCTAAAAGCGCCCGAGGCACGTTTCACTCAGTCTCCTGAGCTTTATCAACAACCTTTGAGACACTTATAGGTGTTAAAGGTGATTGTGAGTGTATTATGGTTTTTAGCCTATTGCTGGTTACCATGTTCTGATTCCCAGAAGTGGCCTCCTGGTACACTATGCTCTTTGGTGATAGCAATTAGTGTCCTCTCTACCCTCCTTTTGTTTTTAATAATTTTCTTTTAGGCACATGTTATTTTAGATATAGTATTAAAAGTTACATTTTATTTAATACACTGACTGTCACAAATCTGATATATCAAATCTGGTATATCTACACCTGAGCTATTAGCGTTACTTGGTGAGCAGTTTGCTGTGACAACATAAATTCAAGTGTGCTTTATGTTGAATGTAAACTGTTTAAGTGCCTTCACTGGCTGTGTGGATTAACATACTGCTTGTTTCATCAGATAGAGCAGGGATCCCCAACCTAGCCCCATGTGGGCTGGTACCCAGCAGGAGGCTCTGCTTGGAGTAAAACTGTGTCTCTGTGCTTCCAACACTTGTCTCCAAGCCAGAAATGTAAATATGGGCTCCTACTTTGCGGCCACTGGGAGCAACATCAAAAGGTGTGGGGAGCAACATGTTGCTCACAAGCCACTGATTAGGGATCACTGAGATAGAGTGTGCTGAATGCCACAATGTGAAAAATAAAGGAATTTGGACTAGTTCCAGGTGGCATAAATCCAATTACTAATTATCTAGTGATCCAAGTTTCCAAATCTATAAGAGAGCATATACCTGTAGATGTACCAAAGTTGGTGACCAACTGCATACCACTGATCTGCTCATCGGCCCAATTAAATAGACCTAAAAAGGAAATGGGAAATGTGGATCCCTGTCCTACAGCATTTTCTTGTTGGACAGACTGTGATTTGGCGGGATGAGAGAATAGTTTAATGAGACTGCCTCCTAATAAGCCAATACATACAGTGATTGTCAGGTTTATATTGACTAAAACTTCAGCATGTCAATCTATGTATGGCAACCTAAAGTTAACGACTGCCTCAGAATAAAAAATAAAAATATAAGAAGAATAAATGACTGTGGATATAAGTAAATGAATGTGAAATATGTTTTACCCTTTGGATGTTCATGTATTATATTTTTATTTGTACATTTTTACCCCATGGTTTTTACAGTACAACCAATGATGATGTTGCTAAATAAATCAATGTACATAGAGGATAACTATGGAGGATAAGGACTTACGCGCATAAAGTGAACTAATAGCTTCCTGCTAGACTAAGCTAATTTCAACATGTAATAATTAAATTATTAATGTATTAAATGCAGAAGTGCACCTTCTGGCTATTGCTTTGGCTTTTACCTGAATCCACAAATGCATTCATTGCCTGCAGGTAATAGAACTCCGCCATCTTGTACTTTCTCAGTTGGCTGTAGGCAAAGGCCAAGTTGCACAGACACTGTCCTTGTGCATTTCTTTCACCCAAAGTTCCTAAATAAAAAAGAATATATAAGTCACAAAGCTGGGTACATACATCAGAACATAGAATTACAGCTCATCAATACACCACAATGCTGTTCTGGTAGTATCAACCCTGCTGCAGATTAGCATGGTTTCTGCTCAGAATAATCAGCTAAATGATTGGGAGGGTTTGTATACCCTTTACACAAGCACATTATACCAAAGCTCTGCAGAAGGAAGTATAGGGAGTTCTTGGGAGTCCTTGGTAAAGAAAAGGGAGTTTCAGGGGGGTTGTTTTCCAGCTGGAAAACAATAACACAGTACATAGTAGCTAATAAGACCCGCTCTTGAGATGTAACCAAGAAAGCAAGGGTACCTTGAGACTACACTGACCACTGAAGGGGGTGCATGAATCTGTGGTTAACCCTTGCTGTATAGATTCAAACATTGCAGTTCAGGCTAGCTTGAGAACAGAAATCATTCACGTTGGGGGGGGGGGGGGGGTTGAGGCTATTGGGAAATATGCATACACAGAATTTATTCTTTATCACTAGGGGAACAAATATAGAAAAGTTTTTATTATGATGCAAGTCAATGCCTTCCTCACCTGGAGAGTCCAAGGCAAGATACAAAGAGGCATCATTTCAAACAATGGGGGGGTTGTTTTAAAGCTGGTAAACAATTGACCTGCTTCTTCAGCTGCTCATCATAGCATTGTGGCCCCAAACCTGAGGCCCAAAGGCCAACTATCTACAAATATGTATATGTTTATTGAAAATAGCTCTTAGTCAAAGTTGATCCAGAATCCAGTATGTTCCTATATTTTAAATAATACACATAATGAATATGATTTGAATACCTTACCATACATATCTGCAGCTTCTGCATGGCACCCAAGAGATTTTTCATATTGGTGAAGAGCATTGTCCACTGCTCCTAGGTTTTGCAGTAAGACAGCCATTTTTCTCACAGAGAATTGTGTACCTCTGCACAGATTCATACTTTCTGAGAAACACTTTCTGGATTGGCTGAAGCACTCTGTCTCAGCATAATGCAGGCCCAGGTGGTTATAAAGTGTCCCTAAAGCATAACACAAACAAAAGCTGCAATAGCGTACACATACACAAATACTTATACACAGCCATGCTGTTTTACTGAGTGAATTTGGCTGGTGGGTTAATTTTTTAGGAAAAGTTTGGGTTTAGGGCCAGATCTAAAAAAAGATGGTTTTTGGTTTTATTTTTCCCAGTGGTTATTATAGTTACTTGTTAAAAAAATACCAGATTCATAAATCTTTCCACCTTTACGTAGGGATCAATATAACATGATTTTACTAATTGTAAACTTGCCATAAAGGCTATTAAGTTTATCGTTTCGAAGGGTCATTGACGAACGCAGCCAAAAGCACTAAAACTGATGCAAATGTTATTATGAATAAAAAACATGAGCATTTGTATCTAGGACTGAAATTTGCACTCTTGAAGTCATAAATGACTGTTTATAAATCCCTAACTTCAACAAGTTAAATGGGATAAAAATGTAACTTTGATAAATCTCTGTAAGATCACATTTTTCTTTGCACAATTGACTTGCAAATCTGTAGTTGGGCAATAAATGTGTTAGCCTGACAAGAAACCTCAAAATATGAAAAATGTAATTATCATTTACCATTACACTCAATGCAGTACAGCTATTGGATTCATTATTCAGGAAATTGTTATCCAGAAAGCTCTGAATTATAGGAAGGCCATCATAATCAAATAATTCTAATTTCTAAAATTATAAAAATGTTTTTTTTTCTCTGTAATAATAAAAAAGTACATTGAACGTGATCCTAACCAAAACATAATTAATCCTTTATTTGAGGCAAAACAATCCAATTAGGTTTATTATATGTTTCAATTATTTTTTTTGTAAATATAAAAAAAGACCCATTTTTCCAGAAAACCGCAGGTCTGTAAAACAGATCACATAACTTTACCTATAAATATATTTTTAGCGTAAATGTGTAAAGCACTTCTTTTTGGGTTCAGTCATATTCATATTCCTGTCCATTCCTGTTTTTGATGGACTGTAGAACCAGGAAACCAAAAGGAGTTGTATCAGTTTTTTCTTTTAGCTATACACTTGGGAGATTATTATTATTTCTGTTTAGCATTTTACAAACATCTTTTCTGGAAGCACCAATCTTATTTTGCAAAACAATGTAACATGTAGCCAGCCATAAATGACACCTGACTCCTGTGTTTAAAAAAGCAGAGAACCTTAAATAACTTACCATGTATATCACACACCAATATCATATTGTGAATCGCTGAATAATTAGACTTACCCAGTAGCTGCTTGTCTGACAGTCTTTCACACAACACTAAACAAGAATCCAAGGTCTGGAGAACTTCAGTCTTTGAAAAGGTTTTACTCTTTATCATATAATTTGCTGCCTCTCTCATGGCCATTGCAGCATCTTCCTTGTAATCAATCTTTTGATATGAATGACCCGCAAGCCTAAATGAATGTGCTGCTGAGGGAAGGTCCCCAAGACTGACAAAGCAGTAACCAAGTTTGATCAGTGCATCTGAAATGTTATTTATTTCATCCAGCCCATATACATTGATGGATTTTTCATAAAATTTCACTGCTTTGCCATACTCTTTCATTTCATCATAGGTGACAGCTAAGTTGAAAAACAGATCTCCATTTCTGTCTTGTGCTCCACCCTCCGTTGTTGATTTAAGAAGACACTTTAGGGCTTTCTTTAGTTTTCCAACACAAATGTAGGCTGCCCCAAGATTAAATAAACATATATTTTGGAATTTTTTGTCAGACACTTTACAGGATAGCATATATGCCTTTTTGAACTTTCTCAGTGCTGTCTGAATATCATCATTTTTGAAAGATTCAGCTGCAACTTTGCACAAGAAATGTACTTTATCCTGTTCTTGGTTTACTGAGCCTGCATCTGAGGAGTTCTTGGAGGTTTCCATTTTAAACTTTCTGAGAGCTACAATATAAAAAAAATTGTTGTTGGTTCATAAATATTTTCTAATAGAAAATGAACTAAAAAACTACTGCATAAATATCACTTTTGCAACTCATATATGAAATTTGTGGTTAATAGCCATACACTAAAAAGATGACTCCAAATGCACCAGACGATAGGAGTTTAAAAGATCACTTTAAAAGATTGACTTTATTTTTGCAATTAAAAGCATCACGCCTGCCGCGTTTCGTGCGCAATTGCACTCCTATGACTAAGTGCGCTTGCGCACGAAACGCGTCAGGCGTGATGCTTTTAATTGTTGAAATCTAATTGCTAATTGGTTGCCCTGGGCAACATCACCGGTAATGCTTCACTCCACTTTTTATATACCATGATAAATATACCCCTAAGTGCCGCAAGTTGCAAGAAGCGTGTATTAAACTAATTTTGGAGAACCACATTAAATTACAAACAAATTTTTCTCCCTATTATTAATTTGCAAGTAAAATACATGAGAAATGCCATCATGTTTCATATCCACAGACAAATACATTTAATTTCATATTACCATAAAATAAAGCAATACAATTATTGTTGGTTATTTGGCCTTTCAGTGCTTACTTTCGCATTCTGGCACCAATAAACTACAGTTTCATTGTTAAGCTCTGGCTAATGTTGAACAATCTGGAAGCAATACAGAGATTTGGGGTGGCTTTATATGTCTATTAATAGCCATATATATAATGCTACTTAGATCTCAGCCTGACACCTAACATTTCAAGTTAGTAAGGCTCGATTTATTTGGAGATACCTGACTTTTGTATGTAATCGTATCAGTTCATTATTACACTGTGGAAAAATGCTGGAAATGCCATGGCAGAGCAAAGAGCACATTCTGCAGATGGATTACAGCTCATCCTACATTGTTTTGGAGACTTTCTGTAAGAACATGCCAAGATAATATAAATCCTTATTGTATCCCCAGTTGTTATTGCTTTTTTGCTTTTCTTTTTGGAGTCTAGGATTTCATCCATTAAGGAGTTTCAGCAAAAAAAAAAGACATCATATATATCGATTAAATAATAAATGTAATAATAAAGGAATATAAATGACTGCTAAACTTTATAAATATGATTCAAATATAATCATATAATATGAGTTCCATAGATCATGTTAGTATATAGGAACAACAAGGCAGCACAATGATGTTTGGATGCTTTACAAACACTGACACTAACCCAGCTTGGTGTATAGGTATTCCTGAATATATAATATTACTGTTTGCATTGAAACTGGAGAATGAATGGTATATGGTTCAGGTATGGAATCCATTATCCGGAAACCTTTAATCAACGAGTTCTGAATTATGGGAGTGTGATCTCCAATAGACTTCATTTTAATCAAATAATTCAAATATTTAGTAATGATTTCCTTTTTCTCTGTAATAATAAAACAGTACCTTGTACTTGATCCCAACTAGGATATAATTAATCCTTATTGGAGGCAGAACAATCCTATTGGTTTTATTTAATGGTTTTCTAGTAGACATAGGGTATGGAGTTCCAAATTACAGAAAGACCCCTTATTTGGAAAACCCCTGGTCCCAAACATTCTGGATAACAGGTCCCATACCTGTATAAAGCAGACATGCCAATCTGTATGTTAACATATAAAATAGCCCAAAACATCTCCCATGTATTACCTTAGCTAAAGGTGACAAGTCTCATGGTCTCTAGTACTGTAACATTTGCTTGGAGTACAATGGTCTGATGATTTATTCAGTGTATAAAAAAGGTGGTAAAAAACAGTGTCCTAGATGTTAATACCCTGCTGGGTCTCCCTACCTATTGCTGATGAATCTCATTGCTGTTTAAGTTCAGCATGATCAGCCTGTGGTTGGCTGTTGTCTCCTAAGGAAAGAGGAGTTACTGTAACAACATTTGAAATTACTTGTAATTTCTGAAGCACTAGGTATATGGATATTTAAACAACATTAACATGCATTTTCACTATGAACAAGGCATAAAGATCATATCAATGCTACTTGCTAAATTGCTAAATTAAGATAAACTTACCATTTAACTGTCCTTAAGGTACACTACTGTTATCCATAACATTGATCCTGAGTTTAAAGCTGTGTGCGAAACAGTTTCCACATTAGCAGTATTAATGAAATGTTTATGACAGCTCCCTTAGCAACTTACTAGCTGCTCTGCATTGTTATGAGCCAAAAGGCAAACAAACGTACTCGTTAGATAGGTGAATGGGGATGTAGCAATGTAGCTTAGATTATTTCAGGGAAAGTTATATGTTTTTGTTGTGTTGCAATAATAGCAATGAGAGGACTTGTAGTTCATTATCTGTACAATAGTTAACCACAACCAGCTCCAAGATAAAAAATATATATTCTATGATTTTTTTTGTGTGTGACAGGCACGTTTAGCCAAAGGTCAATATTTATGTATGAAGTTGCTGTGTTTTATCACCAGCCCAAGGTGTTCCAGCACCCAAGGTAACTGTGCCCCTAATCTCAGCTCCAACTCTGCCGTCATTTTTTTACCTTTAATCACAGTGTGCTCCCTGACATTTTCTTGCAGAACCAGTAGAAGAAGAAATCACCCACGCTCCTTGGCCGAGTTTCAGGTGGGGGCTTAAAGTAAAGATGTTTATTTTATTGGCAATACAGTTTATTTCTGGCTATGAGGAGATGTGGACCCCCAATGTTCCAGCTCCCATGGCAGAAGCCTTGTATGCTTCCATGAGTACTTTGTGTGACATATCTGAGTTTTGCACACACTATAAGAGCAAAAAGGTTTAAAATTCCAGTGTTCCTTCTGGGCATGTTGTAAAGTTGTGCTCCCGCCAGTTGGTCTATTTGTAGCCTTAGTGGAACAGCATAAGAATACAACAGAGAACACAAAATCAGTTAGAGCATGGGAGCTTCTGTCATAAGGCAAAGGAAATCCTTGCACCAAAAAAGTCATCTCTGTTTTAATCTCCATATTTTACAGTTTTTAATCCAAAAATTTTACTTTACTTTAAATTGCCCTTTCTGCACTAGTGATGGGCCCCCCACCTCAGCTTCAGCCAGCATGAGTGCCAGAAATGGACCAGAGTTAGAGGACTTCCCACACATATACAACTATTTGCTTTGCTTCAGGTAAAAATGCCTTTTCAGCAGTGTAAAGAGGTTTGGTCATTTCTGTATAAAAAATTCCCCTGCTATAATTCCATAATGACCTTTAATTTATTTTTAAAGATTCAAGAATGATTATGTCCCATCCCAAATACCCTTTTCCGAGAAAACATACCCAACCTGGATAATCTTTACTTGTAGCTTATCTGCTTTCTTTCTTTTACCAGTTTATGTCTATGCCCCAGGGCATTTGAGGGGACATAAACTTTCCAAAGCAGTGTTGTTCCCCCCAAAGATTTCTTAACTGCAACAGCAGATCACCAGGGCCAACAGCCCATCTAATGCAATAAGATGCCCCTATGAAAATGCTGGCAGCTATGTTTACAACTGACTCTCTTGGTAATGTATGATCATCACCAAAGGCATTAAACAATTTTTGTCTAGCTCTGAAAACCAAAACAACACTTTATTTGCCTTTCTAAAGTTTGATTAGAGACTTGAATATTGCACTCAATTCATGCAGAGCCTAAAAATGACAAGAGACGCTCATAAACCATTTGAAAGTGAAATGTAATCACCTAAGTAGTTTCCAAGGATATAAGGTTGATAAAACACTGCATAGTTTTGCATCGCATTTCAAGTATTTGTATTTATAGATACAATTTTAAGATAACAAATCTAAGCAGCAAATTAGCAAAATCATTTGCTCCCTGGGTTGTTTTGATTTCAGTCTATCTCCCCAGATGTTATGTTCTACAAACCAAGAGCCACAAGATATTAAATGCCGACACTAAACAATAATTTAATCACCCAGTCGTGAGCTAGTACATTATTCTCCTCAATGAGTGAAATAGGTTAGCTTGCAGCTTCTATCCAACTGTTTTTATTTTTAATGTTCCGATTGCATGTATCATTGCTATTGTTATCTCTTACACATCATCCATATCCTAGTGGTTTTAGGATGATTTTTAATCCTTCTTGTCAAACCTCGTGCCAAGCAATTAGAACAACAGCTATGAATCGGGTTTTTGTGCCATGGCAACACCTAAATACAAATACTTCAAATTCAGGCATAAAATTATGCTTTGTAGCTGAGAAATGTGTTTGAAGTTAAATTGGGGACCTTCCCTTCTTTTTTTACACTTACAGAATTATACCCTCTAAAACTAGTTTGCCCCTGCACTACTGTGCATGATAACAAATGTTAACACTATGCAGAGCCTCTTAGGTAATGTCTAACTTTGCAGATATTCGACAGATTATCCCAAAATAGGATATATTCTGATTCTGATGACATGGAAAACCGATTTATTTATAAACATGGATTATTATGTAAACTGAAAATTGCCAGGTATCTGTCAGGCAGGTTTGACAATGGTGGGTTGATGGAATACTCTCCATAGAGAGAGAGAGGTCTGTCACAGGACCCATTATGATTTGATCACTTGCTCAGGGCCCAAATGATCAGATCATCCCAGCTGGGCCCTGCATGGTGGCTAAATCAGCTAAAGATCTGCTTGTGTGGTGACTTTGCTAAATGAGCAGATCACTAGGAAAGGGAAAGTCACTGTGGGGGTGCTAAGTTCTAATGCAACTCCCAGTGATTCTAGTCACTTACCTGCTACCCCAGGCTGGTTAAAAAAATGCACAATGCACCATCGGGTCTGAAGTGCTGCTGCCATGAGGTGATTTCAGAAAATTGCCTCAGACAAAAAGACGCTCACGGTAACTTCAAGAGACAAAATCACAATTTTTCAATTGGGATTTTGGCTCTTCAAGTGCAAAAAGAGCTATTGCTACTGCAATAGTCATGTGGCTCCTCCTTGATGCAAATGAACTAAGTACGTAGAGAAAGGGGTGGCAATGACTAGGCTTTCTCAGGGTGACACTGAGCCCTGAAATGTACATGCATTAGGGTACTGTTTGCTGAGTGTAAGGCTGGCATTTTCTTTCATCCTCCCAGATCTGCTTCTGTACTTCACATGGTCGAAGCCCAACGGGGGCATGTGGAAGACAGGAAAAAATTGTGGTTTGTTCTCAGCAACTATAAGCTTGATGGTTCGTAACAGTTTGCCAATCTGCAGTGATTTCACCTTTCCTTCTTCAATAAGGTGTAAGCCCAGCTTTACTGTACTCTGCACAGCAGACATAGAACTCGCTGCTGATCACAAGTAGAAAGGTGTCATTGACACACAAGTCGAGTGAAGCAGGACAAACCCTTGCAAGTTTAAATGCAGAAGTGCTGGTTACAGGTTTCCACATTCTAACCATATTAATCCTTCTCCTTTCGTGTGCTCTAATCTGTTTGAACAGATACAAATAGCAGATAAGAGTTCCTTCTGTTCTTCTGCCTTGAAAACAGCCTCAAAATATTGTATGATTTTTGAAAACAATGAATTTGTTTATACTGTTGCTCTGCGGTTTGTTTGCCCTGTTACTAGAGCCCTGCTGATACCTCCCTGGAAAAAAGACTGGCCTTAATACCTAGCACTAATAACCTGGCAAGGTAAAGCCAAGGGCGCACATTATCTGCTTTCCTCCACCTGTGCTTTGTACGCAGACTGAGGATAGTGGAATTGCGGTCATGCACTCCTGTAGTTCCATTAACAGTCATAGTGTTGGCCTGTGTGGAGATACATGGCATAGATATCAGCTCCATGTGTCTCCGCACAGGCCCATATCTTGTCTGTCAATGAAACTACAGAAAGTAGGGTTGCCACCTTTTGAATTTTTTTTTTTTTTTTTACTGACAGGCTGTGGGGTGGTGACAAAAGGGGGCAGGTGATGATGTTAATGGGGGCATAGTGGTGTGTGACATCATAAGGGGTGGAGCTATGGCACATTGGGAAGCTAAAGGGTCGAGGAGAGATTCTAAAAGTGAAAAGGTAAGATTAAGGTGGGTGGAGGGCTTAGGAGGGGGGCCAGGAGCTAAATGAGGGGATATTACAAATTTACTGGCAATAAATTAGCCCCGGCCTTGGCTGGGCTGGTAAAAGATCAGACAGGTGGCATCGCTCACAAGAAGAAATGCATGACAACGGATCCGCTTTTCTCAACATGCTTACAAAATGCAGGCAGAGGAAAGCTGATGATCTGTTGCATGTGCCCTTGGTCTAAGAAGGTGAAGTACAGAAAAGTGCTTTCTACATCTAAAGCATTTTCATCAACAAAATGGTTGATTTTCTAAAAGCAATAACATCTAATATTGCATTTTTGTGTCTTTGTGCATGCAAGGAATATGTTGGGTTTGGCCAAGTGATTGTGATCTGTTTTTGCAGCAATACCTTAAACCAATTTTAAATATAAGTTGATCTAATTACAATTTTTGTTTCCATCTATATAAAAGATTAAAGGAACAGTAACACCAAAAAATGAAAGTGTTTTAAAGTAATTGAAATATAATGTACCATGGCCCTGCACTGGTAAAACTGGGCTGTTTGCTTCAGGAACACTACTATAGTTTATATAAATAAGCTGATGTGTAGCTATGGGGGCAGCCATTTAAGCTGGAAAAAAGGAGAAAAGGCACAGGTTACATAGCAGATAACAGATAAGACACCATTGTATTCTACAGGGTTTACCTGTTAGCTGCTATATAACCTGTGCCTTTTCTTCTTTTGAATGGCTGCCCCCATGGCTACACACCAGGGTTTATATAAACTCTAGTAATGTTTCTGAGGCAAACACACAACTTTTACCAGTGCAGGGCAGCAGTACATTATAGTTTAATTTCTTTGAAATATATACATTTTTTGGTGTTACTGTTCCTTTAAGCACCCACCAGTGAAATAGATCACTAAATGTTTTCCCCAGGTCAATGCTCCTGTTAGGAGAAAACTGCACCGGCCTGTAAAAAAAACTGTATGAGCGCTGCCCTGGCATTTTACTTACCTTCCAACCGGTGTCCCAGGCATCCCTTGGGAGGCATATCTCTGTGTGTGGTGCATCATAGCACTATTAAAGAGAGGTTTTGTGTGAATGCATACATGTTGTATTATAGATATAAACTAAATTAGTGCTTGTAATTTGTAAGTTGTGAGTACAAGTTTAATTCTATCCACCTGAAATATATTGAAACAGCTGAGAGATATGCTCTGAGAGATATGATTGACAGGACCTCTTAAAAGTCTCTGACTACCATCTTGGTGAGTCAGTTAAGTAAGGGACTGCATAGAAAAGTACAATTCAGCCTAGACCTCAGCCCAGGATGGACCTTGATTGTCCAGTGAAAGTAGATATTGAGCTGAGAGCTGAGAAAGAAGTCTAGCCTAAAATGATCAGGGAAGCCTGTAGATAGTATAAGCCAAAATAACTACCCGTGTTTGCCACTGAAAGAATGACTAAAGCAAGGAAAGTTGCTAAACTCCTAATTTGTTAACTTTTTTTAGGAGACATTGTAACACAATCTTCTGCAACTCTGCAGAGATTCTTGTATAAAAGGAAGAGGGCCTAATTGTCAACCACTGAGTGCTGCTACACAACTTGCTTGCACATGTAGAAGTGCCCCTATAGTGTTCTCCAAGGTAGATGTAGCAGTAATGTAGGTCTACATAACAAATAAAGCTCCAGAGAATGGTAACCTTTATTACTGAAATGCAATTGCAACCTTAACAGAGAATTACAGATATAACTATCTGTTTTAGACAAGGCTAGGCTCATACACTCCAGAATACCATATTCTATAGTTGTGTATTCTTACACAAAGTAATATGTATATATGTAGAAGAAACTGTACTGCTGTGTGTATGCAGTACCTACGTGCCTGAGGAATAAACAATATTGCTCGTATGCTATACAAGGCAGCACAGATGGTAGCATCAGGTGTTGGCAACATTAGATCGGGCAGCTGGAGGACTCTTAATCACATCATTATGGCTGCCTTGCCCTTCAGTCAGACCTGGCAGCTTTTCTGGTAAATGGATGGATTAACTGGGTAGCCATAAAAATCTCTTGACGGGCCACATCCGGTAGGTCTCCAGCTGGACAGCCATGATTTAAGTCATGAAAACAGTTTCCTCTTAAATGCTGAACTGGATTTTATCATCATAAGCCTGCTGAAACAATATTTAATAGGCTGCAGAAATGTAAATCTTAGAAATAAAGTGATTTCAATATAAAATCTGGATCACACTATATTTCACAACTTTCCACAATAAGCCAGCTTTAATAATAAATATGAGTTGAGAAAGAAAGCCAACATATTTTTATAATTGCCTGTAAACCTGCTCTAATACCAGTGGGTATCTGAGGCTGAAGTTTTTGCAGTCCTACATTTTCCTTTCTATGGAAAATATGAGAAAAGCAGAAATCTACTTACTTACATTTCCATTTCTTTAGTGCTATTAAAACTAAATCCAAATGATTTTCCAAAGAAGTTATGTTTATTCATAATCAATTCACTTCCTGACCTTCAAAGTATAATCCTCAGCTGTTTAACTCAAAATACTCTCAGTTTATCTTTATTTAAGTAATCAAAACATTTTAGAGGAGTTTTGCCTTGCCGCTGTATTGCTAAACAGGCCTGTGGTCTTTCAAGCAGCAATTGCCAAACCACTTCATCTTTTGCACAGTATCGGCATTAATTTCAAATCCCTTAATGCACAGCTGTTAGAATGATGCCAAAACTATAACTTAGATATAGAATGTTCATTTTAAAAGTTTCACTCTGGATGTAGATCCAAAGTATAATCACATTACCATCAAAATGTGGCTTTACACCCTCTTTTCTCTCTACCTTTGCATACCTTAGCACCCCAGCCAATGTGTGTTCATTGCTAAAACTGTACCTTGGCCTTTCAAGCTTGTACTTCATCTCTGTCTACTGCAACCTGTTCTAAATAAAGCTTTCAGTATCCCTTTGCCTGCTTTTTTTGGTTCATGTTGTTCTTTAACAATTTTTTTTTTTAAATTCCCCTCTCTTCTTTCTAAGTCCTTATTCTGTTGTATCAGTTTGTATTGTATTACATCTGTCTTTGTTACCCAAAAGACACTTTTTTGTCTAGTCAACTAGTGACACTGCTTTAGCCTACCATACACTTTCTTGCTACTTTCTGCTTTGTACATGTATGGCGTCCATGTAACACAGAGCCTAGAGCATAAATTTCAAGCATGAACCTAGTGGCCTAGTATACCTATTGTGATTATACTGCTGCCCCAATGCCAGTGATAACCACAGCAAAAGAGCAAGATGCCAATGATGACCATAAGGGCACAACTCTTCATGAGATGCAATTCTTTTTAGTGATGAGTGAATCTGTCCCATTTAGCATCGCTGAAAAATTCACAAAACAGCACAACAACTTTGTGAAGTGGTGAAAAATTTGTATAACGCAGAAAATGACGCACTGCAAAAAAATAGTTGCAAAAAAATGACACAATTCTTTTTCCGCAACTTTTTTTATGACGTGGAATTTTTGCATTGATTTCGCAAAATACTCCGCCAATGGGGAAACGCAAAAATCTGCTGCAAATCCATGCCTGCCGAAAAACTTCGCTCATCGCTAGTCAGTTTAATTTTCCCATTTCTTCCACTTACAACCTCCACATTCTTTACTTACAACAAAGTAGCCACATTATAAAAACAATGAGAAGAATGCAGCCCAATATCCAATTGTCCACTTGAGATGCTCTGGTTTGGGGCTTCACTGCCTGCTAGAATAGCACTAGGGGATGAAAAAGCAGAGTCTTCAAAATGCTAATGTCATATCACTTCTTCAAGTAATTCAAATTTCCATAATTAGATAAAAAAGTAATTCTAATAAGAAATCATTATGAAAGACAGAGTTGCATATTCTCTGCAGCAATAATAGCCCATTTAAACAATTGCATTATGGTAGGTAATCATCACATTATTCTTAAGATATAACTCTTTGCTTAGTTACAATGTGCAAAATATTATAAATGTGTTTTATAACGCTACAGTATTTTGATTTGGAATTCTTTTTAATACACTTTTTATGGTTATATTGATTATAGTTTTAGTTATATCTGTTCCACTGCTTTTAAAAAAAAGGCCTGCAGGAATACTGAAATACAGAGATTCTTAATATGGAGATGATATTTTTGTGGTGGAAAATTACTATTGCATCAATAGGTTTCCATATGGGTGCAATATTATAAAACCATGATCAAAAGATTTTAAACAATGTGTTAACAAAGAGGCAAAAAATAAAGAGAACATAATCAATAATATATATATGCATGATATATTTGAAATTAAAATATGTGTCCAAAATGGCATAGGCGCTTTGTCTAGAATGTATAGCCTACATGCGTTGCACAGTGGGAACAAAATTTAGGCCTAGAAATAACAGGACAAAAGTAAATATTCCTCTAGAAACATCACCACCAAGAAATTTTCATTCATTCTTCAAGATGGTATCTGCTCCCCCCCAAAGAAACATAAAATCAACTCTATAGCCTCCCCACCCTGCTTTTGAGGTGTTCAGACACTGGCTCCTTGATACATATTTCTTGGTCTTGTTCCATAGCTAAAGGATTCTGGCTAAACAATCTGTTGAAACAGCTCTTAAATCAAGATATTCTAAACTCCCCACTCCATTTGCTTCTAAATTGACCCATTAAATGCTTGAATAAAGCCAATAATAGGGGCAAATTTTTGTTGTTTTGTGAATTTTTCTGCCATCAAATAGACTTTTGCATTACTCTGGCTAAGGAACAGCCTTCATTTTCAGGTTTGTTTAACTGAAATCCAGCAAAAATCGAGTAGAGGACACTTTGGCTAGATTTATAGACATATAGATTCCTTAGACTTAGGGGCTGATTTACTTACCCACGAACGGGTCGAAATGAGTCCGATTGCGTTTTTTTCGTAATGATCGGTATTTTGCGATTTTTTCGTATTTTTTGCGATTTTTTCGGATTCTTTACGAATTTTTCGTTACCAATACGATTTTTGCGTAAAAACGCGAGTTTTTCGTAGCCATTACGAAAGTTGCGTAAAATCTGGCGATTTTTCGTAGCGTTAAAACTTGCGCAAAAAGTTGTGCTTTTTTCGTAGCGTTAAAACTTACGCGAAACTTTGCACCTTTTAAGTTTTAACGCTACGAAAAATGCGCAACTTTTCGCGTAAGTTTTAACGCTACGAAAAAAGCGCAACTTTTTACGCAACTTTCGTAATGGATACGAAAAACTCGCGTTTTTACGCAAAAATCGTATTGGTAACGAAAAATTCGTAAAGAATCCGAAAAAATCGCAATACATACGAAAAAGTCGCAAAATGTTCGTTTTCAAGTCGGAACTTTTCCAATTCGGGTCGGATTCGTGGGTTAGTAAATCAGCCCCTTAATATACCTAATACACATCAAGATTTCCCCAGTTATATTCTTTTTCTCTTGCCCCCTTGCTCTTGGTTTCATCTTACCTTCCTGTCTCTCTTTTCTTTCCTTTTTCTTCTCCTACTTTGTTTGTAAATTGATGTGGTATGCATACGGAAACTTGAAAATCTTTAAACATAAAGTAAAAAAAAAAAAAAAATAAAATATATATATACTGTTCAATATATGTGTGTGTCCAGTGTTAAAGGGGCACTATAGCTCCTTGTTCAACTTGATTGCAATGAACAGGGTTTGTATTAAAGTGATAGTGACATGAAAAAAATACTTTTCAAAATATGAATGTACATTAAAAGTTGCCTATAGGTCACATTGATAATTTTTCACTGTTAGGGCTGCTTTTGTATGTAATTGTTACTTGAAGTTACTAAACCTGACTGTTTTGCCAACCTGACTGTCCCTTCTCAGCCTGTTAGTTATAGCTTGTACTGCTAACGGCCTAATGCTGCACAGAGGAACATGGGGGATCAGATAGGTGATGTCCAAGCATTGGGCAAATACTTTTATGGCAAAATTCTAACGCTTATGCAAAGTCAGTGTAATGATATATTTAAAAAACTGTTTAATTTCAGGTGTCAGTATCTCTTTAAACATAAGTTTTGTCTATTGTTGTAGTAATGAAAAATAAATGTTTTTGTTATTCCTTGAGCTAAACAGGGCAGACAAGGAAACTGAAGCTACTCCATATTTGGTATTTGCAAGGTAGATAATAAGATTATCAATATACAGTAGGACCCGCAGAAGACCATTCCATAGCAGGAATGTGGAGATAACATTTTTTTATTTATTTTTTTGCGTGGATAGCTGTTTGCTACCAGTACACCCCCCAAACTAGCCACTTCAAAATGGTGTCTCCATTTTGGCCAAAGTGGACACGTGGGACCTGGGATTTTCAAGATAAGGCGTCTTTCTGTAATTTGGATCTCCACATCTTAAGTCTACTAAAAATAATGAAAAATTTAACCTTATTCGATTGTTTTGCCTCCAGTTTAGTTTAATTATATCTTAGTAGGGATCAAGTACAATGTACTGTTTTATTATTACTAAGAAAAAGGAAATCATCTTTTTAAAATTGTAATTATTTAATTAAAATGGAGTCTATGGAAGATGGCTTTGCCATAAATCAGAGTTTTCTGGATGACAGGTTTCCAGATAATTTATCCCATACCTGTAATACACAAGTTTCAGGGTTCACCCGCAGGTTGGGCGGGTTCGGGCTGACCTCGGCACATCAATTGTGGCTTGCGGGCAGGTTTGGATTGAAAGATTTCGCTCACCCTCCCCACCCGAAACCTTACACTGCCTATTCCTCTTCCGGCTCTCAAATTTATTGGTGCACGCCTGGCATGCCCCCATTTTGTGATGTCATTGCGGGGCGGGTCTATAAATAGAAGGAGGAAGCCGGGTCGGGGAGGGTTGGGAGCAGGTGCTTTAGGTTCGGGTGCGGGTTGAGGATTTCTCGACCTGCACATCACCAGTATGCAGGCATTGTTGTTAGTGGGGCTTTAGGCCAAAAGCCATTGCTAGGATAGTAGTAAGAGGTTATATTGGGGAGATGCAACAGCCACTGGCCCTTGTGCATTAAATGCCATGCCAGATAGCAGCATGGCAAGAATTGTTCACCTAAATAATGCACAAGTTACTAAATTCTACCATTATCAGTTTAGCAACTTGCCAGTAAATATGTAAGAGATTGGGTGAAAGGGAGATCTCAAGTTCATAAAATGGCATCCTGGAAGTCAGTGTTCAACAACAAAAGGAGGGTCACGACTTTGTGCAAATACTGACATTATTTAAATAGTTTATACAGGTTTGGAGTTCAACATTTCTCCATAAAATCTGGAGTGCAATTTATATCAAATTAAAGATGATGTAAGTTTTTTGGAGTGCTGGAGTCAATAATGTCAATTCTGAAAGATGGAGGTAAACTGATGACATTTCTTTACTCCAATGTTTTGACAAACAAAAGACCATTTTAGGAGTAGAGTGAAGAAATTAAAAAAATGCTGTTAAGACAACTGGGAATTTGCCGTTTAATCATTTTCTGGGATCTAGAGCCAGAGCCAGGAGTGTAAACAGCCATATATTGCTTTTCATGGCATTTACATTTAAAAATAACTTTACAACCATGGAAAATGTTTAATTAATATATATTTGCTATAAATTTGCTTTCACTGTGCAAAAAAACAATTTTTGGATGAAAGATCACTTTAAGAAAAAAAAATCCTATTGTGCAATGATGGAAGGCTGCAATTATAATAATAATAGTAATAAAAACTCACCATGCACATTTAGGAGGATTTCACTCAGGAAAGAAACAGATTAAAATAATCATTCAAAATCAACTTTTAGAGGAAACGTGTGCGAAACAGATAAATGCTGTTTAAATCGTTGCAATTCACATTGCTGTACAAGATGGCCTAATATTTAAAGTTACTTTTAAAAATATCACAAATTGCACATTGTTATATATTTTGCCTGCCTATAATGTAGAATATTATGGCATTTAAGTGATTTGTAAAGACTGACTGCATAATATCTTTTAACAGTAGTAGAAATCTTTCTATACCACAGGATGGTGCTGTTGTAGCATATATCTCTGCTACTATATGCTGTGGAGTGTTTTGCAATATTTTCCATGTGTGAGCTCTATGGAAAGTTAATTGTTGCTACAATATAACCCTTTTCTCATACACTAGTCTATGAAAAATTAAGTGATGGAAGTTTTGTTACTGTGTGTCATTTAATATACTACAGTGGACCCAAAAAATTTGTTTTTTTTTCCTGAAAAGTACTTTCAGTTTTGGTGACAATTATTTTTTCTGCTACTTTGAGAAAAAAAAAATCAGGCTCTTTCTCTAATCTGGATCACCATACTTTGTCTACTTACAAATAATTTAAACATTAAATAAAGCCAATAGAATTGTTTTGCCACCAATATGGATTCATGCAGCTTAGTTAGGATTAAGTACCAGGTTTGTTTTATTATTACAGAATCATTTTTAAATGATTCTGTAATAATCTATAGCAGATGGCCTTCCTGTAATTTGGAATTTTTGGTTAATGGGTTTCTGGATATTGGATCCAATACCTGAACCATATACCAGTCATTCTTCAGCCTCAGTAATACCTGTACACCCTGTTGGGTTAGTGGCAATGTCCCTAAAGCATCCAAAGGACAGCACCTACATTGCATGTATATTCTTTTCAAAGTAAAAGTTATTTTAAATCAACTGAATAAGCCCATGACTATTACTCCCTTCCTTGTTTCTCACTAGATATTTATGAATCATACACCCCCAATCCCCACCCTGCACCTAGATTGCAGCTGATATATGCTTTTATTACAGGGATTATGATGATTATCACTAATACAAACAGTATTCATGTGATACTGTTTAGTGGTCAGTAGATTTGTGCCCTACCATCAGACTGCAAAGACTCTCTTAGGGCTCTGGCACACGGGGAGATTAGTCGCCTGCGCCTGTTCGCGGGCGACTAATCTCCCCGAGTTGCCATCAGTTGCCATCCCACCGGCGACAATGTAAGTCGCCGGTGGGATGGGACACGCGGCGGCACAGTTTCGGCAAATCGCCGAAAAATGCCTCGCGAGGAAACTTTGGCGATTTGCCGAAATCGCCTGCGCAGCGTGTGCCATCCCACCGGCGACTTACATTGTCGCCGGTGGGATGGCAATTCGGGGAGATTAGTCGCCCACGAACAGGGAGATTTGTCGCGGGCGACTAATCTCCCCGTGTGCCAGAGCCCTAAGAGACCATGCCTTAAAGTTTTGGTATTGTGGAGCTGAAAAAGTTTATGTTCATGCCCTCCTTTTTAGTCTAACATTTGGCCAGCAAATGCACCCTCACTGGTCAAAAGGCTGGGCCCCCTTTCACTGCTCTAATCCCCCCACAGTTAGGGAAACACTGAGTTAAAGTACTATATGAATCTGAAACATAAAGCCCCCATAATGTGCCCTCAATAAATCCCTCAGGGAGCTCTAAATAGCCATAAAAGCATTACAAGAAAACACATAAAGACCCGTTTATGATCCTAGGAAATCAATGCTACACTTTAACCCTCCAGTACAATTACTATTAACACCCTCAACCCTCTAATATGATTACAGATGGAAATGTTTGGGAGGGCCAGTCTAGTCTCTCTTTTTTTTTGTAAAAAGGTCATTTATTATTACAATAAAAAGAAGTACACATTATTTTGTCACTTTGTCAACACATTGCACAGTAAAATTAACATGGAAATAGGGCGAATAGATAAAAAAACAGTATTTTATAAAACTATGATGATGTAGTCCCTGTGATTTGTAATATAATTAAGAGAATGATCGTTCTGCAAAATAGGAGACCCATAGCAACCAAGTAGCAATAAATGAGGTGTTTTGGTATCAAATAATGTGCTGGCAGCAATAGTTGGAGAAGGAGGCTTTGTTTAAAGCTTTTCACTTCATAAGAAGAGTGTAATAATAATATCTGTCAAAGGGTTAGGGTAATTTGGTTACCAGTGATCTCCTTACATATGCTGCAAATTGATCACATTTTATAGAGTTTCTCTGGCACCCTGTACCATCAGGCCAAAGGTCTGTAAAGAGTTCCCTAATATATATTGCTTATGGAGCATTTTTGTGTTATGTTATCCCATTCCTCTTCTGTTCGTTGGATTTGGAGTCCCGATTCCCATGATTTGGAGGTAAACTGGAGTCATTTTTATTTAGTAACAATTTGTATAAGTATGATATGATTTGGGGTGAGGTAGGGTTTTGATCACTAAAATTCAGAGAGTGGCCTATTGGTAGTGTGAAATATGCAGATATCTCATTCATCCCTAAGTAGCTAAATAGTTGGATTAATACTACCATTGACAGTACATGATGTAGCTGAAGTTGAGAAATTCCAAATGAAGAAGCCAGTCCAGTATCAAATTTGTATTTGTAAATTAGATTTTAGCTCTGGTTGTTTAAGAGGAGATGCATTCCAGATTGCATGTTGGAAAGTAGTCCAACCATGCTTCATGGTAAATGCTTCGGTAAAACTGACATCTTGATAATGTTAATTTTTCCTGACCATGTGAAACATTTCCTGGACCAGGATCATAAGAGATTGCCAATTTGTGTTACTTGAGGCTTAAAGTTGTAGGCGTAGATATTTTGAAAGTTTGATGGTATAACTTTATAGCATCAAACTTTCAAAACATCTATGCCTACAACGTTAAGTCACCTAAATACTTGATTTTATCAGGTTTCCATTTAAAAGTAAAGATTTGTCGTATTTGTGTAGTGGAGAAAGAGATATAAGTAAAGCTTCAGAATTTTCCATATTAATTTTATAATTGGGGAGAGAGACATAAGAGAGAGCTCTTAAAGTAGATTCAGTATAGAAATTTGGGCGTTAGCGATTACAAACAATAAATCATCGGCAAACGCCTAACAGTGATGTCAGGATTGTTGCAGATGCCCAACAATAAATATTACAAGCAAATAACAAATAATAGTAGACAAAGAGCAACCTTGCCTGGTAACATTACTTATCATAAAAGAGTTAGACAGCAATCTATCGACTTTTACCTTTGCCAGACAGTTGGATGTATAATGTCATATATTTATGTTTAAACCATGGACCAATGCCAATACTATCTAGTGCTAAATCTAAAAAAGTACAATTGACTATTTCAAGGGCCCTCTTTGCATCTGTAGAAAGGAGCAGAGAAAGCCTCTGAAGCTTTTGTGCCCAGGTTATTAACTTATTGATTTTTATGGTATCTCCTCTGCCTTCCTGGTCTCTGTGTATCCAGAATGGTAAGAAGGGTTGTAACCTAAGTGCCAGAAGTTTTGTAAAAATGTTACATTTATATTTAATAATAAACTTGGTCTGTAGATTCTACACACACAGTAGGGTTGATTCACTAAAGGTGCGTTATTTATAGCGTGTGTTAAAAATTTTATTGCGTCAAATTTTTCGCAAATTAACCCACGATTCACTAAAAGCATATTTGCGTTAATTTACACGCGATGCTGCTTGCGTTATTTTAGTCGCAAGGACTATTTTTGTGCGGTATTTGACGGAACGCACCACGTACAAATAATCGCTGCGTGTGAAAAAACGCAGGCCATGTTAGCCATACATGCCATTACTTTCGGAAAATTACTGTACTGAAAATGACCATTTCCCTGCAAACTGGAGGCTGCATCACTCTAGGGCCAACACAGACTTGAATATATAACACTTCAAAGTCCATATTTTATTGCCAAAAGCTCATTAACTGTACTTTTCTATAATTACCGCCTGCCTCAAGTAGGTGTTCATTTTCACACAGACAAATGCGATATTTACCGTGTCTAAGTGTTTGTGAATCATACGTTAGTGTTATTTAGGGGCGTAAATTAACGCATGCATTAAAATTAACGCATGCGGTAGCACGTAAATTAACGCACGCAATAAGCAACTTAACACATGCGTTAATACTTTAATCACGCGGTTTTTTTTTCGCGTCAATTTTAATGTAAAAAAGCGTGCAATAAAACTTATCGACCTTTAGTGAATCAGCCGTAGTGTGTACTACTGGAGACTAAAGATGGAAATATGAAAACAGAGGTAAACCTGATATTTCCTGTCAGTGTGAGGGGGGGATAGGTGACTGATGGGCAGAGACTCTCCTACTGCTCTGTAACTAAAATCAACATAATTATTGCAATAAAATTATAGTGGACCAAACAGTAGAAAGGCTTTCTCTGTGGAAGGGAAAAAGAACACTTCCAATGTTATAGTGTTTAAACACGTGTTTCAAGTGTCTGCTGTATCAGAAATTATTGCTGTTTTTTTCTGGTGTTTGCTTTATTCTGTTTAATTTTTGGAGTTTGTACATCATGCCAGGATTCTCTCCCAGGGAGAAGGGTGATCCGGTATATCTAAAAAGGGATGCCCCAGCAGAATATAGCTGCCTTTTCTTGAGTTTATCTGTTATTGGCTTTAGCAGACATATTTGCTGGAGAGGGTGCCAGGATAGGTCTTGCAGAATAAGTATCTTGGCATTCTTATGTTTAATTTAAGGCAAAGGTCTAGCCTTGGACAGAATTTTCTCAGTTTGCCTCAGTTTTGATCCACTTTAATTGGAGCATTCACTGAGCTACAGATTAGGCTGCCATTAGGCCACATCCCCCCCAGTCCCCACACTCTTATCTGGACACAGTGGGGGTCATTTATAAAGTTTGGGCAGCACATATTTTATTCCACAAATGATTGTTTGTGCATGTTTTCTCCTAAATGCTTAATTCTGGGGCCGTCTTTCCTTATTTTGCATATATATATTTTGAATATATGAAATGCAAATTGTGCACAAAAATTCGCAAATAAGTTCGCAATTAGCATGTGCATGCCGTCTGTGTGTGTTGATTATGCGAGAGTTTAGCACCGATTTTCTTTTGCGAATAGAAAGTCGCAATTTGTGAAACCAGTTTAGAGTATATTTTTTCCACCAATATTATACCAGCGACCTAACCAGTGGTGCATGGGTTCCGTACACTCAGGAGGGCCAGTCTCTCATACCACATAATAGTCTTTATCCCTTTTGTTAATGGTCCTGTGATTGTCCATTTACTAGTAAATATAAAACAAACTGAGCTGAATGTCATTTGGAAGACCGTCATATTGCTCCTCAGTGCCTTTTTACTGATCCTTCTTCTTATGCTTTATACAGAAATCTACAAGCAAGATCAGCACAGGTATGATGCTGCACCCACCTCTATGCAAAACAAACAAACAAAAAATATTCATATTCATATACATATAAATGGACATGCCATTACAAAAGACAGACACAAAAATATTTTTGAATTGTCTTTATTATTTTCCTAGTACTGTATTGCTAGAACTAAAATCTAGGCCCTTGATCAAAAAAAATGAAAACTGTTCTATGTGCCCCTGAGGCTAATGGCAGACATAACACTTTCTCGGGCCAGGACGAGGTCATTCTCTTTTGCTCGTTCTCTGTCTGCATTGAAAGGCATGGCTTCGGCCTGAGTGCAGACACATGGAGAGGGAGCAAACATTTTGCTCTGAAATTCACCCCAACTATTCACTGATTATTGAATTAGAATATGCAGTCCTTGGCTGTAGATGAATGAAAGAAGTGGCCACAAAGACTCTACACTAGACCAAACAACCAGTAGTTTCTTTTTCTGCCCAACCTTAACTCCACTCTTTTTCTAACACTTACTTTACCTATTTTTATATTTCCTCTATATAAGTGTATACGGAAGAAAGAAAGAAGATCATCAGTGGAGCTTTCAGCAAGGAGAGATCCTTTGTATCATTAGAGCTAATTAGGAATGGGCCATTCATTGGCTTGGCAGGTCCTAGTAATCCTGAGCACAGTGGGTTTATTGCTTCATAGGTTGCCCCCTCTAGCAGCATAATTAATGACAATGTAAAATACATTTCCTTTTAGATGGGGAACAATATCCGATTGACGTAAAGCTGTTGGCCCTTGACAGTAAAATCATTTTACCAGGTAGCATATTTTAATGGTACTGATGATTGATCACACCTATTACACATTAATGCATGACAAGACCAATCACCTGCATACACCTTAGTGACCCAGTGTATGGTCCATTAGTGCTTCATTAATACATGGGATTTATGTCCCAGCAATTAAGAGGTCATATGATTAGGCCCCAGTACTTTTATCTGTGTGAATGATGGCTGGGAATAAAAATTTAAATGCAAGCCATTAAAAAAGTGCACATTTTCCTTTTCATAGTGAGCTGGTAATATTGCTGCTGTTACGTGTGCTTCATCACAGTAAAATGTTGTATTCCTTAGATGAGATTATGGTGGTAGGTGATTGCTGTAATACTACAAGGCAGTATTTGTCTCCCAGTCCAAACACAGGACTAAATTAGTCCAGGTGGGCATTTCACGCCATGCTGGTAAGTTCTTGTTTCTCATAATGATCTGCTTCCAGGCTATTATGTACATCTTCCATGTCATCACTGAAATGAGCTTCTATGCAGAGAACATAAATGAAGGCACCAATAGCTGCTCCAAGCATAGGCCCCACGACAGGAACCCACCACCAGCTATTTCCAGATCTGTGCAATAACATACAAATATAACATTATGGAAGAGCAGTAAAAAAACAACATAAACTGAAGTGTCATCGTGTAATGGAAGTACTGTATACAGAACAGAGCTTTATTTCCATTCTTTATTGCACTTCAGGTATAGATGCAAATATTCTTTATTTGTACTAGAAATCTGTATGTGAAGCTGGAATCCTAATATTAGTATAATGTCTGGAAGTGTGAACATCCACAGCAAATATGAAATATCTCTTAATAATCTTTAATTAAAAAAACAACGTTTCAAGACTACTGAATAAGCCCATTTAATTTAGACCTACCTTTACTACATATTTCATGACCTGGGTGAATTAAAACCTTTATAGATCAGCAACAGTTAAAAATAAGTGTGATATTTCTACAACTTTAATTCAACATTGTACAAAACATACGTGAATACTTCCATGCCCCATCCAGCCATAGCTGTAAAGATCCTTGGTCCCAGATCTCTTGCAGGATTCATTGCACATCCGGAATTCATTCCAAGTGACAAGCCTAAAAGCAGAATGAGTAGACCAACCGCAATGGGTTCTAGCCCCTTGGGAGTTCCCAAATTCTTGTTGTCAAATATTGCAAGCACTCCAATGAGTAGGAGAGCAGTAGACATTACCTGTAACACATGTAAATAGCAATTCAGAGTGCTTTGTTGCTGAGGTTAAAGCATAACAAAGGTTAAACCATAATAAAAATGTTCTCTCCTAAAATCTTACCAAAACATAAACCATAAGCTGGTGTACCCGATCAAGACAGTGCCTTAGTCCTAACTAACATGGGTATCACTCTTGGGGAGCTGAGTTCTCTAAGTCAGAACTCCACTTAAATAGTAAGAAGAAGAATGGCATACATCCCCGAGGTCACTATGCTCTGTGTAGACTGTGCAGACAGCAATCTTAGGAAATTGCGTTTATTAAACTATACATTGGTTCATTTTAACTACTGTATTTTATCAGCATGATAAAAGACCATAGTTGAGGAGAGAAAGTGTAGAACTCTTTGTATCCTTATTAATACCAACTTCCCCAAGAAACCATTGAGCTTGTGGTGCATGAATTCTGGTGCACAAGGCATTCCTTTAAAGCACAGGTGAACCCCAAAAATATTTTTTTGCCTAATAAAAGAAAACATAATTCCAAGCAACTTTCCAATGTGAGTTTATTGATTTTTTTAGTGCTTTAAAAGTTATTTGTAGATGTAATTACTATTGAAAGCAGAATTTGCTGAACTCCTGGTTGTTCTTTTTTAAGCAATGTTGCAAAGGTCAGTCTCCTGCAGCAAGTCAGGTCTGTCAGTCTGCTGCTTGTGTTACATTGTTTCAAATGCCAGATCCACCAGGGCAGAGAATAGAGAGGACAGACAAACACTACTTCTACTAGCAATTATATATACAAATAAGTAAAAAAAACAGTGCACATCTGTAATGAATATATTTTGCAAAGTTGCTTAGAAGTATGTTTTCTTTTATTAGGCAAACAATTATATTTTGGATTGACTTGTGCTTTTTTTTTTCCACTCACCTGATCTACAAATCCACCCATAATAGACAGATAAGGCTTGGGATATGTTGCAAAAATGTATGCTGTAGCATTTGGACCATCAACTGTAAGGATCCCTCCTGTGTAATTATAAAGTGCATCTGCAATATATGACAACATTTAAGAATTACTGTTTTTTTATGTTTTATGTACAAGATATATAACATTGATTCAAGAAGACAGTTGCTGGGCAATGATTTTACATTAGGTTTCCTGTATCTCCTCATATTGCTGATATACAGTAGCAATAGTTATCTATTTGTTGAATGAAAATATGGGGGATATATAGCTTTCCATGGCCAAACTTCCAGTCCCAGTGTACCTCTAGTACCTAAAAGCAAATCTGGGGGTTACAGTTGTAACTGGGGATGATTGATGCAGTATTTACAGCTGAGGGCTGCAGACATCTCTAAAACACACAACTGTGTATATTTCTGTTTCCACAATGGTACAGAATTTTGAATGCTTACAGCTATGATAGCTTACTTGTCTTTTCTCTGTATGATCGTGAACTGCTCCCAGCGCTGCAACATAAAATAAACTAGCAAGCACTCAACTACTCTGTTCCTTTCTTTCTGGCTACCATTGGCCCAACTTCCAGTTTGTGATCAAGACTACATAGTGTTATACAAGTGTATTCCTGAACTGATTCCTGGTTGATTCTAACAAATTTGTTACCTTAAGGGCTCTGGCTCACGGGGAGATTAGTCGCCCGCGTCAAATCTCCCGTGTCTCAGGCGACTAACCTCCCTGGATTGCCATTCCACCGGCGAAAATGTAAATCGCCGGTGGGATGGCATAAGCGATGTTGCGATTTCACTGAAATCGCGCCGCTGCGTATGCCATCCCACCGGCGATTTACATTTTCGCCGGAGGGATGGCAATCTGGGGAGATTAGTCACCCGCGAACAGGGAGTTTTGTCGCGGGCGACTAATCTCCCCGTGTGCCAGAGCCCTTAGAGTGAAGACACACGGAGTTACTAGTAGCAGCTACTTGCCACGCTACAAAAATAGACAATGGTGATCATTTACTGATAATTGTCTCTACGTGTGTTTTAGCAGAGGTAATTCTCAGTATTGTCTATGGCAGGGTATTTTCCTGTGTTTAGTAGCCGTGACAAGTAGCTGCTACTAAGTAGTGTCTTTGCCCTAAAATATCAATTAGTTGCCTATGCCATGGGTATAACTTTAATGAACTAAATGAATAAACCGCCCCTGCGTTCATACTTTTTGGTTTTCAGTAGTGCTCTTATGAAGAACTGTGGCAGCCAAAACGTAATTGCATGGCATTGATCCACACAGAAAACCTCTTGAAATACTGAATTTAGAACACTGCCTATTATAAGGTTAAATAAAGCTTGCTACAATTTGCCAGAGGGAAATCCAACTGCTCTTCATTCACTTTTATGGGATTTTTGGGCATACCTATGAAAGGGTTAGAGTGAGAGTTCACCCTTTCATAAATATGCCCCTAAAACTCCCATATAGTGAATATAGTATTGCCAAATTCCCTCTGTGGCAAGCTTTGCTTCACCTTTTAATGAATAAGCACCACAGTTTACTATGTGCATAGCATTCTCTAGTCTGTTCAGTAAGAAGCAGTTACAGGCATTAAGTGCATTTTGCCTGCCAAGCTCAGCCAACTTTTTGGTTGGAAAACACTGACCTTTTCTCGTACAGTGGCTGAACGCCATTTGCTGCAGTGGATAATTTGCTTTTTCCTCTAAATAATGTAACATTTTTACAAAACAATGACAGCACTTGTGTCAGTCTACATGGGCTTTGCATCTTGCATTAAGCAAACTAGGTTTATTAACTGCTGGGACTTTAGTGTGATCTGCTATGATCATAAAGATGACATATAGTACAGAAGAAACTGTGGGCACAAAAAAGTGCTAATGCTTGTTTAGGGGTCAATCAAATGATTGAGTTACTCATGGGGCCAAGCAGATCCTGGGAAACCATACAGCAGACAATTATATATTGTCATATGAAAACACTACTCACCATAATAGATGCCAAAAACTGCTGCAGATCCAGCAATTGCACCCAAAAACTGTGCACTTACATAGAAAGGAAACTTAGCCCACTTTAGTCTTCCTGTTAAACACATGGCAAAGGAGACAGCTGGGTTTATATGGCCACCTGATGAGGAAGAAGTGGAACTGTTAAGTGTTACCAAGTACTGTACTATATTGCACACCTAACATGTATAATAAGTAATAAAACACTTTTGCTGAGTTTTATCAGCCAAATCAATTGTTTTGGGGGCCCCAGAAAAACAGATACTCATATAGTTTGGCCAAAGATTGATTGTTAAGCAGCGATGTGCGTGCCCAGTATAAGCACTAAGAATGGAAAGACTTTGAGTGTATTAGAGACAGTCTTTAGCCTTCCTGCATCTGTTCATTTTACAGTAAGGAAAACATGCTCTCACTCCAATCTGAATTTGTAGCACTGTTCTCACAGTAGGATTGTGGTATCTTGTGCCAAAGGGCAAAACATGACACTCAGCTGCTGTTTCAGCTGAAGGATAGGGCAAACTTCCAAGAACTCTGTATGCATATAAAGCCACTTATATTGCATCAAATGTCAAAAATATAAACTTATAATCACATTATTTAAATTCGGATACATGCCAAGGATACACTGTAGCAAACAAATCACAGACGAATATAATATATATGTGTGTGCATTCTTGCCAGTGTTGCCATTATTCTTATCGAACATGTTGGTAAATCATTTAGCCCATGAATATATTACTGAGTTTATATTATCACTGGCAATATGGATTAGGTGAGCCAACTATCAGATTTGTTTTGTTGCTGCAATGGTTGGATCAAGACCTGTGTTGGGCAAGCTTTTGTATGTACATTAGCCAATGAGCTGTACATTCAATGACTGGGACAAACTTGCAGATCTGCCCTTATGTACCCACTTTGGGTTAGCAGGAAAGAGTTGCTATGCCTTAGCTAAAACGGGTCTGATGTGCTGTGTAAAGCATGAAATATTTCAATGCAAGTTAATAAATAAGAGTGCAAATCCAATGGGTGCCTTCAGTGGGTGCCTTCATTTGCACTGGCCTACTTAACATGGGAATTTGTACAGCAGCCTTATTCATTTTTAGTATTGAATGATTATTTGGCGAACGTAATAAAAGCCATAAAGGCAAAAAAAAACGCATTTTGCGATTTAGTATAATTCATTAGAGTATTTTTGCATTGTAAAAATTTTAATCATAACTTTTTCATTAAGAAGCATTATTACATTCACTACTCACTGGCGCAAACTATAAAATTCTCAAACTTTCTTCCACTGTTGGAAGTGGCCACATTGGGCAAAGGCAAATTTGTTTGTTGAAGCATATATTTTTGCTTTGCAATTTTTTTTTCCATTACTGAATTTTATTACATTAATAAAATGTTTATTATGAGAGTATTCATAAATGTTTTGGCTGGTTCTTAAATGTAAGAGCATCTGAATTAAGGTAAAAATCAAAGTAAAAAACAGGCAGATCAGTCAAACTGAAAAGTTAAATTACTCCATTCTTCTCCATTTGCACAAATAATACATGGTAAACAGAACTAACCAGGAGCATCAACTGATTCTCTGAAATTGATATTATTAATCAGTTATTTAACATATAATTAAATCAGGGCTGTCCAGGTAAAAGCTTTTGGGTTGGATGCAGCCCTCCAAGAGATTATATTACCCCTTGAATACCTTTAGGGCTATGACAGACGGGGAGATTAGTCACCGCACGACAAATCTCCCTTGTCGCGGGCGATTAATCTCCCCGAAATGCCATCCCACCGGTGAGAATGTAAATCACCGGTGGGATGGCATACGCGGCGCCGAAATTTCTTCTTAAGGCAACTTCTGCAAATTGCTGTGCTGCGTATGCCATCCCACTGGCGATTTACATTTTCGCCGGTGGGCTGCCATTTTGGGGAGATTAGTCGCCCGCGACAAGGGAGGTTGGTCGCGCGGCGACTAATCTCCCCATCTGTCACAGCCCCTACGTGCCATTGATATTGTTGCATGATATAATTTATTATACTCAGGCCCCCATACAATTGGCCAGTCACATGGAAAGCTTTGTAGAACACTACATTGCAATGGGGATGCTTAAGGGATGTTGGTTTCCATGAACTACATTGGTTTGGCTATTATCTTTCCAAGAAGGCACTTTTTTTCTCATATCTTGTAAGTGTTTTTGTCACTGAGCATTATAACTAAATACCAGCACTAAGGGGCTGATTTAACAAAATTTGTTTTTTTTCTGGACTTCAAAGTCGTATAAACTCGACATGGTATAAATTGGAATTAAACTCGATCATTGTTGTATTTATAAATTGCCACAATAATGCTGTTATCGTTGTATGAACCATTAGAAAATCACAATTTTTTTGAGTATTGTTAAACAATACTCGAAAAAATTTGAGTTTAATCCTCTTTATTTTTCCCAAACAGGAGTTGCTCCTGCAGCATTGGCTCTCATTCTTGGAAAACAATAATGTGTTTAAGTTTCACTTGAAACTGGGTGAAACAGAAAACAATGATGGGATTAAGTTTCCCTTAAAACTGGATGAAATAGAAAACAATGATGGGATTAAGTTTCCCTTAAAACTGGATGAAATAGAAAACAATGATGGGATTAACTTCCCCTTGAAAGTGTGTAGCAATGAATATATGAATATACTTTTTTTAATCATTTTCGAGTTAAACTTGAACATTTCTAATATTTGAAGCTTTCCATAGGACTCAATGGTACTCGACAGTTCACACCTTGCAATTTTTTTTTCCAAGAAAGTAACCTAAGCCTTAATAAATCTCAAATTATTATAAGTTTAAAAATATCTAGAAGTAAAAAAAAAAAGGCCTTTTTATCAAAATTGCTTAGTAAATGTGCGCCTAAATCTGGAGCATCTGCTTGTCAGCATTTTGAGGCTATGGCACATTCTCTGAGTTTATGTGCAAAACCAACATTCAATAAAGCAATCTGTTATATATTGAACACTTTAGGTACAGGGAGCGTTTGGGCTGCTTTTTACAGCCTCTGGTTTTTTTTTATACACGCTGAGAGAAGTGGGTCTGTTCCCTAAGGCTGATGTCCCATGGAATGAGTTAGTTGCCTGCAATAGATCTCTGCTACCGTGGACCACTAACCACTTCAAAATGCCTTTCCACTGGTAACAATAGGAATCGCCGGTGGGAAGGTCTGTGCATCACTTCGCCTTTTCAAAGTTTTCCTCCTGCTGCAGGCTTTGGAAAGCCAAAGTGATGCGTAGGATTTTCTACCTATTGTTGCCAGTGGAAAGGAATTTCAGAGAGGTTAGTCACCTGCATTAGAAGACCTCTATCATGGACATCTGAATCGCTCTGTCGGACTTTAGCCTTATTCAGTTCTGTGTATCTGCACAGAATACAGCTACACAGAGAAGAGGATGGCCCGAAAATGCCTGTTTTCTTGTTTTTTGGGTGGACCTCTGTTGTACTCTTTTCTTCTCTATTTTTTTCTACTACTATTCTGTGCAGGTACAGAGAGTTGCGTTAGGAAGCAGATCCGCTTCTCTCCATCTGAAGAAAAAACGCAGGCTGAGAGAAGCTGACCAAACGCTCCCTGTCCCCAGGCGCTTTCTGTCTTCAGATACATTTTTAGCTCTGTCACCTTAAGACAAATTGTGCCATTTCAGTATGTAGGAAAGGAGGGTAAAAATAATTGTCCCACATAGGAACATTTTCTACATTTAAATAAACTGATCTGTACATGGTAAGTTCCATGCAATAGATATTTGATTAGCAACCAATCAGTACTTTATTTTAATGTGAGAAAATGAAAGCAAAGACATTGGTTGCCAGGGCAACTGCACTTGTTTAAGGAAAGCAGCATAAGTGTCTTAGTAAAATGTTTTAGCTTAAAATACCAGTGTTCCGGTATTATGAAACCAACTAATTTGCTTAGCTATATCTGTAGCAGCTGGTTAACCTCAAACAGGCGATGGCTAAGATTTTACTCTAAGCAGCTCCCAATGTACTGCACTTCCTGTAACTGAGACAAATAATAATCAAGGCTAAAATAACTTCTAGAGATGTTTTTAATTAGTTACGTTCACACAGGGACTCCACAGGTAAAACAGCAAATTTCTGTTTTAAAGGGGTTGTTCACCTTTAAATTAACTTAACTATGATGTAAATAATGTTATTTTAAGACAATTTGCTATCAGACTAATTTAGTCGCCTTTTATGAGGAGGTGAGCAGGAACCTTGATGCTGGAATGGCAGTTGATGTCATCTACTTGGACTTTGCTAAAGCGTTTGATACAGTACCTCACAGAAGTTTAATGATCAAATTAAGGAATATTGGCCTAGAACATAATATTTGTAATTGGATAGAGAACTGGCTGAAGGATAGAGTACAAAGAGTGGTGGTAAATGGAACATTTTCTAATTGGACCAGTGTGGTTAGTGGAGTACCGCAGGGGTCAGTTCTTGGTCCTTTGCTTTTTAACTTGTTTATTAATGACCTGGAGGAGGGCATAGACAGTACTGTTTCTATTTTTGCTGATGACACTAAATTGTGCTAAACTATAAGTTCCATGCAGGATGCTGCCGCTTTGCAGAGCGATTTGACAAAATTAGATAACTGAGCAGCAAACTGGAAAATGAGGTTCAATGTTGACAAGTGCAAAGTTATGCACTTTGGTAGGAATAATATAAACGCAAACTATCTACTGAATGGTAGTGTGTTGGGGGTTTCCTTAATGGAGAAGGATCTGGGGTTTTTGTAGATCACAAGTTGTCTAATGCCAGGCAGTGTCATTCTGTGGCTACTACAGCAAATAAAGTGCTGTCTTGTATAAAAAAAGGGCATTGACTCAAGGGATGAGAACATAATTTTGCCCCTTTATAGGTCCCTGGTAAGGCCTCACCTTGAGTATGCAGTGCAGTTTTGGGCTCCAGTCCTTAAGAAGGATATTAATGAGCTGGAGAGAGTGCAGAGACGTGCAACTAAACTGGTAAAGGGGATGGAAGATTTAAGCTATGAGGTGAGACTGTCGAGGTTGGGGTTGTTTTCTCTGGAAAAGAGGCGCTTGCGAGGGGACATGATTACTCTGTACAAGTACATTAGAGGGGATTATAGGCAGTTGGGGGATGTTCTTTTTTCCCATAAAAACAATCAACGCACCAGAGGTCACCCCTATAGATTAGAGGAACGGAGCTTCCATTTGAAGCAGCGTAGGTGGTTTTTCACGGTGAGGGCAGTGAGGTTGTGGAATGCCCTTCCTAGTGATGTGGTAATGGCAGATTCTGTTAGTGCCTTTAAGAGGGGCCTGGATGAGTTCTTGATCAATCAGAATACCCAAGGCTATTGTGATACTAATATCTACAGTTAGTACTAGTGGTTGTATTTATAGTTTATGTATGTGAGTGTATAGATTGGTAGGTGTGGGTTGGGTGTGCTGGGTTTACTTGGATGGGTTGAACTTGATGGACACTGGTCTTTTTTCAACCCTATGTAACTATGTAACTATGTAACTATCAGTCTTTATTATTTGCAGTTTTTGAATTATTTAGCTTTTTGTTCAGCAGCTTTCCAGTTTAAAATTTCAGCAGCTATCTGGTTGCTAGGGTCTAATTTAACCTAGCAACTAGACAGTGGTTTGAAAGAGAGACAGGAATATGAATAGAGGAGGGCTTAAATAGAAAGATTAGTAATAAAATATAACAATAACATTGTAGCCTCACATAGCAATAGTTTTTTGGCTGCTGGGGTCAGTGACTCCATTTGGAAGCTGGAAAAAGTCAGAAAAGAAAGGCAAATAATTCAAAACAACTATAAAAATGTTTTAAAAAAATGAAGACCAGTTGAAAAGTTGCCAAGAATAGACAATTCTATGATCTATCGTATGGAAAAGGTGAATTATCAGTGTGCTGCATGCCCACTAATAGATATGCCTTTTCAGAACAGATATACCCACAAAATCCCTACAAAAGGTTATGCATTAGATCCTGTGTTCTTTTTTGCTGTTTAAAAATATAAGGCTTTCCTTTCTGATCACACCTTATCTATATTTACTTGCTCAATGGAATTGTGACCTCAGGTCTAGCAAACATGAACTAAAAGCATCAAGGCCATTTGAAGCTCTCTTAGTTCAAAGGTTTCTTTTAACAAGGGACAAAATTGCATTGAAAACATTTTATAAATATCAACAGGTATGGGCACTATTAACCTGAAATCCATTATCCAAATGTCCCAAAATATGGAAATGCCATATTCCACAGAGACCCAATTTAAAAAAAAAAAAAAATCTTATTTTTTTAATTATTTGTCTTTACTCTTTAATAATAAAACAGACCATTGTACTTGATAGTAACGAGGCTGCATGAATTCTTATTGGTAACAAAACAAATAATTGGATTTTTTTAAGTGAATGTGTTTTAGTAGCCCTGAAGAATGGTGCTTCAAGTTGAGAATACAACCCTTATCCAGGAAACCCCCAGTTCCCAAGGATTCCAGATAACATGCTGGTTTGTATTCCATGCAGCATTTCTAAGTACAGGCTGTATTGCTTATATCCCAGTCAGGGCCGCTCTACTAAATGGGCAAAAGGGGCTTCTGCCCGGGGCTCACTAATTTGGGGGGCCCACTGTGCCACTATTTCTTTAGTTTTTAAATACATTTTTTTCCTGCCCCCCGCTGCTCCCTGCTGCCTTCCCGCCCCTCTCTGCTGCTCCCCACTGCCTTCCCGCCCCTCTCTGCTGCTCCCCACTGCCTTCCCGCCCCTCTCTGCTGCTCCCCACTGCCTCTTCTGATTGGAGAAACATCCCTTTAAGCTATCCAGGAAGGCAATGAGAGAGGGTGTGTAGGAGCACAAGTAGAAAACATCACAACTGGTATTGTGCAAGTTTAGGTAATGCTTTCAGTCTACACAGTAATCTTACTGGCATGTCTGAAGTTAATTGAGTGCTAATTGGCTAATTTTTAGTAATCTTACTAGCATGTCTGAAGTTAATAGAGTGCTTATTGGTCCGTTTTTCAGTGGTTTTACTGGCATTGGGGGACATGATTACTCATTACATGTACATTAGAGGGGATTATAGGCAGATAGTTCTTTTTTCTCATAAAATCAATCAGCGCACCAGAGGCCACCCCTGTAGATAAGAGGAACAGAATTTCCATTTGAAGCAGCGTAGGTGGTTTTTCACAGTGAGGGCAGTGAGGTTGTGGAATGCCCTTCCTAGTGATGTGGTAATGGAAGATTCCGTTAATGCCTTTAGGAGGGGTTTGGATGAGTTCTTGAACAAGCATAGTATCTAAGACTATTGTTATGCTAAAATCTACAATTAGTATAAATATTGGTATATATAGTGTATATACTGTATATTGTATATGTATATTATGTATGCAAGTGTATAGATAGGTCACTGGGTTCACTTGGAATCATTGAAATTGATGGACTTTGGTCTTTTTTCAACCCAACCAAGTTTTAATAGAGTGCTTATGGTTATTACTGACATGTGTGGAGTCAATAGAATGTTTATTAGTCAATTTTCAGTGGTCTTACTGGTATTTATCAACGTTTGATTTTTAATTTTTTTTACCATTCAAGTTTTTTCGAGTTTCCATCAAAAAATTTGAGTTTGAAAATATGGCCTGATTTTGCCCACAACAACTCCCATTGACTTCTATTGAAAGGCGCAAGCATTTATATAGAAGTCAATGGGAGTTGTTGTGGGCAAAATCAGGCCATATTTTCAAACTCAAATTTTTGGAGTTTTTCCAGTTTGTAAACCTAAACGAGTTTTCCTTAATAAATAAGCAAGCATTCAATGTGCGTGAGTTTATTCGATTTAGAAAAACAAACTCAAAAATTGATAAATAAGTCCATATGTCTTGCACAGTTGTGTAACATCTTTTTTTGGTTTGTGCTAGCAGTGTCTTACATAGTGTAAAGCAAGGTTGATATATTTATGTATATACTGTATGGGGCATGGCATATGTGGTGTTGGTATTCTATGAAATCAGTACTGATGGAAAAGTCACAAGAAGTCATTTACCATATGCAAAGGCACACCTCTTGGTGCTCAATCAAAAAGTATTTCTGCTCAGGGTCTGGCCGCTCTCTGTACCTATTTTGCCGAACACAAGCATTGCCGTATTTATGGGGCAAATGCAGGTCTCTGAGCTCAATTTTTAAAGGGCAGAGGCCTGTGGCAGTTCAAAAAAGTCCAGGGCAGGGTTGGTTGCATTTTGTACCCTGCAGTTTGCTAATTGCCCATATGGTGTTAATATATACAGAACTATCGAAAATGATCTCACATTCACCTTAAAGGAAATCTTTTAGCTAAAGCTGGCCAAATGCTCTTGCCCAGATTAATAACGTATTGGTTTGTGTAGTGGACTAACAGCAAGGGCAAATTCTGGCAAATATCTGCTAGTTTGGTGACCATGCAAATGAGTGGACAGCATATTGCCCAATTACCTACCCCAAATTAAAGTAATGCATTACCATAGTTTGTACCACCTAAGCAACTGACACCCCCACTGTAAGATTAACCATGTAACTAGCAAGTGTGTTATTATACCATGTTAAGAAAATATCTGTTATGGATGGGAAAGGGAACATTGTTTATAAAATGCATGGAATAACCTTGTTCATTTACTGCTAATCGTTAGAGATGAGGCTAGGTTACTATTGCATATAGCACTACTAGATATATAGTGTTCCTCTTAAGCAGTGTCCAATCTACCTCAATCATATCAGTCCCTAGATCAGTACTTATAGCCTTTTATTATCAATTTTTATACTCTCCGCCATCTTTGAAAACCCCTTTTCCATCGTTAATATTAATAATAAAAATAACAAAATGCAATGTTACCTTATATGGGAAAAATGGTATTCATCTTTTTGCTTTTTGGCACTCGTTCTTAAAGCTATTCCTTATCGTCTAGTTCAAATTATGAATTACTAGTGTTAGACAGGTTGTTGCCTACCTGAGTGCTTTCATGTAATTGCAAATCCAATAGGCTCAGCTAAGTGGTATTGAGGTTCTAAAACCTGACCTTTTCCATTCATAAATGCATTTAAATTTCTGACCACTATTGATCTGCTTTTTGTTATTAAAGACCATATTTCAAAATTATTATATGCTTGACATATTACGTAAACTATTATTTCTGTCATCTGGAATTCACAAAACCCACTGGTTGTGAACTGGATGATTTCTCTGTATCCAGTCTCCGTGTTCTGTAAATTTATCTAGAAAGAAATGGTTTTTGCTGGGGGGTTTTGTGATATAAGTTAATGCACTAACACATCAGTGATGCTATACAACAGGAGAAGGGCTTATGGAGAACTAAAAAATTCATAGAGGCTCTGTGCCTGTGTTACTGCTTTTTCTAGATTATCAGAATGTACAAAACAGCAGACATACATTGTGTGTTCATGTACTGTATGAATAAATAATGTGGTAGAGGTTTGACGGAGCATTCCACTCTGCGGCAAATCCACTATAATATGTAATTTTAGCCACAGTGGCCTTTAAGTGAGCCATCTAAGAAGGGACGTTGGCACTTATTTAATAAGAATGTACCAGTAAGCTATGTAAGACACAATGCCTAGGCTTTCAGGTACTCAAGATTTTAGGTGTTAGTACATAGTTAATCATACTTCTCTTGCATTCTCAGCTTTTACTTGAGGGAGGGAATATGCATGCTTCAAAAATAGGTCAAATTCTATTCTATGAGGGAAAGTGAGGAAGGTATCTCATGGTTTATCTTGTAAAAACTCAATAGAATTCTTAGGGAAATCTGGAATGAACTGAACTTGTGATACATTTTCTCATCACATTAAATCTGGCCCAATATGTGCAGGTTTTCAGCTGGCCATAGACACACACGCCCATCCAACATCTCATAAATAACGGGTATTAATATGAAGTTGGTCTCCCTTTGGTGCTATAATAGACTTTGATCTTCTGCAAAGGTTTTCTATTCTGCCGCAAGAGCATTAGTGAGGATGGGCAGTGCAATGATGCTAAAAACAGGCTTGGCACACATTCAACATTCCAATTCATCCCATAGGTCTCCAGCTGGGTTCAGATCAGGAATCTGCACAGGCCAGTCAATTTCTTCTACTCCTATCTCTGCAAACTCAATGCATTTATCCCTGTTTATGGGTGCATTATTGTGATGAAACTGGAAATAGCCTTCACCAAATTGTTGCCACAAAGTAGGAAGTATAGAATCATAACAATTGTCATTGTATGATGCAACCTTAAGGCTTGCTTTAAATGGAACCAGGGGCCCTAGCCCAAACCATAGAACAGGCCCAGGTATTATTCCTACTCCAGCAAATATTGCTGGAATTCTCTGCCAAAACCATCAATTCCTTTCCAGGACACATTTCCGCTGCTTCAGAGTTGTGAAACAAAAATGATTCTTTACATTGAATGACCCACTGTGTAATTTACTGTCTGCCATAGCTATTGGCTTGGAGCAGTACTTCCATAATATATGATCATTCAGATCATAAGATTTGACCTCTATTGTTTGCATTTAGTTGAATGCCTAGTGCAAAACCAAGAATTTAAGAAATTTTTGCTTGATGACTGAACCAAAGCATTTACCTTTATATAATAGGAACAACAATATGCCTGTAAATTAAACTATTCATGGCAGGGATTACTCTGAAACCATTGTACAACATAGGTATTTCCCTCTATTAAGCACACCTCTACAGGAAAATACAAGGGTCCTGCTAATAAATGAAATTTCACTTGTTTACATGAATTACTTACCTGAGACCCCTCCAGAGACATAAACTGCTATAGTCACTGCCATTGCAAAACCCAGGTTATTTGTGAGGTAGGCATCTGAAGTATTGCTTAGGACAGAGGTTGCAACACAACCACAGCCAAGAATCTGTATGAGAAAAAGACAACCGTTTAGATAATATGCCTGCAGTACAGACAATAACTTGCTATGTGTGATGCTCAGGTAAGAAATCCTGAGAAAACATTCATCTCTTTTAAGTTCTAGGACTCAGATTTATCAACTCAGGAGCCTGGTTATATGTTAATTCTCACTGACTTGAACACTCAGTAGCAATGAATGTGTCCAGTAAATAAACCTAACGACTCATTAATCATTGGGAAAGGCATTTATTCAATAGTCTTGGAATCATCTCCTGGTTTTGGTGAACATTCTGATTTCATTAATCTCAAGTGAACTGACCTCTTTGTTTTTACTACTGGGAAGCATTTTTACGTTCTATTGATCACAGAACTGAGTAAATATGATTTAGATATTGGCAATATATTGCTATATAATTCTCCGTAATTTTTCCCTGGCAAACCATGACATGTCGCCCTTGAGGGGAAGCAATATAATGAACAACAGTAAAAACAACTAAATAATATGTGTCTTTCAATATAGAGCATTGATTAAAATCTTTTAAAGTAATGTTATACCATAAACACAATGACTGAGGACAAGCAGACATATAATAAAAATATATGGTGTATTTAAGTATGTGGTCTTTAAAATAAACACTAATCATAATGATGATAAACGTACTATGATATTAACATGGCCCACAGTTCTGTGCTATTTCAGCCTATAAATACCATGTGACATAGTAAAAGACACACACAAGCAGCACTGGTTACATGTGTTTGAGCCACCAGCTTATTATGAGAACAAATAACCTATGTGCCCTAGGTTTAAAAGAAAAGCATCTACTTAGAAGTAGTGTTTAGTATGTTTATGTGAACAAAAAAAAAACATCTTGCAACTAAGAATGTTCCTTTACTGCAGGGGTCCCCATTCTTTTTTACCCGTGAGCCATATTCAAATGTAAAAAGAGTTGGGGAGCAACGCAGAATGAAAAATGTACCTGGGGGTGCCAAAGAACTGTTATTGGCTATTTGGTAGCCTCTGTGTGGATTGGAGGCCTATAGGAAGCTCTGTGTGGCAGGACACCTGGTTTGTATGAAACCAAAACTTGCCTTTAAACTAGAAATACAAAAATAGGCACCTGCTTTGAGGCCACTGGGAGTAACATCCAAGGGTTTGGTGAGCAACATGTTTCTCGTTTGTCACCTGCGGTGGAAGCCACTTAGACTGGGCAACAAAACATTTATGTTAAAGTTATATTTATATACCTTTGAAAAGACAAATGTAACTGTATAGCAATTCTTTGGGTGGGTTCTCTAGCTCTGTATTTACTTACACTGAACTAATCAGGCAGAATTGATTCATGCCCATTATTATTTGCTTCAAGGTGTGTCAGCACACCTTGACTCTCACCAGGCATATATTTATTCAGTGCTTTGTATAGCTGTTTGTCTATACAGGACAAGCAAAAGATTACTATTCATGTTCCCTAAGATATTGGGTACTTATTTATGCTCCTGTCTGAAATTCGTTAAATTAAAATGTGGAAATTCGAAGGTTCCAGATACAGCCACATTTTTCCTGATTCTAAAACAACTTGATGCAGGTATGGGATTTGTTATCCAAAAATCTCTGAATTAAGGCAAGGCCATCCCCCACAGATTACAATTTAATCAAATAATTTATATTTTTTAAAAGTTATTTTCTTTTTCTCTGTGATATTAAAACAGTACCTTGTAATTGATTTAATTAATCCTTATTGGAGGAAAAACAATCCTATTGGGTTTTATTAATGTTTAAATGATTTTTAGTAGGTATGGAGCTCCAAATTACAGAATGATCCCTTATTCAAAAAGCCCCAGGCCCTGAACACTCTAGATCAGTGCTGTCCAACTTCTGTTGTACCGAGGGCCAGAATTTTTCCGACCTACATGGTGGAGGGCCGATAATGGAAGCCAGTTTTGACCACTCCCCTTTTTGAAACCGCACCCACTTGAAACCACACCTGTGTTATCACATGACCATACCCATATTAATGGTTGTAGTACAGCAAAAACCTGCCATACTCTGCCTGCCCTACCCTGCCTGTGTGCCATACTCTTCCTACCCTACCCTGCCTTTGTGTGTGCCATACTCTGCCTTCCCTACCCTGCCTGTGTGTGCCATACTCTGCCTGCCCTACCCTGCCTGCGTGCCATACTTTCACTGTGTGTGCCATTCTTGGCTGGTTTGTGCCATACTTGGCCTGTGTGTGCCATACTCTGCCTGCCATACTCTGCCTTTGTGTGCCATACTCAGCCTTCCCTACTCTGCCTGTGTGTGCCATACTGTATGGCACACACAGGCAGCCTACAGTGACACAATGCTGGCACTGCTCCTACAGTCTGCACAATAACTATATATTAAAAACCTTTTTAATTGCAGTACCACCTCAGTACATGTTCTTTTTGTAGTATGCAGGGATTATTTGTGGGTTTCTACTGCTCCTGAGGTGTGAACAGGGGAACAATGGGGGTGATTACAGCCTGAGCCTGAGGTGTGAACACTGCAGGGGGTGAACAATGCAGAGATTAAAAGGTGTGAACAACACAGGGGATTACATATTTAAACAATACAGCCTGATTACAGCCTGAATCTGAGGTGAGAACCATGCAGGGGGCCAGTTAATCTCAGTACTGATACCATTTAAAGCTTACACAAGAGTAAGCCATCAAAGCAGCCAGACAGGTGGGGGGCCACACAGAGGGGGGTCGCGGGCCGCCAGTTGGACAGCACTGCTCTAGATAACAGCTCCCACATTTTCATATGAGAATGGTTTAATACAAGAGTTTTGTTTGGCAAATTCTCATTACTAAAGCACCTAATCTAATCTAAGCAATTCAACACCAAATATTAAATACATGCAAGATAAGAAAACAATACTAATCTGGTAGTAGATTAAACAAATGTGCACATTTACATTAATTTTTTACCTTTATAAGGATAACTATTCTAGAATAAATAATTTGTTGGTGTGCTGTAAATTTAAACAATAAAGTGTGTGTTACTGTAGGAAACGGTACCTGTTTGTGACTTTATTATAGTACAGGTATCAAATCTGTTATTCAGAATGCTTGGGACCCAGGGTTTTCCAGATAAGGGGTCTTTCTGTCATTTGGATCTCCATACTTTGTCTAATAAAAAATAATTTAAACATTAAATAAACCCAGTAGGATTATTTTGCCTCCATAAAAGATTGATTATATCTTAGTTGGGATCAAGTATAAGGTACTGTTTTATTATTACATAGAAAAAGGAAACCATTTTTCAAATTTTGAATTATTTAATTAAAATGGAGTCTGTGGGAGATGGACTTCCCTTAATTTGGAGCTTTCTGGATAACAGATCCTATACCCGTGTACATCTTGATAAATTATGGAACATTAGATGAGAGAGTTGTCCTGGGGCACTTCTGATTACAGCACCAAGCACTGATAGTGAAGTCTGAGAATCACTAAGTGTGCAGCCAACACAGATATCAGGATCTTGCAAGAAGAGCATTTAGAACCTCTGGCTCAGCAGCTATATTAGCCAAGCCACTGGAATGTGCATATGTGCAGTCATTTTTGCTTCAAAAATGGGACTGAATTAACTCAGTCTTTTTTTAATCTGTGGGTTGATGGATCATTGTTATTCTATCTTAATCTGGTCAGTCAGGCCTTTTTTTCAAATGATTTCCAGTAGTCATTTTCGCTGGCTTATTGTATTAAAAAATAAATGTTACCAGTGTGATTTAGTGCAAAACTATATTAATAAACACTATAGGATGCAGATTGGACACATTCATAGCAATCATTTCCAGCTATATACTTAATCACACATACATGTCTGTATCCTTCTTAGGTCTTCCAGCCTCCAAGGTTTAACTGCTGCATTTCACATGACAGACACAACAGTGCTATGCGATCTCTATCCCCTATACTGTTATCTCTATGCCCTATTTGTGCAGTTGAATTTCCCCAGCTTTACCAAGCCTCATAAACCCCAGTCAATAACTCAGAAGCTCTTTTAAAACTATAAACTTCTACCAGCATACAGCACTTGTGACTAATCCCCCCACTCATCAATATAATACATGGGGAAATTGTACTCTGAGCAATGCATGCCATAGTATGTATATATGAACAGAAAATTATAATATGAAATTGAAATTAATTAGCTATTTTATTCTGCTCAATCCTGATTTCTCACATTGCATGTTATACTTCCTCTCACTATAGGGCTTTGGATCTAGGACTATTCAGCATTCATGTCATCCTGTGTTCCTGTCATGCTGCAAAGCACCTGCTTCCAATGTCAGGTGATTGGAAAAGAGGGATCTACAAAAGCCTTGGTCAGGGTAATTAGCACATTAGCAATTCAAGTGGCAATCTAGTGTCACTTATGACTAAGGCATGCAAACATACCCATCAGCTACCAGGCAAACAATCATACTTGCGCTAGGTGACTGATAGCTATATGCACTTAGTAAAGCAAAAAAGCTCAAGAAACATCCTCTTGATCCTACAACAATAGCATTTCTCTTGCACAAGAACAAGACTTCTAAGGTTCAGGCTGCTGCAGAAGAAAGTACAACTATATAAGTAAGGCCTTTCTCTAAACATCACCACCAAAGTCCATGTAGCAACATCAGTCTTACTAATTCTCCTACACCCAGTCATACAGTGGTAGACCAAACCAGAGGCGGGCCAAGCCGGCCAGCCATCTTGCCATGCACCCTACCCCCGATTGTGTGTGCGCAGTGACATCACAGGGGGGGATTGCAATTACAAGCTTGGCGCCCCCCATCATTGCGCCCTAGGCAGGTGCCTCTTCTACCTACCCCTAGTTCCAGCCCTGGACCAAACATCTTCTTACCCCCCCCAATACCCAATAATCCAGTGGCAAACCTAATATTATCAAGCATAAGAAAACACATGACAGGTGCATCGTTGGGATTTGTTTCACCTCTTATCAACCTACCACACCACCCCTCCTATCCCAGAAGAATTACACGGACACCAAATTTTTGGATGGAAAGGGCCGCAGAACATTTATTAACAACTGAAGTTTAATTTAACACATACCGTAAGCCAGGGGTCTCAAACTCGCGGCCCGCGGGCCATTTGCGGCCCTCGGTACAGTATTTTGTGGCCCGCACCAACGCCTTCTCAAAAGCAATGAATGGGTCGCGATTTTTATTGCGATTCAAGGGATAATGCAAGGCACGGCGGGCGGGAGCTGCTGATTGCGGAAATTACGTTATACCGTAACAGTTATTATGGGAAGACGTTCTGTGTGCACAATTAGCTCCTTAGCAGCTAATTGTGCACACAGAACGTCTTCCCATAATAACTGTTACGGTATAACGTAATTTCCGCAATCAGCAGCTCCCGCCCGCCGTGCCTTGCATTATCCCTTGAAAGCCAATTTTTTGTGAAATCCCTTATGCGGCCCAGCCTCATCCTGACTTTGCCTCCTGCGGCCCCCAGGTAAATTGAGTTTGAGCCCCCTGCCGTAAGCAAATAGCATAACACAAACATATGATAAACATAAACAAACATAACATATAACAATCTAATAACTGTGCAACGCCACTAGCGCTGCCAGCTGCCATCCTAGACCGGGACCACCTACTTCTCAACAAACTCACTTCCTGACACACCTCCTTACCCCTGAGGTGACAGGCGTGACAACCACCAATAACCATGCAACCATTGGTTCCTGGACTCAACCACTCCGCCAGCCAAACTATAATACCAACTCACCTGTTTGGGGAGGGAGGGTGGGCGTTTTCCTGTACTGTCTAAAATGGACTGGAAGCAGGAAAGCACTGAGCTACCTATTTATACCCCTAACTTGCAGCCATTTGAACCCACCAATCCCAAACCAGCTGGGAGTGGCCTACAACCCCTACAACGCTGTCATGCCCCTGCCTCCCTACGCCCTGCTACGGGTCACCGGTCACTTTATATGCCTGTTGGTGTTTGGCAATCTTTTGCCTGAATGGCTCTTACTTCTGTTCTTCTTCTTTTTTTTTTTTAATCTCTTTATAAAATTTTACTTTAAAACACTGTCATCTACTTTGCCATTTAAATGTGATATTAAGGGTGGTGGAGTTTGTAGTCCAACCACTGTAGGGTCACAAGCAGTCTGTTCTCCATGCTGTGCAGTACTCAGCTTCTGTCTTTTTCTATTTACATAGCACTCAAGGCAAAAACAAACAGCAAATAACAGATGGAATGCCTGATTATTTCTACATTTACAGGGAATACGAGGTGAAATTCAAACATTGCAAAAAGTTTACACCACTTGGGATTTCAACATACATTAATATTGTAAAACATATTCCCCCCACCAATATATCTGATGAACTACAAACACAAATGTATGAAATACCATCAATGTATAAAATGTTCAGAATGCATAATAACTCATATTCTCATATCTTTCAATACCGCTGTGGTTAATTACCTAAGTTATATGAAAGAAAGTTTTTGCACTAGAAATCAGTATGTGGTGTCTGCAGAGTTCACACTGTAACCTTTTGTACAGTTCTCGTTCCTAAAAACGCTATAGTTGGCTGAATATGCCTTGTGGGGGAACTTTGGCTTAGTCTGCAGCAGTACTAATCATGTTGCATATTATGATAACAGGAAACTGAATTCTGAATCGAAACTTACAGTCAAATTTGGCATTAAACAGGAAATAAAATGAGTTCTGTGTCAGCGGTAGTTCTAATTAACAAAAGTTAGTTGCATTGTGGATAATTACAATCCACACTCACAGCATATGAAAACTGTAGCCAAACAGCACATAGCGGCAGTGATATTCCCACCCCAGCACAGTCGCACATGTAGAAACAGGAAAGCAGCTGATACTTACTATCAGTAAACATGTGGCGAAAAACTCAGAGAGTGTCTCTTTTGCCAGGCTGTTCTTCAGAGCTATTTTATGCTTAAACTTTCTGTAAACTCTTATAGTCAGACTGTTGTAATTGGAGCTTTTCCTGTCAGTTTCAGACATCTTCTTTTTCTGCCGTTTTGGCTTCTCAGATACACTTTACACACGTGGAAGGCGTGAGCTATTGCTTCACTAAAAGGACTGATTCATATAGTGCCAGGAAAGTCCTGTGCTTGCACTGTCATTGGTTCCCTGCAAACTGACCCCTTGTCCTGAAATATTCCCACCCTCAGCAGGATGTATACACATGGGCTTTTTTCTCTTATCACTAGGTATTTACCATGCATTGTTAACATGCTGAAAGCAACCAGGGGAATATAATGTGTGGCTATTCCAAGTTCTTCTTATCATACACAGCTTGATCCATCTTTGGTGGTGGGATGTAAATTAGACAATAAATATCCTATCTATAATCTGGCATGGGTTGAATTTGGTCAAATTCTCCTATTTTCCCTACCTTTAGTGTTAATAAAACTTTACTGTATTTATAAAACACTTTGAATTCAGAACTCACTTTTAGCATCTTTTGATTTTTAAAAAACATTTTGAAACGCTTTTAGTGAAATCTATTTGCCACACTAGACTTGACAAAATCCTTTATTTCCTAAGGGAGGTTAAAACATAGTTTGGGCTTTTTTTTTGCATAAGGAACAAAATGGAAATCAATATACAGGTATCGGACCCCTTATCCGGAAACCCGTTATCCAGAAAGCTCCGAATTACGGAATGCCTGTCTCCCATAGACTCCATTTTAATCAAATAATTCAGAATTTTAAAACTGATTTCCTTTTTCTATGTAGAAATAAAACAGTACCTTGTAATTGATCCCAACTAAGATAGAAATAATCCTTATTGGATGCAAAACATTCCTATTGGGTTTAATTAATGTTTTATTGATTTTTTAGTAAACTTAAGGTGTGGAGATCCAAATTACGGAAAGATCCCTTATCCGGAATGCCCTTGGTCCCATGCATTCTGGATAATGGGTCCTATACCTGTATTTCCATTGGTCAAAAAACGAAAAACGAGTGAAATAGAATAAAACGTATTTATTATTATTTCAATGTAATTTCCATTTTGCAGCAAATAATAATTTTGCTTTCCTTTCAGTTTAATGAAATATATTTAATGGCTTATAAAAGTGCAATTCTGGTCCCTTATATACCACTGAATTCCATTATTTATAGGCACAAATGAAGATGGATATTAAATGTAGCACTTTTCACAAAGATACACCAAAATGCATATTTTGTCATATGTTATGAGCTAGAACAGCTTCTTTCAGACACTAAAAGACATACTTTGGGCTCTCCTCACCTCTTGATTCTTTTTGTTTTCATGAATACTGTCATTTTCTATGGTATGTAAAATGGTAGTGCTTTATAAACACTTGAAAAATCAGTAATAATAAATATATGAAACTGCTACTTTATAGCTGCCAGTTACCTTACAATGGTTGCATAATGTTAATATGCTTTATGCTATCTAGCTAATAAATGAACATGTAAAGGTACAGGACCCGTTATCCAGAATGCTCGGGACCAAGGGTATTCCGGATAAGGGGGCTTTCCGTAATTTGGATCTCCATACCTTAGGTCTACTAAAAAATAAATAAAACATTAATTAAACCCATTATGATTGTTTTGCATCCAATAAGGATTAATTATATCTTAGTTGGGATCAAATACAAGGTACTGTTTTATTATTACAGAGAAAAAGGAAATTAGTGTTAAAAATCTGAATTATTTCAATAAAATGAATCTATGGGAGACAGGCTTTCCGTAATTCAGAGCTTTCTGGATAACGGGTCTCCGGATAACGGATCCCAAACCTGTACCTGTAACATGTAACTACAGATAATGAAATCTTCCTTTTCATTTATTAAAGTGTATGCCCTCAGTTACCATCATTTTCTTAATAGCATCCTCTTAAGGGATATGTGGTCTTTATCCTTCTATCTGTGCTTTTGTACTGGATTCTTCAATTTTTCAATTCAGTGGTAAATCATTCCATTGTTTATTTATCCCCTTATATTATAGATCATGGGTGGGGTCGGATCAATTCACCCCCAATGTAAAGTTTTAGGGCTGAAAAGCATCAGGTACTGTAGGGTTAAACAAATTTGCCACTGAACTGACTTTCAGTTGCAGGGGGTGGTTTTCAGCTAGCTGAAATATGACAGGCTGAGAGGCGCCACATGGGTCATAACCCTTTAGTTATGCTAGTTGGAACACCTTTATTTCATGGGATTTAATCTATTCTAGATTTTTACAAGATTATAGATAAATAGAAACATTGATGTAACCACTGCTATATACTTCCAAATTTCTCTTTAATCTGTCTTTGCTCTAGGACCCCTCATCCAGTGCGTTAAGCTTTCTGGGGCCAGCCCCACAGTTTGGGAGCCTACAGAACAAAGGGACGCTGATCTAGCATGGTCCTGTAATTTGCTCTCAATAAGGTTATTTGAACATGAGTTGTCAATAAAGGTTGTCGTTCATCCAGGTCATGGTTATCTAGTAGAAATAAATCTAGAGCAACTGGACTTGCTGAGTAATCATTGAAGATATTTTACTACTCACCTGAGCAGCTTTTTCACTGACTGGTATGGGAAGTCCTTGGCATATAAACTATTCCAATAATCCAATCACAGTGGTGCAATGTAACTCTTCAGAGAGGTAAGAACTGAAACTCACAGAGGTTGTGAATGCTGTGAGGTTACTGGGATAGGATTACCAAGGTGTCATGCAACTCATAGAGACAGTTGTTACTTGTGAGAGTTGTATAAATGGATGTGTGAAGTGTTCTGAAACTGCCAGAGTTCAGATGTTAGAACAGCATTGTATGTAGCAGACATGTGGTGTCGAAGGCCCCCGCCTCTGTTTAGGGATGGCTTTTTTACCTTAACATGAATAGCTTGGTGAGCAGTTGCCTCTGCTCTACAGTGATGGTTTATTGGATTATTGGAAGAGTTTATATGCTTAGTACTTTCTGTACCAGTCATTTGAACTGAAGAAGCTGCTTGGATGAGTAGTGAAACTTCTTTAACGTCTTTAATGATTACTAAACAAGTCCAGTTGCTCTATATTTACTTCTACTAGACTGAACATGAGTTAGTGCAGATTAGATCCCATGTAGTTGCAGTTACATATACAGGAAGCTATCAATGGTTAAGAATAAATAACAGCACAGTTGTAAAAAAAAAAAAAAAGCCATTTGCACTCATTTTATACATGTAGAGATTTTTACCCAGTGATTTTCTGCGGTCTTTTCAATTTCATAAATATACTTAGAGGGTCACAAAGTACTCAATTTAAAAAACTGCATTATTTTAATATACAGTATGCTGCTTGTCTCATATATCTTCAAACAATCGCCCAGAAAAAAGATGGATTCTTTACAAGAAAGATAAAGAAAGATAAAGCTGGCATATGGAGGTTAGGCTTGTTTTTTTATTTTATTCATTTAGGGAAAAGATTATAAGAGGGAAAGGTTATATATATTTTTAGATGGTGAGTGAGTGTGCCCAGGCTTGCATGATTGCCAACTCCTAAGCTTACACCATGCTGCTGCCTGACATAGTGCCAAGCTTGTATTTGAGCGTATGCATTTATAGCAGAGGAATCACACTGGACATGCAAGTTTCTAGTGTAAATGTTAGCACATACTTTTGGGCCTTGAAAATGTTGTACATGTAACAAATTTAATACATAATTTGCACAACAATTTTTTACAGTTATTAGTTATCCTCACCTAAGTTTTCACGGGCTTAAAGATCAGGTGCTTTTTGGGACAAGAATTTAAGACAGCGACTGGAGCTTTGTTGTAAAAACAGACTAAGATCTATGTTGATTTCCAGGTGAATGTCTTTATCAATTACCTGCCCCGACCCAATCCAAACAATCCCTTGGCTTAGAAATAAGTGACTACAACACAGTTAAAATTCAGTGGAATGATTACATAATGGCAACAGCTTTATTAATGACATTAAGTAAAGAATACAATGCACAATGATAAATAACAGGTATTATATAACAACAATAAATTAACATTAATAACCTTAATAACACATTGACTTTCTCTGGCAATGAGCCTAAATATTTGCAGGACCATGGAACCAGACCACCAGCTGATTTGTGTCTCTAGCATGGTGAGTACTTAGGGTTACATGCCAAAAAAGATACAGAGCCATACCACCTCACATTGTTGCACTGCTTTCAGAGAGGAAACTGAAAGAAGTATAATCAAAACTTATTACACTGGATATTTTAAACTGTATCCCCATTGCAAGGCATCTGCCACAGTATCAATCAGTCCAGCTGAAATCGAGGCACATGTGAGGTTGTAAACCAGGTATAATTAGACCAAGCACTTCAACAGAAAAAGGATTGGGGGGAAAGGGGGAGTTGGATGTGAGGCTATTGATTGCTATTGATTGAAACCACTGCCTTGTTAACTGAATGGAAATGTACTGCTTTATTAGACAGGTCACCACCCTACACTTCCACTGCTACTACAATGTGAATAAGCTCAAGGCTTGCTAGGTTCCAAAGAATATCTCCCAACATACCACTGACCCTGGAAAAATAGCTAAGTTGTATTAGTAAATAACTCCAAATCTTCATTAGTCTGTGCTCCCTCCAGTCAAAGTGAGCACAATCTTTGCCACACCATACAAAAATCTTTGCCACACCATTAGATCTGTTTGTGCTGTTTGTTGAGCCTAATAAAACGGAGTGGACAGACTACTCCTGCAGTTGCCAACACCAGATTTCTGCAAAAAACCCTACCAATGACATAATCCGGTGAGCAAAATTCAACTTGTCAAGCAGATACTGCAGCTGCCGCAGGGTAATCTTTTTTGCCCCTATGGTGTAGTCAATCATGTTCTACTATTTTTTCTAGAGGAAGGTGGCACTGCATTGCCAGAGAATCAGTTCCAACATTTGAAGGGCCTTCAGTTTTTTCCTGTGCATGGTGCATGAGCTAGTCATCTAGATGTGTTCCCTCCCTTATACCTTATTCAAGGAAAGAACTAAGGACTTCAAACTACGCACAAGAGATGAAGATGCCCATGGAAAGGCTATCTATGTACATCTTACATTCAAATCTATAGCCCAGCAAATTAAATCAATCTGGATGCATTGGTAATAGCCAAAATGCTGATTCAATACCAATTTTCACCATTAAGGCTCCACAATTATATTGTTTTACTAACAAAACTGCATCACCAAAAGCTTCTTATCTGAAGGTATCATCGGTTAATGATAAGATTAATGAATCTTATCATTAACCGATGATAGCTTGAGATAAGACAAGTGGGAACCATGCCCAATGGGGATAAACACAAATTAGCAAGTGGCAATTCCACCTCCTTGGAAAGCGCGTCCCTAACTACATCTGGGTGCACCAAAACTGGTTTGTGCAATCTTGACCTTGTCTACCCTCTTGAAAAAGAAATTCTAAAGCCAAATCCTCCCTAATCAATTATGCTGTGTCTTTGTCATGCCCAGCCATGGCAGAATTTAACTTACTCACTCACTCCTGACTTTTGCTAATACGGGACCTGATTTCTGGGTCCTTCCAATGGGAGACAGACATTCACAAAGTCCCTGGGCCACCTGGGGTGTGTGGAAATGGATTTTTGCCTTAACTACTCCTACTGGGATTCTGTTGCTCTGATGCACATCCACAGGCTAATATCCCTGTGATCCCTGTGTAACAAGAGAATGTCTGACATCCCCTGATGAAATTGCCATATACTGTATAAGTCATTAACTTCCATAAACTCTATAAGCCTTCTACATAGAGTCAAGGTAGCAGAATAAGCCTGAACAGTTGTCTTGGCACCATCACTAACAGTAACCACGTCAACCTCAGCTATGCCTATTGTCCCTGACTGATCCTGTATTTGGGATGTGCACCGAGATGCACTCCACGGACCAGTTGAGGAACCTATGGTAGAAGCCTACCTAAAATTGCTAACTCTAAGATGGATCCCATTTGTTGTCTATGGGGTTAACAAACAGCCGCTGACGAACCCCTCCATGAAACTGCCATGAAGTTTTGTAAACCAACCATGAAACCAATGAGGAAAGATTCCCCTCTGTTGGACACTCAACCCTGGAGCCACTTTGGCTACAAATAGTGCAAAAAGACTCAGCCATTTGCATTGCTGTGTAAGGGGAAACACTATTGGATAGTCCTGGCCTGGAGCTTCACTGGCATCCTACAGAGTAATCCTTTTAGTGGCTAAGCAAAAGAAGAGAGACTACCCCCTCCAACTGAGCTGCCTCCTGTAGGTGGTGCTATACTCACCAAAAAGATACTCCCTCATTCTTAGCACAACCCCCCCAGTTTTGTGTTTCCTATGTTTAATTTAAAAATGTTGCTCTCCAAGCTGTACTGAAACCAGTTTATACAAATGGATCTTACTAGGATGCTACTAGGATACACTCCTTGTTCATTTACCTGCAAAGTATGCCTGGATACCTTATAAAATGTAAAATAAGAAAAAATGAGGCACCCTTAAGTTAATGGTTGTACCAAATACAGGCATATGAATGTAAATCCACTGACTGGATTACTATGGAGATGCTCTCTAGCATTCTGTTTCTCCCTGGTATATGATTAAAGCTGATAAGTTATTTTCTATATTAGGCACTTTAAAGCACAGGAATTTCGGCCTTGCCATACCAACATTGTTTCAATTGTCTTTACTACAGCAGAGAACACTGCCTTAGTATACGATAATAAATGGCATTTAGGGTATATAAAGAAAAACAAATATTTCATGTTACAAATGACAGTACTGGATGTATTTATGCATTACACTAGCTTGAATTGTGATATTTACTTGGTGTCTACGATATATTGAGCTGCAAAAATAATTTTTGTAAATTACTAGTATACCTGTACACTGGACAAGTCTTTGTGGCATGGAGCTCTATAGTGAGCTCTTGTGAGCAGGGCCCTCTGGTTCCATTTTTATTTTGTAGCCCTTGCTTTTAAAATTATTTCAGGACCCCTGTTTGTTATAAAGGAATGCTTCATAACTTTTTGGAGCTATATATAAAAATAAATGATGATGATGGTAGTGATAACACAATCCAAACACGTCAGCAACTCTGACAACTTGCCTCAAGCAGGACCAAAAAGAACATATGAAGCTGTTCTAGTTACACCACAGAAACTGCACATAGAAAACCAAATAAACTCACCAGAGCACTTATGACTCAAATAGAGCTTTTTATTGAGTGATATAGGTCTACCTAAGAGAAGCGGGTAACTGTATATCATGGAACGATTTACAAACATGGCATTGGATAATGAGAATCTGTTGGATGTCCAACTTAAAGAGGAAACTTACAGGAATGAATGAAACACAAACTATCACAAAAACAATGGATCTTTTGTGTTTTCATTCATTTCTACAACAAAACAGCTTGTGCAACTGTCATCTGGAATAGATTGCAGTACATAAAGCTGTTTAGCATTTTTGCTTGTATATGCACTATGTAAGTTTCTATAAAAAATTAAAACATTCCCAGCAGAATGAAGATAAAAATAGCTTGTAAAGAATAAACAGAATAAAATATGCTAAAGCATACATACAGAATGAAAATAGCACATTGATGGCAATGGTGATGCATGGCCTTGTCTACCATAGCCTATGAAAAAGACACTAAAAGAATCTTTATGAATACAACTACAGATGAAGAAGAATAAAGCTTATGCAGGTATAGGCTTTTCTCATTGAAATATCAGGAGGGCACCCTATTCACCAGATGGAACAATTATAATGAAAAAGAAAAATTCAATCAAAGAGCCAGCCAGAAAAACAGTTATCTGTACTCTCACAAAGCACATTTGATAGCAGCTGAATTTTCTGTTTTAAAGAGCAAGCTCTACTTTTATTAGATAGGAGAGCACACTGTCATCCCTTTATAGTCCTTGCCCTAGCCTGGGTCATGGAAAGGGGTGAGGAGCAGTGAGGCTTTAAGGGAACATGTAGTTGTGATCTTCCCTACTTATATTTATTTACAAAGCACTATAGAAAGCAGAGCTTACCTGGAGACCAGACAGACAGGCAGGCAGAACACAATTAGGATCAGAGAAAACAATGAGGAGAAGGACTTGTAGGGAAAGTGATATAACTGCTTTGGGATTAAAACAATAAAAATACTTAAGAAAAGATGACTATTGAGCTATCCAATTATGGAGCAACAATAAAAAGCTCATGACACAGCAATCAAACTGTGATATGGCAAGGATAACATCACTATCCTCCATCATTATGATTGCCAAATAACTTATTAAAGTGTACTATAAACATGACTAGAAATATTGTATTTTACATACTAAAAAAATACAGCCATATAACAGTAAGGATTAATGACTTAAAAGCTGTCACCATGTGCTCTCCATCTTGAATCTTGTAAGGCCATCTTTTGAGTGTCAGTGACATGGCACCTGCTTAGGGGTTTTGGGTATCATTAAGCAGGAAATGAAATTGGTCTTTTGTAGCTGATGTTACAGGCCTGATGATGAAATTCTGCCATGTAATGTGAATCTGAATTAATGGAGTTACTGTGGCCATTATCAGAGGCACAGATCTTTATTGATAAAGGGCCGTGATTACCTTGGGCTGGCATAGAAGCCCAAAACATATTAGGTGTCATTTACAGTGCAGGGCGCAATGTGCAAAAAAAGGCAATAGACAATTCTTCTGCATCCTGCATTTTATAAATTGCTGCAAGTCTCTGAAGTGCAGAGACCTGTGGTTTGCCCCTTTTTCTGAGCACTGCTGCATTATGCAACACTTTATACAAAACAGGTGTGGAGGAAAAGCATAGGCACCACCTACCCCCTAAGTTGTCTGTCATTTAGACATGCACTTTAGGGAGTCTCACACATTGGGGCCCTGTTTTACCACTTACCCCAAGGAAGGTGGTAAGGACGGGCTTTGCTGCGCCTCCTGAGGTTGCTCTCTGTGCCAAGCACTCTGGTTCTGATTGGGCACTAAGTGCAGAGAGCAGCATTCCCTCGGGCACAAGTGCTTGGTAAGTGCACAATTAGGGGGCTCACCCTTGTGCCCTTTAGTGTTCTGGCACTTGAGCCCTGGAAAATAATAAATTAGCTCTATTGTGTTGCATTTTAATCTACTTCTTTGCCAAGCTCCTTGCTTGCTTTAATTCAAAGTGTCTCTTAATGTTGATCAAATTGGTTTTTGTGTCTTGGTCAAGACTCCTGGACACTGCACTTTGCAGCGTAGCTCATACTTACACAGATCTGTATCATTTATGATTACTCTGCTGTGTTTGTGTCTGCAAGAATATATTTTACAATGTGACAATATATAATGCTGTGACAATCACAGTGACACCAATTTTACAATATGGTAGTATTTTAAGATTCCAGAGACATCATGCAAGTAATGAAGGAAAACAGATTAAAACTGACGCCGTTAAAACTGATGCAAGTTAATAAACTGCAAATAATGTAATACACTGCATAGCTAATGTCTATTTACACTAAAATGGAAATATGGATTGAAAAAGTTTCCTGCTGGGAAATTTCAGATGCAAACTGTAGTGTTTCTTACCCATTATTCATCTGTTTCTCCTAAAATTTTAGTGTAAATGTGCCAATGCTCTGGCATCCATCCACAATTGTGGTTTGATTTAAACTGGGTGCAAGCTACGCCAAGCATTTTCAGAGTGGAGGTTGTGTTGCTGGGTTTGCACAGTTTTACTGGTGCGCTGATTGATGCAAGCCACTGGCAGTGATTTCTGCATGTGATTATTTAAGTGCTTGTATCCTGCACCTATTGACTGCAGTGGGTTGCACCAATAGGTACACATTCACACAACAGAACAGACTGGGTGAACACATGTGCAAGTTGCGTTCAAGCCCTGCGGAATCTGTGTGTGACGTACGACCTTAGACCTTCAGAAAGCTTATTGCGGTGCACTGGAAATTTGTGAGCGGATATCTCCGAAACCATTTATTTTTGTGCTAATGCAAATATATTTAAAAAAAAAAAGAAAGAAAAGAAAACCATATAAACAATTTTGTTCTGAAGGTAAACCACCTCTTCAAGTGTTGCACAAATCACACAATCTAGATATGTACATATATAGCATACATATATAGCATACACATCCCACACTCTCCTAAATTGCAGACACTCCTTCCACTCTTGTACAGTTTCTCCTGAATGGTTTATCAAAAGAGCCCCGAAAATGAATTACCAGCTGAATAAGAAGCCAATGACAATGAGCTGCTCAAAACCCGCTGCTTACACTTTGTTTAAATGCAGATATGGAGCTCTGGCTCTATTGCCCTGTTTATAAAAAAAAGTGGGCGGTAAGTTAAGGTAACCTAGCACAACTAAAGTGCTTTACATGGCAAAAAATAGAAAAATATTGATTTTATAAAATCAAAACAATAGGTAGAAATTAATTTCAACATAAATCCTATTTAATGTGCTCATTTTTAGCAAAGGTGTTTCTAAGGGGCTGATTTACTAAGACACGATTTCGCATCCGAATTGGAAACGAACATTTTGCGACTTTTTCGTATTTTTTGCGATTTTTTTCGGCGTCTTTACGATTTTTGCGTAAAAACGCGAGTTTTTCGTAGCCATTACAAAAGTTGCGCAAAGTCGCGATTTTTTCGTAGCGTTAACACTTGCCCGCAAAGTCGCGCCTTTTTCGTAGCGTTAAAACTTAAAAGGCGCGACGTTTCGCGCAAGTTTTACCGATCATTACGAAAAAAACGCAATCGGATGCATTCGGCCCGTTCGTGGGTTAGTAAATGTGCCCCTGTGTGTATAGTGTCCTTTTAAATCCTTAAAGTAATTGTTGGCTTGTGATTTCTATATAACTGATAAAGCTGGTACACACATAGCATTTTCAGCACAGAAAGCTTTGCCAGCCAGTTAGGTCTGTTTTATGATTTTGCAAGTTTAATCTGCACAGCGTTAAGAAAATGGAAAATGTTGGAAAATTCATTAAGCCAATGATTATATATTTGTATATAATCATATGTATATGATTGTATTGATTGTTTATAAATATTTCATTAAGGGTTATAATAATGCCTCCAATGGATCAAGTCTTCGGAATGACTGTCTAAAGACCAGATCTTGGCCTGAATTAGCTAATTTGCCTAGCCATATGTTCTGCCAAATTAACCAATGATCTGCCAGTTAATCTGTCAGTAAAAAATATGCAGACCTGCCCATGTGTACCATGATTTAGGAGTTAATATTCTTACAAATGTAGATCTGTCAAAATTTAACTTGAACAGGTTTGCAGAATGGCTTGTAACCAATGTATAATTATCTAGGGGTAACACCCTCTGTCATTTTTGCAATTAGTTTTCTGGGAAGTCGACCCCAGATCCAGTCCTTTTTTGGCACAATCCTACTTCCTTGCCAATGTCTTTTGGTTCTACATAAAAATTCTATATACATATTATACATATATAAATGCATTATACATTATACCACAAAGAGAAAGCCACCAGTGCGATTTATATATACAGCTGGCATGTTGGGAGGGATTCATTCTATGCGTAAACTTTTGTACAAACCTCCATAAATGTTAAACATGTTCTTTTATGCATGAGCAACTTCAGTTTTATTGTTAATAATACCACATTAAATTTTATGCTTCTGTGTGTAAGGTATTTTACTGCTCCAGAGATGTATTCTAAGAACAATTAGAGTGCCATCTTGTGGCCAGAATGAAATCATTTTCTATTTTTAAATCATTTTGAGTATGGGAGGAATAATGATGGATTGCAAGCTAAAATTAAATTTATTTTGGCTACTAATATGCCACACAAAAAATACAGGGACCTAAAGTGAAAGCTTTGAGCCACATTGTTGGTTTAATTTTATGCAAAACACTATAAATGTGATATGACATGGTAAAAACTGCTCATAGCATCATAATACAAAGCTTGTGCTCATGTCCAGGCCTATGAGGCATTTGGAATGACTAATAAATGGATGATTATGGCCTCCTTTCTGTGGTGTAACATTTAAAGGTTCCTGAGCATCCACCAGACTGCCTTCTAAATAGGATCAATAATGTTCATCTTCCATTACCTCACCCTTAAAAGTGAGGTGGTGATAAACTCTTTAAACTCCATAAGAATCCCACACTACTCTCCTGGGGGGGGGGGGGGGGCAGGACATGGTTAAGCGATGTAAAAGTGCTCTGAGTAATAAAAAGTTATATATAAAGTTCTGCACCAGCTTTAGGTGGTGCATATAACCAGTGAATATGCTTGAGGGAATATCCTACAGTCCACCCCGATCTTTGGGTACATGGTACAAGATCCAAATGAAAAAGATAATGCTGGATTCCCAAAAAAAAAATATCAAAGAGAAATAGTTAAAATTGAAAATTAATTTATTAGGACATAGAGTATTGACCTATTGTGTTTTGTTTCTATTGGGGCACTTGTTTATATGAGTAATCCCACAATATGTTTTTCATTTGGATTGAGACTTTTGTTGCCTAAACAAGGATAATAGGGAGGTATGGAAAAAAATGTCATCAAGAAAATTACCCTCTCACCTCCTACTTGACAGCAAAGCCAATTACATGCAGTTAAAATAAGATAAATATAACTTTTAACTATAGAACCTTGGCGGTAGCACTGACCTTCCTTCTGACTTGGGCTGCATAGAATCCCTGGGTTTTTGTTTGTTTGCATTTGTTAATAAGAACAAGGCTAGGGATGTGTATTTTACATTTTAGTTACACCATTTGAAAGGAGGGGTGAGTGGACATAGGTTGGATAGGATGGCCACCTACCCAGTTTGAAACAATGATCTGTGCCGCAGTGATATGTTTTTTGTTACTAACTTCATAAAAGACATACTTTCATTATATTTACAATGTACAATGTCATTCTGTGTAGTCTATGTCTGTTGTTGTGCATTTGCCATCTTTAGGGGCACTGCCTTTAAGATATTTCATGCTTTTTCTAGGGTCAACTGGGCACTTTGAAATTGTGAGACAACAGGCTGAGGAAATATATTTAATATGTGTGAACAGTCACAGACCAATAACAGCAGTGTGTTTGTGGTCCCAGTGCATTAATAACTACTCATGACATATGGTAGAAGCAGCAGGTTCTACCAGCACCTTCTTTACTTTGTTTAGGATACATTAATAATGTAAACTTTTTTTGATCATGTGCATTTGTTATTTTTTTCATGTCATATTTCTGTCGAACAAGGTAGTTCTTGATACTTTCACTTATAGAATTATTTCATATAAATGCATGTCTGACGTGACCATTAGATAGCTTCTTACATGGTAATTCGCTAAACAGATATCAATGTATACACCGATAAATTTGTTTCAAATATAATTGCTTACTGCTCTAGTGGGGATATGTAATATTTTTACATCACAATACTCATCCATGTTGCACTGCACTCTGGAGAATGTTTGTACAATTTGCACCTCCCCGTCTGACACTGGGGGTGTCACAACCCTAGTAGTAAGTAGTAAGGAATGATTGCATTTTATATGAGCCACACATAGATGCCATATGAGCAGAACTACTTCTAAGCAACTGCACACAAAATACATTTTGTGTATACTTTGTTAAGCTGTGCGCATATTGAAGTAAGAAAGTCCATTCCAATAATTCATACCAATAATGAGTTTTTGTGTGTATATAAAATTGTTTGTGTGCTTTGTGTGACCAAAAGTCAAACCTCTGGCACCCCTTCATCCCATATCTTTCTTTAAAAAAAATAAAATATATAAGAATACAAGACAGGATTGATGATTACAAAAAAGTTATTCCCAGAGAAGAAGCGGTGTGAAAGAAATATATTTGAATGATAAATATCTACTATGGTCCTCAAACTACATAATAGCACAGAGGAGGCTTTGAACTAATGGAAAACAAAGCATTACTATAAATACAACTGAACGGTTATGTCCCATATGTCCCCTCTTAAGTCACTGATTATGGACTGCTAACAGCTTATAGAGCTGTAAAGGAGTAGTGTTCTGGCCATTATGTTAGACATCTGCCCACTTCAGCCTTTATAGATTACATTTTGCCTATATTGAAAACATTTTTTACTTTGCACATCCTATATAGATTACATTTTGCCTATATTGAAAACATTTTTTACTTTGCACATCCTATATAGATTACACTTTGCCTATATTGAAAACATTTTTTGCTTTGCACATCCTATCTATTTTACCCAGTTTCATGTTTACACTGACCTGTTCAAAGGCCCTTTAAAGGGACTCTATAACTTCAGATTCATTTTCTCTCTAGATTTGTTGAATGTAAATATACACTTACATTTGGAGCATTGCTGTGCTCTGCAAATTGCCAAGTGCATTGCAGTGGGGGCAAGGCAGCCTGTACTTAATCCCTGCCAGTGCTCCCTAGCTTGTGTCTGAATGATCCACCTACTACATATTGAAGGTGTGCAACTCCACTCAAAAGAATTTTGGTAAGGGCACAAAATGCACATAAGCGAGGGGATAATGATAATGAGTGACATAAAATGTCTGCCCATATTATATTGGAATATCATTGGCCTGGGACTTTGGGAGACAGTCTTCTTTCTTCGTCATTATTTCAGACATTTTCCCAAAATGTATTACACACATGGAACATATCTCTTGTTTACCTCTTTCTGGAAGACAAACTGTCTAGTTCTAAACCCCACTAAGAACATCTCAAATCATCAGTCTTTCATAACCATAAATGAATAATGAATCTGTTAATTGGAGGTGCAAGTTGGGTTAATTAGATAAGAGATGTATTTCTTTTGTTTTAAAGGGCAATGATTAAAAAATGTAAAGTGAAAGGGCAGCTGATGGTATGCAGAGGAGATGGATGGCAATCTGGAAGCACCACGTTCTGATATAAATCTCTCCTAATAGGAGCTGCTCAGTTTGCACATTCACATTAAAAGAAAGGTCAGTATGCATGGAATTGCCTGAGAATCAGCAAATGATATATTATGCTAAGTAAACATGTATAAATACTGAAGTGTCAGGCATCATTGCTCTGACAATCCATGACTACATTGAAGTATGAATTCCGACCCTAATTTGCCATATGTGATATGAGACTTTTTTTCAAAGTACATAACTTCAAATGAATTTTTTCTTTTCCCACTTAAATTGCTGTTATTTTGCAAACATGCCAAAAATGCCAAACATATTTTACAATATCTTGAAAAGCCTTTTAGTAAAACTTACTGTGGTGCCTATTATGTGCAATGTCTAAACACATAAGAACAACCATTGGGATAGGACTGTCTTCTTGGGTGGATGGAGTATAAAATGCACACTTGGGTTTTGACTGATGCCCAGATTTAGATTTTATGTTTTAATATATTATTTTAATTAACAAAAACTGAAAAAACACTGATCTGTCCAGAAATGTATATAAGGATGGCAGAAAAAAAAGTTTGGGTTCAGGTAAACCGTCAAGGCAGGGGACAAGCAAACCAGGTACAGGCTTAGGATAGGCAGCAAATATTGATGTGACTCAGCCCAGAAAAGTAATGGGCAGTATATCTCAGGTCCCTGGCTCTACACCAGGGAGCTATTGTCATGACTGCAAATGGAACCTGACCAATCACCCCCTGTGCTGAAAGGAAAGCTACTGTATAGTGGCCATGCATGGTATGTCAACATTTCTGCTTTTCCACCTCCACACTAAGGGGCCCATTTACTTACTCACGAACGGGCCGAATGCGTCCGATTGCGTTTTTTTCGTAATGATCGGTATTTTGCGATTTTTTCGGAAAATTATCGCGACTTTTTCGTTACCAATACGATTTTTGCGGAAAAACGCAAATTTTTCGTAGCCATTCCGAAAGTTGCAATTTTTTCGTAGCGTTAAAACTTGCGCAAAAAGTTGCGATTTTTTCGTAGTGTTAAAACTTGCGCAAAACGTTGCGCCTTTTAAGTTTTAACGCTACGAAAAAAGCGCAACTTTTCGCGCAAGTTTTAACGCTACGAAAAAATCGCAACTTTCGGAATGGCTACGAAAAACTCGCGTTTTTTCGCGCAAATCGTATTGGTAACGAAAAAGTCGCGATAATTTCCGAAAAGTCGTAAAGGCGCCGAAAAAATCGCAAAAAATACGAAAAAGTCGCAAAATGTTCGTTTTCCAATCGGAATTTTTCCAATTCGGATTCGAATTCGTGGGTTAGTAAATCAGCCCCTAAGGGATAAGGCAGGCTAAATGTTCAGAAAAGCAGGAGAGAAAGAGAAGCAGATATAGTGCATACAGAGGTTGTTCCTTATTAGCATTATTCCCTTCTCTAGTGGTGCTTCAAGTCTAAGGTCCATTCATTCACACTAACCACTAAGGTCAATTTCAGGAGGCAATTAGCCTGACTGTAAGCTCTTTAAGTGTTAAAGAAAACCAAAATAACCAGTAAAACATAAAAACTCAGTGTATATAGTTTCCAGGTCAAAATTCATCTCAGGATCACAATGCTAATGATTATTTACATTTCAATAATAGTGTACAGGTATCGGACCCCTTATCCGGAAACCCGTTATCCAGAAAGCTCCGAATTACGGAAAGCCCGTCTCCCATAGACTCCATTTTAATCAAATAATTCAGAATTTTAAAATTGATTTCCTTTTTCTATGTAGAAATAAAACAGTACCTTGTAACTGATCCCAACTAAGATATAAATAATCCTTATTGGATGCAAAACAATCCTATTGGGTTTAATTAATGTTTTATTGATTTTTTAGTAGACTTAAGGTATTGAGATCCAAATTACGTAAAGACCCCTTATCCGGAATGCCCTTGGTCCCGAGCATTCTGGATAATGGGTCCTATACCTGTACTGGAAAAAATATAAAAACTAGAAACATACACTCTAACTGCACCCTATACACAGCTCTCATAATCTTAAAAACAGAACAATATCTGTCTTTACCACATTACTTGAAAAAAAAACAAACTACTACATACAGGAGAAAAAGAATAATTATCTGCAATCTGAGGAGTTTTGAAGAAAGGAAGTCATACTAAACACTATTAGATGAATTCAGGAAAAAGTCAACCCATGTGGTCAGTGTCTTGACCTGTTGGACCTATGATTTATTGTTGGGATGTTACCGCACAAGATCATTTTAAAGCCTGATCTCCCTAAATATATCAGCTGCTTTTGATGTTTGTTCACTAGCCTATGATAAAAGATTGATACCACATGAAGGAGATGGGCCTGAAAAGTAGCTCTAGCACTGGCAACATACAAGATTTTCAACCTATAAAAAGTGATATTTACCAAAAGTACAGTAAAGTGTACCACAGTACACTCCCAAGATCTACAGTATATTTGTACTGCACACATTATATTGCACTCCCATGTTCCTTCAGTTTACTGTACACCAGCAGTAACACCAATTAGTTATACTCACCCCCACAAGACCAACACTACATTAAATATTTGCAGTTTCTGTAAATAATTGCCAAGGCATTATGACACATTTGTTAAAACTTTTTGTCTCAATACTGGGTTTATCCAAAAGGGAATGTTTCCTTGTCAGTTTAGTAGATAAACATCTGACAAGTACATTGAAGCAACTAAAGAGGTTCAAATGACACTATTTACCGTGTCAATGTCACACCTTGTTCCACTGCTCATCTAACAGTCCAATATGCTTAAGAATCGTTAAAAGAAGGGATCAAGACTTTTTCTCAAATAGAAAAAACGGACTTATGTAACTAAGTGAATATTACAGTACAGGTATCGGACCCCTTACAGAATTACAAAAGGCCATCTCCCATAGACTCCATTTTAATCAAATAATTCACATTTTTAAAAATGGTTTCCTTTTTCTCTGTACTAATAAAACTGTACCTTGTACTTGATCCCAGCTAAGATATAATTAATCCTTATTGGTAGCAAAACAATCCTATTGGGTTTATTTAATGTTTAAATGATTTTTTTTAGAAGACTTAAGGCAGAAGAACGGAATTACAGAAAGATCCCTTATCCGGAAAACCCCAGGTCCCGAGCATTCTGGATAATGGATCCCATACCTGTACTGTTATCACAGATAATTAAATTAAATTATATTCTCTGGATATATACACAGCACTGTCCACTCTCAAAATGTTGCTTGGCACAGTTAAACAGATATATTTTGGAGATGCAGAGTATGATAATGGAAATCCCCTCTGAAGCATGTCTAGTGATTACATGTATCACTAATTCAGTATATCCTTTACAGAGGGAATTACTGTCATAACAAATCTCATATAAAAGGGATGGAGGATTTAAACTATGAGGGTGGACTGATCAATGCACTCTTTTAAAATACAGGAATATAACTTTCATTTGACGCAGCATAGGGGGTTCTTCACAGTGAGGGCGGGGCGTTTGTGGAATGCCCTGCCAAGTAATTTTGACCCCTTTAAGAGTGGCTTGGATGATTTTCTGAACATAGTATCCAAGGCTATTGTGATCATTGTGATTGTGATAAAGGGATACTGTTTATATGGTGTACCTTTAATTTCTAAATTACACTGTTTAGATAGCAAATAATTCACTATGATTTAAAATGTTATTCTTGAACCAAGATATGTATTTTTCTGAGTGTTCAAAAAGAGCCAGCGCTACACATTAGAACTGCTTTCAGGTAACCAATTGTTTCTCCTACTCCCATGTAACTGGAGGAGTCCCAAGCCAGACTTGGATTTCATACTATTAGGTACAATTCTGATATCTACTGGGAACTGCTATCTTGCTACCTTCCAATTGTTCTGCTGATCGGCTGCTGGGGGGGGGGTTGATATCTCTCCAACTTGCAGCTCAGCAGTAAAGTGTGACTGAAGTTAATCAGAGCAAATCTGCTTGTGTTTTCGAAAAACAGATTTCAATGCAGGATTCTGTTGGAGAAGTGCTATTAACTGATGGGTTTTTAAAAAATATTACAGTTAATTAGCATAGATAGTGGCATTTATAGTTTATATATGTGATTGTATGGATAGATCTGTATGACTGTGTATGTGTACTGAGGGGCATTTGGAGGGGTTGAACTTGATAGACTGAAGTATATTTTTAACTCAACTATGTAACAATAAGGTATCTGGATTTTCTTTAGTAGTATGGTAAACTTTCATTAAGGGGTCCATACACAGGCTGATAAAAGCTGCCAGTGGTCTCAGTTTATCCGCCCATCTATGGGGCCCTCAGATGGGCCTGACCAACTGATGTCTGTCCAAATATCGTCGATTAGGCAGGTTTAAAACCTGCAAGAGCATTTAGCAACACCATCCGCTGGTGGTAAAATTGCATTAGTGCAAATATAACAATATGTAACAACACTTCAGGGGACCATGTGCAACAACATTACTGGGAGTAATGGGATATTATGAAGTTTTATCTAATGCTGAATATCCATTCAGTACTGTGTGGCATATAGGGTCCCTAAATATATCCAGGTATGGGACTTGTTATCCAGAATGCTTGGGACCTGGGGTTTTCCGGATAAGCGATCTTTCCGTAATTTGGATCTCCATAACTTTGTCTGCTACAAATCATTTAAATATTGAATAAACCCAATAGGATTGTTTTGCCTCCAATAAAGATTAATTATATCTTAGTTGGGATCAAGTAGAAGTTCATGTTTTACAGTTAGAGGGAAAAAAGAGATCATTTTTAAAAATTAGAATTATTTGCTTATAATGGAGTCCATGGAAGATGGTCTTTCTGTAATTCAGGACTTTCTGGATAACGGGTTTCCAGATAAAGAATCCCATACCGGTATTATAAACCTGGATTTCTTTAGTCTGCCAAAACTCAAAAACAGGTTATTTAATTATCTTCATTGGCTCTTGCACTGGATTATCCTTTGGTCCAGAAGTAGATAGGGCTGCCAACTTATCCAGTAACTTCAAGGTTTAAATATTAAAGCAACACTGCTCACTACAGTGTTTTCAGTTAAGCTCTCAAGGGCCGGGGGCCCAATTAATGCAAGAGGATCCTCTAGTAAAAATGTTGCATGCTCTATATACACCAGGGCCTTGGCTAAGTTGATCAGAGCTCAATTCACTAAAAAAAAAAACTGCATAGCAATGTCCCTCAATTTATAGGATGATGAGAGATTTAGCATTGGAACGCTGGAACTTTTCTTCTGGAGTATACAGCTGCTATATATTTGGAGTACAAAGGCAGAGTTTTAGATATTCAGCAGGCTATGGATCTCTGTTGCTTACTGCTAAGAATTGACAGAAAGCTATGAGACAAGTTAAATATTTAATGGTGGTAGCCCATTATGTTGTACAATTTAGTTTACAAAAAAATGAAAAAAAAAAGCATATTTGTGGTTATTTACAAGTCAAAATGCCAGTAACATTAGTCATCACAAAATTAATTCATGTCAGTCTTACATAACTCATTGTAGTTGTTTACTGCCAATGTTACCATTGACTATTGTTTTTTTTGTAACTTATGTTTTTTATTTATTTTGCAATAAAATTTTTACAAACCTGGCTCATTTCTCTTTATATGACTATTGTTTTAATACATTGGCAAATATACAGTTGAAGCAAAGCACCCCACAAACAAAACCTCAGGGTATTTCATCTTGAGCTGAAAAAGGGCCATTGTTATGGACTAGTCTATGCTGCTATTTTCCAACATAAACAACTAAAATGTATAATGGGACATTTTTCCTGTATTTTATTAAATGCGAGTCCAAGTCCTCTGTATCTCAGTAAAACCTGCAAGCAAATCTAAGGGTCAGCTGTATGTTTAATAGGTAGTGTAAAATCCTGTTTCTCTTTATTCCAGTATTATCAACAAGCAAGAACCTTTACTCGTCCTATATGCCAAAGCAGGCTTGTTTGTACACAATTAGAATAAGCACATAATTTAAGTTAGTAATAACCCCAGAATTGTTTATATTGGTGGGATTTAGTATGGGGGCAATACCCACAACCTCTTTTATATCCTGTTATTTTTGCACACGTCACTCTTGTAATCCCTTTAGCCCTCCATATTTTATATGCAGGGAAAGGCTCACATTATACCTTCATACATATTCAACAAACTATCACCATTGCTAATCTGCTGTTGCATGGTCAAAGCAAAAGGGAAAGAGTGTTCTCTTTCATATACTGTTAAAGATTTTTCTGTTTTATTATTAATGGTTACAAATATCATAAAAACCTTTCATTTTGTGAATGTCTTTTCTCTAAAGGCATGGATTGTTCTGCATACTGATCAGCAGAGGGCCTCGCAAGCACAGCGTACAGTCCCTGCTGTAAGACCCCATGCAGGTGTTAGGGTTACATAAAATAAGCCACTTTATTGTGCTCTGTTTTGATTGCATTAATCACTGTCACATAGTGGGAGTTAGCTCCTTTGATGTGAGGTGTTGCAAGCAATCAAAGTCATCTTTGGGAATCAGGCATGCTGAGAATAAAGCCAATTGAGATAAGGTGCCAATATCAGGATCTGCTAAAACACTGATTTACAAATTACAGCCTCTCAGCCTTTTAATCATGCTCAAGTGGCCTTTTGTCAGGAGAGCTAACAGGGAAGAGGAAATCACGCCACTGCTGATATTTGTTTATTTGTTTTAGAGTAGATATTAAAAAAAACACTTTAAAACTAATCTTTCCTATTGTAAAACCGTGAATGTGGGATAAGTATTCTTATTTGCATTGTTTGCAAGTCCTGGAGACATGAGGCCACAACTTCGGAAAAGGGGATTATTAAAGCCAGCCTAGTCACACGTCTACCACAGCAATCACAAAACAGTATTTGATGTTTGAAAGAAATCTCCATACATAGATAGTAGCAATGTAGGAATATTATATGCTAATGGTGCTTCACTTCCATGCTTACATTTGTATGTTGATCGAGTGCTTGCTGCTACTCTGCACTGGATTGAATTACTATATGTGTATGTTTGAGTAGATAGGTGTTTGAGTAATAAACTGACATAATCACCCTTTAACAGAAACATAGCAATGCCCTGTTGTAGTGGCTCACTAAAGGTGGCCAGATATTGGTCGGGCAGGCCCGTTGGTAGTGCCTATACACGGGCCGATTAGCTGCCGAATCGGCCCATGTATGGGCACCTTAATTATACTGCTCCTCTGCAGGGTTTTTTCTATAGTGTGCCCCGAGTAAAATGGATGATGATCAGATAAAAAACCATAACCTTGGTAAAAAGAGTTTGTTGCTTTATGTTCTAATTGCAGTTTATATAACTATAATATAATATAAATAAATTGAATAATTGAACTATAAGATGTAAAAGAAGTTTACTGCCAACCCTAATTAATGGGGAAGCATAAAACAATAAGCGTTAAGAAAGCCCTCTTATATTTCCAACAGAACTGCACCTATTGCACTTCCATCACATGTGGTGGATTCTCAGCCCTTGGATAAACAAAGGCTGAGAATCTGCCCCTACGCTTGAATCAGCAATCTTCTGTCTCTGCACCCAGAGCAACTGTGTCGACTTGGGTGTAGGCACACTGAGTGAATACGTCAAGTGTGGCATAAGCCTTAAATGGATTAGATGAATGGCACTAAAGGTAGCAAAACACCACAATATAAAATGTTTTAAAGAAAAATGATTCTATTTAATATTTGTACTGCTGGTCAACTGCCAACAAAAAAATGAAAAATTTGGTTGGAAGATGAAAATATCATTTGGTTGGTATATATATATAGCGCCATGTTGTATGTGATTATTCTTCCTCTTCCTCATGATTCAAATGACAGTATATAGACATAAGAAAATTTAATGAAGAGGGTAGAGATTTCTAGAGAAGTCTGAAGCAGTGGAGCAGCCAATACTTGGCTTCCCCAAGTAGGCAGAAACAAAACTATTTAAATTAGATAGATTTTTATTTTACAATTACATTTTTATTTTAGTAGAATTTACAGGTAACCAGACCAGCTTTTTCACTAAACACTTTAATTAAAGGATGCATTTTGTTGGAAAATGCTTGGATGCTGGGGTTACCCAGACAGGGGATCATGCTACTAAACTACTGACTAATGCACAATTCATATTTATGTGTACAGATAAACTTCCTAAAGTTATAGGAGCTAAGATTTTGCTGTGGAGCCCAGTAAATGGCATCAATGTAATTTTTTCTATTTGACCATCCATATGGTGGGTAAATTGATTACTTGATCATAATTTGGGCCCATACAGACCCATCATGTGATGACTGCAAAAGCCTTTTAGGATTTTCTAACCAACCTGATATCGGGCGAACAGGCAACTGACTTACTTTGAAGAAGCTGTCTCCCCTGCTTGCATTGGCACGTGCGTGGTCATCTTTACTTCTGTTTATGCCGCTGTTTTTATAAGGTGAGACATATTATGCGATAAATCACACAGTTTAGGCATCATTCATCCCTATAGAGTAGTTTACACAAACTTGTTAAATCTATTCTGCAAGCTATGATACCTAGATTGTGTAACAGATCGCATGCATCTTGTAGCTTGTATAAACCAGGGCCCTAATCACCTCGGTTTTAGTTACCTAATAAAAAGGATACTATCAATAGGCAAACGAAACATCAAAGAATAAAAAGAAAACACACAGAGGGGTGATTATTTACTTGAGATAACAACACTATTTGTGTATTCCTCCCAGCTGCAGCATGTAATACAGAGAAGCCAAGATCCACAGAGGCAAAATGAACAGCAATAGCAGAGTATAATATCACTGCACTGCAGGTACACTAATGTTCCATTTTTATAGCTAAAGAGAGGCAAAGAGCAAAATAAAAAAATATCACAGTTCACTACACTGTTCCCCCAAAATACAGCATTTGCACGAACTTATAACTGCCATAAATTGTAGCAGCTAACAAATTGGATGCAGTTAAACATATACAAATGCATTTGTAAAAAAAAATGATTTTATATGGGTATATATTCACTGGCGCCTACATTTTCATGGCAATATCTAAAAACAATAATTTTGCATGACTGGACGCAATGCCCCGGTCAATATCAGGTGCAAAGTACAGGGCTCAGGTGTGAGTGCTGCATCTAACTTCATATTAATCATATTAATAGGTGCACTGGCATAAAGAACAAAAAATATAGGTTAATTGATTTATGTATGGAGTTAAAAGGACAATGGAACTCAAATTCACTGGCAATTGACAATTTTTTAAGCACCCCACCTTCCAGTGAATAATGTAATTTAATTTTCACGCCAGGCCATGTGATCCAGCTCATGCCCGATATAGTACATTTTTTGCAGTTTTTTTTTATTTTTAGGAAGTATTTTTAAATATTTACAGTTTTTGCTGTAAATTCATTCTCCAGCTCATAACAGCTTTTTTATCACAGACCATCAAGGAGGGAAATATGACAAGTGTGCACACTGTACACAAGCAGTCTCTCAAGCTAGAAGTCCCAATGGACTTGTCCCTCACTTCCTCTGCCCACATATATTTGGTCACTAAAACATGCTGCTTTTCTTTTTTAAAAAAATACACACGCACGGTTTCATGCTTTCTTCTGCCCATCAACTGGTAGAACAGTCATTCCGACAGGGGAGAAAGGTGAAATTTGTGAGTGAAGGTTTTCTATTGCTTAACTTATAATTAAATATCAATATATAGCAGTTGATCTTCTTTTGGGCAATCTAAACCTCCCTAAATCTTCATTATTTTCTGTCTATGCACTCAGGCTTTTTTCCTTTCCATAGTAGACTACTGTAAAAAATGATTTTTTGGTGAGGGTCCCAAATAAGCAGACCGTCGGCTCGTTGATGCGGTCCCCAAACCGACTGCCCCATTGCCGCGTGTAGAATTCGCCTACATGCCTCCCCAATATCGCCCACCCGTAGGTGGGGATATCGGGTGAAGATCCGCTTGCTTGGCGACATCGCCAAGCGAGCGGATCTGCCCGTGTATGGCCAGCTTTAGGGTACATGCAACTGCACCCTTACAATCTGCTTATTGATCACACAAGAATTTGCTCCTGCCCCCTAACTTGCAGCCCAACTACCCAAGCAGAAGTCACCATCAGCATCTTATTCCTAGAGATCTGATTTTATGATGACTATGAGTAGCTTTATGGCACAAGGCCTAGTTTCTGTGACATATCCTGCAGCCCCTGTAGTCACCCTAAAATACAAATGGTGGAGATATTATAAAAACATCTGGCTTCTATTAAACTAGAAAAAAGGTAAGGTCATCGGTGTCATATACTTCAGTAAGATATGTGCTTCAACTATAAGCATTACTCTGTAAGAACAATGCATGTTTTTATATGTTCAAATGAATGGCTAAAGGTCATAAATACCTGTGTAGAGTATTAATTTATTAACATTTATTTATAAAGCGCCAACATATTCCGCAGCGCTGTACAATAAGTGTCTGACTTTTTCTAATGAGGAGCAAACTGCTTTCTGTGGGCATCCAGGCAGAAGAGGCAGTTTGATTATGTGCCAGAAAGCAATCTCCCAGTTTATCACAGTGGTCATTCTGGCTCAGTGCAATAGGCTTCACCTGAACTAACACATCTGTCACTGGGCCTAGCCTGCAGTCAGCAATGAGAATGGATAAGACAACAGCAAGCTGGAAAAATATAAGGCAAAAAGCTCAGCTGTTTCTGTTGTCTAGGAAGGGCTTACTCTGTTTATCCACAGAGGATCAATACAGTGATGTTACAAGAGTAATAAGACTACAGGGAAAAAGATATTTCATAAACAATAAAAAAGAGAGAAATGCTCATTACAGTTGTATAATTAAAACTTGCTGAGTCGACAGCAAAATCTTTTTACGGCCCCCAGAACACCAAAAACATTGAGCACTCCACTGGGCACCCTAGACAGCAGCAAAATAGTTTGCCTTGAACAAGGTGCTAAGGTAGTCTCTACAGCAAGAATAAAGCCAATAGTAAACATGGTGCTTTGGGCGCCAATGTTGTCTGGAGGAGAGCTACAGCAGCCAAATCCATCTGTCCCCCTTTTCACTACTGCTCATGTTATGTAACATAGATCACCATGACTGATGCACATGGAGTGGTGAAAGTTTGCCCTCCACAGAAGAGCACTCGCTTGAGTGTATTTTGTATGGGGTTGACAGAGTTGTATGCAGACAAACAGATTTATTTTGTCCAACCTTTAGCTATTTAGCTATCATTAAACGCAGTTCTTAATGAAATATTAACTCCAAAATACACTGGTTTACATAGCAGATAACAGATAAGCTCTGAATCCTCCACAGATGGCTGCCCCCCATAGCTACTCAGCAGCTTATTTTTATAAACTACTGTAGTGTTTCTGAAGAAAATATGATTATTAGGTTAATGTCACACTATGCTTTTCCTCCTCTAGCTGTAAAATGCACAAAAGAGAGACATTTGCTTTAAAATCCATATCCTTATTGCCCCCCTCCTCCCCATTTTAGGTAATGGTTCAGTACTAGCCAAAGCACATACTAATCTACGTTTCCATATAAATTTAAATAAAGCACAAAAAAATAGGGCCAATGACATGCTTATTTGTAATATTTCTGGATTTGGTTAAACAAAGGAGCTGTGCAATTGTGAGGAAGTTAAATCTCATGCTATAAGATGTTTTTTTAATATTTATCAGTTGCATCAAACTGTTTTGCTTAGATGAGAGACAGCAATATAATTTCTATCCAGTGGGGCAGACCAGCATTTTTTTATGGAAGAATGCCGTCACTTTAACTACTTGATAATCAAGCTGGCTTAATAAATCCATTCAACAGAAGCCTATGGGAAAGTAGCGTAACCAGAGAAGAATTTTCTCGGGCATCTTCATGATTGAGAAAACTGACCTAAGACCCAAGAAATAATAAATGTGAGAAATTAATGATCTAATGAAAAAAATGTTTTGTGATTCTCCCAAGTGAAATGAATCAGGAATAGGCTAAAACATTTCTCAGATTTTGATAAATCTGCCCTTATCCATTCTTTATCTCTTACGCAAGTGGACAGCCATTCCTACACAGCATGAAATGCAGTGTCTTGGTGCCATTAGCAATAAAAGGACTTTACGATATAGCTGTTATCGCAGGGACACCTGATTTACTGTACATGCCTTTTGTTTCACGGCAAAGTAATGATGAATAATGACACCAATAAATAATACAATGCAACACATTAAGGCTAAGAAAACAGTCTATAAACCTTTGCCCAACTGCCAAAAAGACAAAGACTCAATATTTTGCCCTATTTCCACACTTGTAGTGTAATGTCATAAAAGAACAAGAAAAAGAACCATGCGTTGCTCTACTTTTTATTTGCCTCATTGACCTAGGAAAGTGGGCAAATGGGGCTCATGGTCCCATCTACTTTTAGATCCTCTCAACCAGATCTGTTTGTATTCCGTTTTATCTATGTACCGTTCTACAATAGTCAGTGCTGTGTAATATGTTGGTGGGGCTTTATAAATATGCATTAATAATAAAATACCTATAAATCCGCACACTAAAGGACGTTTATAAATAAAGTCAAATCCAGGCACCCTTACCATTCACCCAGAACCGTAGGCAAGTTAGCACCAAACTAGTTAGCTTTATTGCAATGACCGGCGCATTTATAAAGCGGCCTTCTAAAATTATTCTTATTTATGAAACATACACAGAATCTCCCGCAGTCTTTATTCGGATCAGGACATTTAAACCTGCATCAAACTGTTAAAGTAAATAATTAAAGCCAAGCAGGTTGGCAGAGACACGGGGGTGTCTATGTAGCGTTAAATCAATTCAATTGGCGCTTCCATGTCACTCACACCTCCCAGGATTAGCGAGATGAGCCGAGTGCGGCACAGCGCGGCCCGCAGGAAGGAGCGCACTCAAGTAACAGTGGGAAAAAAACTAATGAAGGAGGATTATGGGCTCAAATTAGATCATGTGTCCGTCCAACATCGTGTGTTTTGAGTGGAAGCGAAGTGTCTGTTTTTCTTTTCTAATTCTTTGCCCCGTTAAGAGAATGTATGTAATTAGGTTCTGGGATGCCTGCCTGCCTGCCTGCCTGCCTAATAAGCACAAAGCTTGCCCAACACTTCCCTCTTATTGTTCGGGTCCTTTTGGTTTTCCGCTGTAGTGCACACAACAGCAAGGTGCTAATTCGCCTTTAATTACTGCACGAATGGAAAACTTCTGGGAGGCTCCGACAAACTTTTAGGCAGTTGTGGGAGCTCGCAGCGAGCAGTCAGGGATTGCATTGCGCCCACATGGGGGCTGGCTGCTCGTCTCTAGAAGTTCCAGCCCGTCCCGGGGAATGTTAAAGAGAAATACCAACTCAAATGCCTCTATAGCTCCGCGTTATGTAAATACACGTTTGTAATTATATCATCGTAGGATGAACCGCCCCCCCTCCTCTCTCCCTATGTCCAATGAGAAGAGAGGCAGCTTGACACCTGCCTATATACAGGGGAAAGGAGGAGAGGCTGGAGCATACTCATCTGTCCCTCACCGCAAAGCAAATATTAGGTCAGTTTAAAGAGCCCGCGGGGGAGAGAGAAGGGGATAATCCGCAGCGCATCCAGCCATGACTTCCAGTAAAATCGAGATGCCCGGGGAAGTGAAGACAGACCCAGCTGCCCTGATGGCTTCCCTGCAGCTCTTGCCTTCTCCCAGCGCTAACCTAGAAGTCAAGCACACCAAGGTAAGTACAGACTGCCCAAGAGCCGACTTTGTCTGCTCTGATGTAGCGTCAACTTTTCTTACGTAAGAATTTTTGTTGGATTTTACATTGGATCACATGGTTGTTTAAACAAGATTTACGGTAATACCGCATTATACACTTGCGTTCTGGGCGAGTTAAAGGAAAGTTCTGACTGCGCTTTGTTATCCTGATGCTGCGCGACTGCGCTCTGGCGCTGCGACTGGAGCATCTCTACATCGCCCTTATTATAATAACAGTAATGAATATTAGAAATAATATGTGGGGAAAGTTTTCTCTCTTGCTCAAAAGAAGTGATACCAGTCCTAACTTCTTGTTATTTTCCCAAGTTCGTTTCTTGTTTCACTGACCTGCTGTTAATGTGCCATCAGTTTTAGTCTCACAAATGGTTCTTTGCAAATTTTGGAATTATAATGATTTTTACATTTACACTTTATTCTGTTATTAGAAGTAAGTTTGCTAAATCAGTTGCCCTTTTTATCGCTGTGTAAATTCTTCTGCAATGGATAAGGTTTTTTGTTTTTTTTTTATCACTAAAAAATCTGCAGCAGTTTGCAGGTATTTAGTAACTTTGTGATAGATTCCCTTTAATAACCAAAAATGATTGTAAAATGTTTATGCACAGTCAGATGTGAAAACATGTTAAGATTGTAACAATTTTACTAAAAACAGCAGCAATGAAATTGCATAACACAAGGGCCTTCATCAGGGTCTTGTTCAACATTACATGATACTAGAACTACACTTTACTTTCTAATTTCTATTTTTAGTAGTTTTAACATTTCCATACTCTGTATGCATAGCGCAACTAGAACTATGTTATGTTCAAGGATCTTTAGAGTCTAAGCATGCTCAGGTCTTTAAATTACTAACTATACTCTTCAGATTCTTTGTGACCTTCCTGGATGAAGATGGCATTCATTAAAACGAACAGCATTTCATTCTAACGCAAGACTAGAATATTTTCTTTGATTTCTTTTTAATTAAACACATCAGTGTCCTTAGAGAATATATTATATAATCTGTATAAATAACATATATGTAGGCAGCGTTAACCTTGCACTCTTGAAATATACCAGCGCTGGTATCTTCTGGGTTAATGATATTCCTATCTATTTTAAATAAATCATTATAAATGCTTTTCTAAGTTTTGAGGGACCCATCCAAATGCTTTTAAATAATGCTGTCAAATTGCTTTGCTAGAAACTTGAAACTTTTGGAAAGTTCCTGCTGACCACACATCTTGCTGCAAAAGTAGCTGCTTCTGCCTTTACCATGTAAACCCAATTTTTTTAAATTGCCAAGAATTCATAGTTTTAAGGCTTCCAGAGTACCTGGAAGTGAAGTAAGAAAAAAATGATCTATTATCATGAACTAGACAGAAGTAGTAGTTATTCATTCCCCCCAGTAGTCTGTTGTCTTGGCACTGGAGTATATTTGTGTATTGGCGTTTAAAGTCTACTTTACATGATAATAGTTTTTTCAAATAAATGTTTAGTGTAGACGTCTATATGTGCTTGGTTAAAGGTTATTTTTTTAAAAGAAAAGCAGAATGTCAATCCCATGATTCTATGAATCAAAAGTATTTATAAATTAAACAATTTATATACTTTGGGCATTCAGTATTGCAGTGTCTTGAAGTTTAGAAATCCTGGATACTTGTTTATACTGAGGCATATAAAACAAACACAAAAAGCACACATGCAAGTTCATTAATAATGTATTGGGTATATATGGTCTGCTTTTCTAGCCTTTTAACTTTGATTTCAGGCTTATTGAAACACAGATTTTAATTTGCCATTTGAATTTGCCCCTTAAAATGTTAAGGTGTGATGCTCATATACCATTACTGGCAAAGATGGAAATAAGATCTATACAGAATTCCTAATTATAGTGAAGCATTTTAAGAATAACAAGTTAATGTATGTACTTTACATATTGTATGTAGAACATATAGATACCATTTGTCAATTTTATGTTTGGTTTTCAAGAGAAAATAAGACTTTTGTGCAGATATTTGCTATTTTATTATTATCGAGTTTCAAGCACTTATCTAAAGTACAACCTTATTAGTTGGGTTTTCCTCAACCCCTTCCCCACCCCATAACTAGACAATTAAGGTACATTCCTTCAATTTACTCAAATGGAATAAGTGTGTTTATGTCTGGTCCTTACATTCAAGGACCTTCACTGACATTGGTGAGGAGAATTGACTTGTCTTTTTAGGTTCAGCATTTGCATGGAGGTGTCTCTTAAATATATTTATATTTTCTTTGGCCTTTATTTGGTTTTGCTTTCAGTAGTGTCAAAGGCCTATACTGTTTTCTCCAAGTTCTCAAATTTATTGCTAAGTGGTATTTAGGGGGAGTTAAAACTATAAACCTAGTATAACATTTGACATTGAGTTGCTGTCTAGAGAATCTGTTTATTGATTTAATGTATTAAACTGGCAACACTTGCTGTACTGGATGGCAGTATGGCATTACATTAATGTTCACAGGTGGATATTTATTGGTGCACTCTAAAAAGATTGTTATGAATATGTAAGGATTAGTGATGATTAATTCAGCCATTCATGCTGCTAAATTAACAAGGGTATTTCTGCCATTTTAAAGAAAATAGCCAAGATTAAGGCCACAATAGCAGTACTAACCCCTAAGTAATTGTGTTATTGTGTTTGGCCGAGTGAGCAGGAATCCTGCTACTATGTATTGTGGTTACTGCTTTAAATACGCACACACATATATGTATTTGGGAGCAAGGACTGAAAGTTGGATTCCTACCATAAATATCTCCTCTTCTGCTTACCACTAATCTCTGATGGTACTGGTTTAGCAGCTGTGTGGCATATGTGTGGCAGGTTGGTTAAAATGTATAGTGGCTGGCACCTTTTTGTTATATATTGAATCCAAAGAATTTACTTTTATTTTAAATAATGTTTTCTTTTACTATTTTTGTCATGTATTGTCACATTCAAGGATATTTTCTTGAATGTCTGTTAAGAGTGTAAAAGCAGATAGCCAATTGGTGGTTTTTAAGATGCTGTTCAACTGCAACTTCCCTACTAACAATTAAAGCCTTTAGGGGTGCCGGGGGTAATTGTTTAAGAAAGTATGGGGTATGCACATGTTTAAAAAAAAAATCCCACTCCTTGTACATAGAAAGCAGGCATTTATCTTTTTATTTAAAAAATAAAATCTACTTTAGTATTAATTTATTTTAATAGGCAGTGTATATGATTTGAAGGTGCTTGACTGTGCTTTGAAATGTTATATACTTGCATAGATGATATTAATTTATCAGTAAAGGCCAATAATATAATGATATCTACTGTTCAAACATATATGCAACATATAGCTACGGTATTGGGAATAAATTTGAAGCCGCTGCAAAGGGTTAAAGATCTTGATGTATCTGACATTAATTTTTTATGTTTGTAAAGTAGTGGTGGCACTGTTATCATTTATAGGTTCTTCCCAAAAATCTGCCTTTTATAAAAAAAAAAAATGAATACTGGGAATATTTTATGTTACTATATCCAATTCTTATAAAACTACACATATTTATAACTGCAGTAGAGTTGTTTAATTTTGTTTGTATTTCATCCTGATGCAAATGATTCCTTAATCTGCAGTGTGTATTAGCAGAGGGAGTCAGATATGTCCTCTGTGGTCTGAATTCTCTGTAATAAAGATAGCTAGAATATTAACCATAACCTGGCAGGACTGTGATAATCATTGAGCTCACTTCCAGTTGGTGCATAAGATTAACTGCTCGGTTTTACTTGTTATTACTTGTATTCAGAGACAAATACAAACTTTATTTTTGATGAAAATGTCCCTTTAGGTTTATATGCTTTGCTATGGCTGAGTATTCTGGGAATTTTAGTCCTACACTAGCTGGAGGGCCACGGGTTTGACACTGCTGATCCAAAGCATGCATCCTTCAATACAGCTCCCACATAGTTGGAACTTAGCCAGAGTCTATGAATGTTTTCAATTAGCTCAACTTTATTTGTGCAGCTTAGTTTAATGTAAATGAAGTAGGTTGTATTTAATGTAGATTTCTTTTTTCCCCCTAAAACAACAAACCTAATAGAGTAGAGAATGCCATTACCCACAAGAGCCCACACTGCCCAAGTATCTACAGCCCCCTGACAAAGTAACTGTAGAAATCATACAAGGCTAGATAGTGTCCCGAGGTCTCATCCAGCCAACAATGAGATATTCCTAACACTACAATTTCCTTTCCATTATGATTCCTAACAGGAAGAAAGTATTTTCCTTTACATATGCTGTTGCTGCTTGTAATTTCCTCTCCTCCTACTTAATGTGGTATTGCTGTTGTAGAGTTTTTATGTTTAGCAGTTCGGTATTGCTGATAAGCTTACCTATGATGTATTGTAAACCAGTTGTGGTTCTGAGAGTACTGGCAAAGTGCAACGCTGTGTCGAGGATCCTGTTATTTTAAAAAAACTGAAATAAAAAAGAATCGGGCATCTAGCTCCTCTTCCATAAAAGTGTCTAATAGCTGGCTCTTCCCTAAGTAGCAGGTGTGAAGGGTAGGAGATGACCCCTATTTCTAATAGTGAAAACTAGTCCGTTTCCTTGTTAACCAAACATTAAACTTACAGACCTGACAAATTAAGTAGCTTTGATATAAACAAGGAGGGCCAGATTGCATTAATTTAGTCTAGCAAAATAGCTAAATAGCAAGGTGGATGTGGAGAACTGGGGTTTCTATCGCTTTAGGGATAGGAACTGAAAATTAAAGGTTAGATTTGGTAGCTGAACTACCGTGTGTGACCAACCTTAGCATATTTTTAGAGGCTAGTACATTTCAGTAAGCCATAGGTGTTTTTCATTTAGCTTGCCATAAATGTATTTTACAGGAAGTTCAGAGGACAAACATGGTACTACTGTTGAACCTTGATTTGAATCTTAAATTGGTGACTTATAGTTCTGCCTCTGCACTATGGGCTTGGTACCTAAAAGATAGATCATTTAGCTTACTCCGTCACTTTCCATGCCTTCCCTTAAAGCATTGTAATTAGAATATATGATATGTAATTTAAAGGAATAAACAGGCCAGTTTATAAACACAATTGCTTTTGTATTGCAACTTTGGAGTATGTGTTGAAAAGTCTGGAAATCTGCAGCTGCAAATCTCCATGTGCCGATGAGATTGTGAGAAGTGGTGAGAGTAGTGGTACTCTGGCTTGCTCCTTATAGAGTAAGGAGGTCAAACACTCTGCCCTCCAGCTGTTGTATGCTGCTGCTCCTCAGGCTGCCACCACTGTCTGAGAATGCTGGGAACTTTAGTTCACAATAGCTAGAGAGCCACAAGTTTGACATCTCGGTGTTAGAATGCAAGGAGGCATACAATACAAAGCACCAAATGGAATGGCAAATTGCCAGATGGCAACTTTGGACTTTTTTTCTTTAAAACTTCTGTTAGAGAGCTTTGCAGACTTTTTGTTCTTGCTGGATTGTCAGATATACTTTTATATATGGTGAACAAAACAGTTGGTGGAGTCAATTTTAGAACATTAGGGGATATGTAACGTAAGTGTGAGTGTAGTATGCAGTTGTTGAAGTTACCATGTTTCTTAGAAAGATTCCTCTTCCAGTTACAGTGATAGTAAAGTATAGAGGGCTATGTTGTATTGTGCATATTCCATTCCTATTTGACTGAGAGCCATTATATGGCTTGCCTTGCCCAAATCATCATATACGATGTATGCTATAGCAAGTAAAATAGGCAGTGATATTTTACTGGTCTATTATGTCTCACCTTTCCAAGGCAGTCTGCTGATATTATTGAGTGGAACAATGTAAAAATCAAGAAAAAAGCATTCATGGATCTTCTCTAGGATTAATTAAAAGCTACAAAGATACGATCCTTGCGCTTTTAACTTATACACAATAGATATGCAGCTCCTTAATCTCTTTTAATTTTCTTCATCTTAGAAAGGATAGTGCGTTATTGATGACTGAACTCTAAATAAATGATGCATTAAAAATGTTGAAATGTTGAAAATCTGTAACTGAGATGAAGAATACAAGCTTAATATCCTAGCCATAAGCTGGCGTCTGTCTAGAATGTAGTGGTAGATCTTCTATATAATACCACTCATTGAATATTAAATTAGATAGCATTATACTTAGTTTTTCATGACATCATTAAAGTTTTCGGAATGATTTGCAACTTTGCATGAGTTGATATGAATTTTACCAGTGACACTTTTGAAACATTTATAAATAGTATCTCTTCGTAAAATAGAGACATCATTACAAAATAACATTTCATGAGAAACCACCCACTTGTCACCAAATTGTAATTTTAGTTTTGTCTTTGTATTCCTTTCTCTTCCTTTCCAAGCAGCATGCAAGCAGTCATTCACAGTGAGCACTCAGTATTAACTACACTAATTACAAGGTTTTGTATAAAACGGTTGTTCTTGAAATTTATGCACCCCCCACAGCTTGGAAAGCAAACAGTAAAGACCTTTCCACCTTCCTTCCCCCTCTAATGTGCTGCCATGTGCAGACTGATTCCTTAAACTGGACAGGAGTAGATGAAAAAGATACTTGGTGCATAGTGGTACGCCATTCAGACCAAGACATCTACTCTGCTGAACAAAGTGACAGGAGGAAGTTTTCTTTCTGTTTCCCCCCCTCCATAGAGCAATCCAACACACTCAACAGCAAGCCACTACTTAAGTATTGTTCTAACAGATACATAGGGAAATGCACGCTCACTTTGGAGCTGTACTATTAAAATGGGGTTAATGCAACATATTTGACTTTATTGCTTCTGCTATAGGTCTAAATTATAAATGGCCTTTTACTATATTATATTTTTGACTTGGTCAAATGCAAAAGCAGGAATTTCCCCACGATTAAGCCGAATTTCTACAAGTACTGTAATTTGCTTTCAGCAATTACAGTGTTAGTGGAGGGCAAGTCATTCTCATGGAAATTTGTCAACCGCATTAGCAAATTTTTAATGTGAGCGGCAAATCTCTCCATGTGTCATTGCACTGGCAGTCCATTCTTATTCTGCGTGGAGAAAGCTTCATTTTTACCAGCTCATTCTTACCACAAAGAATCAAGGTCCTTTCTGCTCCCAATCATGTACAGGTATGGGACCCGTTATCCAGAATGCTCGGGACCTAGGTTTTTTCGGATAAGGGGTCTTTCCGTAATTTGGATCTCCTACCTTAAATCTACCGAAAAAATTATTTAAACAGTAATTAAACCCAATAGGAGTGTTTTGGCCCCAATAAGGATTAATTATATCTTAGTTGGGATCAATTACAAGGTTCTGTTTTATTATTACAGAGAAAAAGGAAATAATTTACATTTTTAAAAATGATTTGATTAAAATGGAGTATATGGGAGATTACCTTTCCGTAATTTGGAACTTTCTGGATAATTAGTTTCCGGATAAGGGGTCTGATACCCGTATAAGAAATCTGCAATGATAGCTAGCAAAAAAGTTTGTTTTCCACCCTACCTTTCACAACAGATGAATTGCTGCAGGTCTCTGCTTTGGACCTGCGGCTACTCCTTGAATATAGTGTGTGTGTGTGTATATATGTATGTATGTATATATAACACTTACAATACTACAGTCCTAAGGTCTCTATCGCATTCTTACACACATTTATTTGTATTTATATAGTGTGTGCAGAATTTCAGCTAGCAGCCTTTTCTCCCTTGTCTTGCACATAGCATATGGGGTAACATGAACAAGGACTATTTCAGCAATTGAAAACATAACTTGCTTGTAAATCAAATGAGTTGAGAAATTCCCATTCACTCAGTGTTCATCCAGAATAATTTTTCCTGTGGGACGCCATTATTACTTGGATGTTAAAATCTGCTTCCTGTACTGAAAGAAGGGAATAGCTGAGCTGCTAAAGTACAAAACTATTGTGTATTGAATCCAAGGGAAAGCAAGGGGGGGAGAAATTTCCATATCACTGGAATTGAGCGCTAAGTCCATGAGCATACTGGCAGAGGCTTGGAACCTTGCACCTGGGGAGGCTGCAGATAAATTATGACATCACACAGCAACATCAAATTAAGACTGTAAATCATCATTGTTTCACTAGCACATCATTTTACAACTGCCTTAGGAAAGGAAATGAGAACTTACATTGCCACCACCTGTTGATATGTGGCTTAAATACATTCAGCAAACACTGAAAGTGCCCTTAACACCACCACAGTGCTGAAAGTTTAGCCCCTGTATATTCTTGCAACTGCAGGATCTATTTAGGGGGGAAAAAACATTTCCACTTTTGTTTTCTTATAATGTCTGTGTTGTATGGTTAGAAAAGATTCTCACTTTTTTTTGTTTAGTGTAATAAAAACAAAATATAATCACATATAAATAAATCTTCTTTATAGAGAAGATCACCCTCCTGCTTTCTCCTCAGACCCTAGATCCTGAAGTCCATTCAGCTGTTCTGCTTTTAAACAATAAAGTGAAAAAAAAACCATATTTCTAACTATGGGGTTTCCTCTCTTTTCGTCTTTTCTCGCTTTCCTGTCTGCTCAAAACAAAAGCATGGGATGCCTCATGCGTATATTGTGCAGAGTAGGTCGTTTGCATATGCGAGAGACTGCATGGCCCAATGAAGGTTGTGTGTATTGCACTAGAGTGGAGATTTTTACAATGAGACTGGGTAAACAATTTCAACAGGATCCTAGTCAAGGTGCTAAATACATAAATGTGTATAAATGTGTATAGTTATAGAGATTTTATTTTTCTAAAAAGAGACTTTGAGTTAGAGGTATTTAAAAAAATTATGTACATTGATTATGTCTCTAATTCTGCCGGAAGCGATGCTGGAACTGGAAGTACGTTGGTAAATAATAAACAGTGCTCACCAAATAGAGAAAACATTAGCTGCACTGCAATTGAATAGCTCACTCCTCCTTTTTTCCTGTTTAGCACAGCAAGGGAAAGCGTTAATCTCACCAACGAGATTTATACATGAGTAGACCCCAAAAGCAAATAACCCCCGCACCTCTTAAAGACTTAATGCGGTTAATCAATTACTTGTTTTCTATTTTTAAATATATATACTTAATGCTGAATTAGGCTGTAAAAACACAAGGGCTGATTTATAGTCAGAAGTCAGCCTTAATTAACATTGAATCCAGGGGAATAGCAATTGTGACTAGCCTTTTGCTATTAAATTTGAACAATGGGCTCTCTAGGTGCTTGATGGTGATTTACATGGAAACAAGCTCTGCTTTTGCAAGAGGCAGCCTTCACTGATAGTTATATATTTTTTCTCTCCAGATAGGATCACTTCATGTCACATAGTTTCTCTGATTTACAGACTTCCCTTACAACAATCACTATAAATTAGAAAGTGGGGGAGGAATGGAATCTAATTTAAGCTTTGCAGGGATTCCTTGTGTTTTCTTGCAATGTGTCATCACTTGTCCACTACATGGCATTTTTATGAAGTGACCATAATGAAAGTCAGATTAAATGTGCAGGCTATATACATTTAATCAACAGCCATCAGAGTCTGTATAGCTGGAGGAGTTCTAAAAAGCCCCCAGTGAATGCACATTTGCTGCGAAAAAATTTTGGGCTTGGTGGTATGGATGTGTGCAGACTGGTACTACCTGACACAGAACACTTCAGAAATTTAAAAGTGAGTTATTTACGTGTAAGGTTTTCCTTGTAAACCCAACAGCTGGTGGTTTTCAAGACTTGAAACTGTTCCAGAACATGAGATGAGGCACTTAATACACACACACGCCCAAGTAAACGCTATGATTTTTACAGCCAATTTAAATGCGATCAACTTGCATTAATAAGAAATTAATGGTGATGCCGTGGTTTGTTTTAGAGTAAAATGGTGGGGGAAATAGTTTGTTCCTGTTGCTATTTAATGTGTCACACTATGATGGGGTTTGCTTTTGTTCTAAGTGATTTGGGTGCTTCAGTGAAACTTCTTGCAGGCCCTGTTTCCGCAAACATGAAAAAAATTTGCTATGCCACACACTATGAATGGCTTGTAGATTTTATTATATAGTCTATTTGATAGATTTTCCCAGTGGTTTTTAAGGCTTTTAAACTTTGCATTCCACTTTCTAGGTATTCTCTCAAAATTTTACCCTAATGCAGACTATCCTCCCCAATATATACTGTGGGCCCCACAGGGAGCTATCCCTAAAGCTTAAAATCACTGTACTAGACTGATGTTTTGGTCTGTCTATCTGCTGTCCTCTCATTCCTAAATGATCAGACACAACAGAAAGAAATATTATAGGCTGATATTGCTGAATAATGTATAATCTCTGTGAAGCACTGCAGAATATTTTGTAGCTTTATATATGAGGATTTATGCTAGTATCCCTTTAAGAAAGTGTCTGCTTAATTAACTGAGCACTGCTTTTATTCTATATATACAATATTCATAATGTGTTTTTTTTTTTGTTTTTTTTTATTTATTATTGCTGTGAAGTTTTTTCCTTAGCTTTGCTAAATTTATATATCTTAATCTCTGATAATCTGTAAAGATCTTGCAATCTTTTAGTAATGTAAACAGCGAGTGTAACATAAGATCTCAGAATGCTATGCAAGCATAATGCCAATGGTACATCTGGCATTTTTACCACATGGTGATAAGAGTGGCAGTCAGTAGGCTGTTTTACATGTTATGGCTTCATTTTTAAAAGAATGCCTATGAAAGATGCTGGTAGTGACAGGTGGGCACCTCAGGAATGTTAATGCTAGCTTGTGATTGGTTAAATGGCGTCAATCATTTAATTTTTAATGAATGGTTGGTAGAACAAATACAAGAAGACTTCATAGTTGAGATGGCACACCTTCCATCTCCTATACATGGGTATAAGCAGCAGGCACAAGTGCTATTTGGCATTTAAAAAGGAAAATGCTATGCCTGCCCCCCCCCCCCATTTTTTTTTTGCACTGATTAATGTGCATGCTTTTCATAATTGAACCCAGATTGAGATGTGGTAGACATTTTTAAATGTTGATGTGCCTGAGAAAACTGGTAACTTGTTAATAATCTTGCTGGTAAATATAGAAGGTATTCAGATGCACAAAAGAGAGACGGGGTCATTTGTTCCCATGTTACAATGTCTGCAATGAAAATTCACCTGTCCTTTACTTTTGTAAATAGAACATGACTGTTTATTCTTTAAAGGTCAAGATGTCACTACAATATAAAAACCAGCTTATTTTTGTTCTCCTCCAAAGATTTTTATAAACAATGAATGGCAGACTTCTGAGAGTGGAAGGACTTTTCCAGTCTATAATCCAGCCACTGGGGAGCAGATCTGTGAAGTTCAAGAAGCTGAAAAGGTAATTGTGTTATAAAAAAAAAAAAAAAAAAACAACCCAGCAAGGTGTGAATTTGGCCTCCTCATCTCTAGCTGCTGATTTAATAAATGTGGAAAGGAAATCCTCTCTGCACTGAGGACTAAGGGGTCGTCTTCTGCAATATAAAATATTTGTGTTGTAAAATGAAAATGTTTTATACCACTAGAAATATTTGGTTTATTAGAGAGAGGATTGCATTTCTAACAAAACATAATCAAACAGGAAATCAATGCACCACAGGTAGTGTTATACCAACAGAGGTGCATGTTTAAGATAACCACAAACCCCCAATATTGATACAGATTTTTAGTGGTCTAACATTGCCATTATCAAAGAGCAAATGAAAATGCTAAAAACTTTTCTTTTTTGCTAACAAGGTTGAGGAATATGATTCAGACATAGAACTCTGTATTATCAACAAGGTTTTTTTTTTTCCTAAAACAAAAAAACTTTCCTTTGTCGTGCTGAAAGAAAATCTTTCCCTAGGCTTCAGTTTATTGCATTTTTAATTAATATCCAAGGTAAATCTGCTCACTTATTGCCAGTGCTTTAAAGGGGGAAAATCAAACTGCATTGACTTCTAAACTTTGTAGTGGGAAAAGTGCATCCATTGTATGATGTCCTGGTGGCACACCTTGCAGGCAGAATTGTTTGTGTTTACATGCATGTGTATATAATATGATTTGGTTCAGAAATAATAATTACAAATCATTTTTCTTGCTAGGCTGATGTAGATAAAGCAGTGCAAGCTGCCAGACTGGCCTTTTCATTGGGTTCTGTATGGAGGAGAATGGATGCCTCTGAGAGGGGACGGCTGCTGGATAAATTAGCTGATCTCGTGGAAAGGGAGAGGACTACCCTTGCAGTAAGTATAATTCTATATACTATGCTTTATGATATATACTTATAGCAGATGTGCAGACATTTAGGGATATTACACAAAGTTGATATTTTTCTGTAATGTGTATATTACCCTTAGGAGAGACTATCAAATGTAATCTTCTACATAATGTATTTTAAGAAAATTAAGTGTAAAGCATCTGGACTGGAAGTTCAGTTCAACTAGAAGCAATTGAACTGGAGAAGCTGCTCAGATGAGCAGAGAAAGGTTTTACAAAAAAAAAAAAATCTGTTGCTTTGGACTTAAAGGAGAAGGAAAGGCTAATAAAGAGTTAATCTCAAGCTGCAGGCATACCTTCAGTTGTCTCAATAGTGCCCTTAAGTCTCTGCATATTTCACCTGTTCAGATGATCAGAAGCCAGACCGGAAGAAAAAACACTGAGCTGTGTAAAGAAAGTTGAACATGCTCAGTTAGTAAAACTATAAGTCAGCTTCCTGCTGATTGGCTCAGATCCACATTCCTAAGGGGGGGAGTGAGTTCTTAGCATTCTTGAGGGAGGAGCAGGAGAGAGGAGACAGCAGAGAGCTGTGTGTCTCTGGCACATGAATTACAGACGCAACTAATCTTTTGACAGAGAACTCAGTGCAGTGTTTCTGTGAGTGCTTATGGCTGTATTTACATAGACCTTCTCCTTTAATGCTGCTAGATACTATATATCATGACCTGGATAAATAATATTCATAGACATTTATCTTAATAGTTTGTCATTCTTTTTCTCCTACTTTTCTTCTACGGAGTAACATGATATACATTTAGTTGAAAATGAATTATCGGGGGAAAAATAGTTTGATTTCCAATTTTGGCAGCCAGCAAAACGTTGTGTCTGTACCCCACAAACCCTGTCATTTGTTTTATTTTCTTAAATTGTCCCACCTCAATCTCTCTCTACTCCTGGATTCTCCAGGCTTCACAGATTGGGAAAGTATTATGTTTTATGTATGTCTCATTAGTTTGCAAAGACATGATCTACACTCTTGGTCTTGCAAAAATGAACAATGACTGAGGTAAACTTGGTAGTAATTTAGCAAACCAGTAGAACAACGGTCATGTCTGTTCTAGAGCTACAACTTTCCTTACTATTGATTTTTTTTTTTCCAGATAACTACCAAAAGCATTTAGTTAAGAACACATTCAGTTAATCCATTCATCAAAGTTACCTATACTTCTGTATGTTTGCAGTAACAATTTAGTGCTGCATTTTTTCTTGTATCGTGCACAGCGATGGTTTACTCTAGAACCTAGAGTATTCATTTATAAGCAACTGCTTGGTTATGTTGCAGAATTTTCACTCCGTTATTAAAGCTTTCATGTTTTAAAAAAGGATTTAGTGCCTGTAATAATTTGCAGATGTGGCTCTCTGTTATAAGACGTTTAAATGTTCAGTAAAACATGTCTTGCATGACTGGCAAAAATTAAGTGTCTGGTTAACTTCTGATGTGTACAGAACTTAGTGGAACTGTGAATCTAGATATTTCTCAACTTTCTTTAATTTGCTGCCTAAGAAAATACAGTATATAAAAGTGATGCCTATTTATGTCCTGTTGTATGCTTATTTGTGTATGTGTTATAAAATATCATGCGACTCTGACCATGCTTTGTGTGTCAACCATGCAATTGACGTGTAACGGTAATAAAAGTTATTCCACAGTTGTGTTAAATGTTAGTCTTATGACTTTATTTAAAATGTGGGGTTATCAAAAAGAAGCAAAACCAAAATGTTCACATTTTAATCTGCTTGGCCTAAATGGCCTATATACTGTTCCAATTGATTTTTGTATGATTATCTATCCATTTGTGGGTTTTGAGAGAATAAATTCTTTAAAATCTGGTTAATTCATGACCACTATTAACCCTGGATTATCACTGAATTGAAGAAGTTAAATATTACTGCATAATTAGTTTACTTAGCATTATTCTAAAGGAGGTTTTTTTATGCAAATAACTGTTTTGATGCATTTAAAAAAATTTTAAATTGTTGCACATAAACATAAATATTTGATATTTTCTTTTCCAGACACTTGAATCTCTAAACAGCGGAAAACCTTTTCTCCAATCTTACTATGTGGATCTCCAAGGTGCTATCAAAACATTCAGGTACTATGCTGGCTGGGCTGACAAGATTCATGGACTGACTATCCCAGCAGGTAACCATTTTTGTCTGCTATATTCTGATACATGGAAACACAGTTATATTTTATATAGCACTGATCACGCTTTATCACTGTAACAACCTTACAGAGTTTGTAAGAACTGCAGATAGATGACTATGGGCACATATGATTTGGGCCAGAAAATGATAGTCCGATGATAATGATTATTTGAAATTTGTTTAGGCTGTTTGGCTGAAAAAAATGATTGTATTGATTGTACTGTACAGTTGGATCTGCTACCTGTGCATCCATATTGGCCATATCAGGGGGCTTCATTTCTTAGGATGAACAACCAGTTAATACAATCATTGGACAGTTTTTTTTGGAGCTGCGTGCTGGGGTTTTCTTGCTGCTGCATATATGAACATGACATGTTATTCCTTTATGGAAACATAACATGCATGATAAGCCCTGTTAACTTGTGGAAAAGTAAAAATAAACCAACTGCCAACTTATTGTTATTAGAATAGGCAGATATTAAGAATATCTATATATTCTTAATAAAATTAAAATATTATAATACATTAACATTGTGCACTTTTTGGTTTTCTGTAAGTCCAAAACTTTGCTTTATTTCCGGGTTGGAACTTCTGTCTTGCATTCTGCTTTTTTTTTTTTTCTTTCTGTGAATTACTTTATGGTGCCCTTGTGACTGGAAGGAAAAACAGGTGCAGTGTGTATTTTTTTCTTTCCTCTAGAAAAATATGCTGCAGTGGGATCATCATTTTCCATAACAATGATCTCAATCAATGGTCACTTTATTTGGAAACCATATTGGGAGAACTTAATGAAGCACAACTGCAGTTATTCAACTCGAACACATGTAAAACCAGTAAAGATTTCCCTACACCACCTGCTATATTTCAAACTGATGCATACACTCAAAGACTCAGAATTGAGGAAAATTGATGATAAAACTAAAAGTTTTTCCTTGTGTGTAATAGCGTACAATGTAAATGTAAAGGTTTCAGTGCCCTTATACAACATAATAATTTGTCTTCCATATTCACTAAGGATCTATCTTGACATAGGCTCCAGCAAGTTCTATTACATCATTCTAATTTAGGGTGATGTGATTTTTCCTGAAACACTGAAGGCAAACCATATTTCGCAAGGAAAAGCATCACACATAACATACCCTTTCTTCCAATGTGTTTGGATGAGAATGCCTTTACAAAAAAATAGTTCATTTAACTGTTAAAGGGACACAGTGGGGAAAAAGTATGATTCGCTTGATGAAAGAAATGTTGGCAAAAACTGATTACAATTTCTACTTACTAATTTTCCAATATATATGAACCTACTAATTAAGTAATTGTAGTTTTAAGGGGTTATTGACCTTTGAGTTAACTTTTAGTATTTTTGAGTAATATTCCGAGACGATTTACAATTGGCCTCCATATTTTTATAATCTGTACTTTTTTAATCATTTCAAGCATCATATTGTTTAATGTAACTCCATACCTAGCAATAAAGCATCAAGCTTGTTCAGAAAGTTGAAGTTTAAAATGTTTCTAATGTTTAAACTTCATAGATATTTAATTCCAGTTGAGTTTTTCTCAGTTTTGTTTCATCATTCCTGCTCAGCCAAAATAATATTGCTGAAATCTAACACCAGCTCAGATCTTGTGAAATGTCATTATTTTCTTTCAGAGGATAAAGAATTTCTTTTGAGCCCCATAAGAGAAGAAATCATCGTTGTTATATTACCTATCAATAATTTATTTGTGAAAATATTAAAATGGTGTTTCATTTTACTTTTGACTGAATACTCATTACAACATTGCCAACTATAGAAATTGTTGATGTATGTCAAACTAGTAAACATTACTTCAACAGTATATAAATAGGCCCCTTGGTGGTATTTTCACACATTTTTTTGCTTTTTGGAGGTACTCCTCTGTATCTTTTTAACACTTAAATTCTGAACATTATAATATGCTTTTATTGGTTACAGGATATTATAGCCCTGCCCGCTTCAAATTTGGGTACTTGCACAAGAAAGTGATAATAGTAGGTGTTAACACCTCAGTCTGAAAGGAAAAAATACATGCAAGCCCCAAAGAAACTAGAAAACAAGGTGTAGAAATGGCCTGTAGGAAACCAAAATGTCAGTTTAAGAAAAAAATGAAATATATGTTTGTGTTAAGATTACACATGCTCTTTCAAGGAATGGCAGCTTTTAATTCATTTTGCATGTTCGTGTATAAAGAAACTATATTAGTGGGGAAAAAACAGCATATGCTTGTGTATGGGTTTTATATTACAGGCACCAAGATACACTCTGAAAGATAAACTGGAAAATATAATCCATCAAGCAGCATTCACATATTGTAGGTGGTCCCCTCAAGGGCTTAAGACCAACCCAAACATGCTTAAATAAGCAGAGTTGGACAAATGTTTAGTAATTATCCCAAATCTACAAAAAAAATACAATTAGAACCTTATTGCAAAAATATATATTTTATAAATATATTTTGAGATAAAAAGATAACTATGTACATTATTTTTTAAATAGCTGTGTATACATGTTTTTTTTGCTAAAAGATTGTGTAAACTCTTAAAGGGGCTGTATACACCTATAATCACCATTGCTAAACCAACAAACTTGTTACATAGTATCTGTTTAAAATGTACTTTGCCTATATTTTTAAAAAATCCATATTTAAAAAAAATTGCCATTATAAAGCAGGTGCTAAATTTTGTAAGCATGTAATTTTGCTGACAAAATGTAATATGGTCGGTAGAATCCCACAGAGCAGAGCATAATGGCCTTTGCGAGGGACTTGGGTTGTGGTATAGTAAGATGAGATGGTGCCTTTACAGTCAGAAAAGATTATGGATAATGTTAGTTATCATGTATAGTAATAGTAGTATAAGGTGGTGCCTATAGTAGCAGTGGGGGTAACAGCCACTGGGCAAAGACTTGGCTATGGTATAGTAGGATGCAGTGGTGCCTGTAGTAGTAGTTGGGTTAATAGTACTTTGAAAGGGACTAGGCTATGGGATACCAGGCAAGATTGTTACAGCAACTATCACTAATCCGTGTATGTTTCATTTAGCTTGAGAAATGCCAAAAACCACCAATTTTCCATAAGTAAAATATATTCAGCACAAGCCTTAAATACTGAACTCATATTAAACAAGGGGCTGTATAACCTACAAATAACCAACCTGTATAAGTCCAGTGCTTGTAGGAAAACTGTAGGTGATCATTTTGTAATGTCTGTCATTCATGTATTATTTAATAATCTACTTGTACATGTTTATATTGAAGAGAGCAAGTCTGATTTTGCTTATTCCAATCATCTGTTTTAAAGATGGAGATTACTTAACGTTTACAAGACATGAACCCATTGGCGTGTGTGGTCAGATCATCCCAGTAAGTATCTCTTTGCTATTGCCCATATTTATTTTTCTTTGGAGTGGCTCACAGTGCAGTCACACAACATGGGACTTGCAGCTGTGTGTTTTCTGTTACAGGGAATCAAATCTTCCTATTGTTGACATATCTTAAACAGCTTCCCTGCATATGATTATTTGGATTGGTTTGTAGGGCTTTATCTCTGTTATAAAGAGTCAGGTTCTCAAGCCATTTAGACTTTCTGGAAAAAAATGTAAAATAAATGCTTCGTTCTGTTTTAGTGATCTAAAAGTTGGTTATTTTCTTACAATTTGGAACAATCTTTAAACAGAATACTGGGCTATGAGTATTCTCTCATAAAAAACTTTAAAGAGAACTATTAGCAAATAAAAAGCTCTTATGTGGTAGGCCATGTTGTAACACTAATACACAGAATTTTCCATTCTTTGATCAAATAGCTAATCTATTTGAAAGGATATTCAGTAGTCTTGTAGTAATGTTTTCCTATTCTCTTTTTTTTTTTTTTTTTTTTTTTTTTTTTTTTGTGACTGTTGTGCAGGCAAGCCCAAACCATTTTAAATCCAGTAACAATGTTTTATACATCAATATATTACATTTATGTAGAGCTTTACTGTGAAGTGGGGATAGTCGAATTCTAGAGGTCTGCCTGTTCTAATCAGTCAGCAGACAGATTAGCCTTTAAAGCAGAGGTCCCCAACCCTTTTTTTTTTTTTTTTTTTTTTTCCCATCAGCCACATTCAAATGTAAAAACAGTTGGGGAGCAAAAAATGGGTGTTGCAGTGTTAAATATGGAGTGACACTTTGGTAGCTCCTATGTGGACTGTCAGCCTACAGGAGGTTCTGTTGACAGTACTCGTGGTTTTTAAGCAACTTAATCTTGCCTCCAAGCCAGAAATTCAAAAATAAGCAGCTACTTTGAGGTCACTGGCAGCAACATCCAAGGGGTTGGTGAGCAAAGTGGTGCTCACGAGCAACTGGTTGGGGATCACTGCTTTAAAGGTACAGCCCTTAAACTGCTGTACAATCATGTTCAACATTTTACCTCCAGCTGTTGCGAAACTACAGCTGTAGTTGGGGAGGTACTGCATTTTGCAGTTTACTTAACAGTTGAAGGACAGAGGCCCTGTCCAAGCAATGGCAAAAAATAAATAAATAAAAATTCAAATAAGTTACTTTATCAGTTATTTAATTGTATATAGGTATGGGACTTGTTATCCAGAATGCTCAATCTGTGTTTTTTTTTTGTTTTGTTTTTTGGATAAGGTATCTTTGTTTGGAACAACATACTTTGTCTACTAAAATAAATTTTAGAATTAATTAAACCCAGTTGGATTGTTCTTATTAAGTTGTATTTTGAGCCATTTGATTGATACCTGATTAAAGCCTGGGAGTTGGAACAAATCGGCTTGATGTTAAACACAAAGGCAAGCTAGAATTTTCTTATCTATTTATCAACTTGTTCTGTTCTACAGTGGAACTTCCCCCTGCTGATGTTTGCCTGGAAGATTGCTCCTGCCCTGTGCTGTGGGAATACTGTAGTAATTAAACCCGCTGAACAGACTCCGCTCACTGCTCTCTACATGGGAGCCCTCATCAAAGAGGTAAAGAAAAAATACACTTGTAACTATATCCCCTGAGGTTAAAGATTTACGTTTAATAATGTGGTCAGTACTAATGCATCATATCCCTTCTGTTCATTCTGATAGGCTGGCTTTCCACCAGGAGTTGTTAACATTTTACCAGGATATGGACCATCTGCTGGCACAGCAATAGCTTCTCACATTGGAATTGATAAAGTTGCATTCACTGGTTCTACTGAGGTATGTATATGGGACCAATAGATTTAATTTTACTTGCTCCAGCATATATTGCTGCACTGTGCAGATTAGAAACCAACCTTAGCAAAAACAACAACAAGTTCCTGTACAAAACTGAGGACTTTGGCACCATATTTTTTTCTTTCAAGTCATGACTGTTTCAGAAACCCAGTCACAGGTAGTAATCCCAGGTGCCTCCTACTGCATGAATCATCATAGACAAGATTGCAAATGGAGGCCATACCAGACACAATTATCTTGTTTGAAATCCTATCACCCCAGGTATTGTTGCAGATTTATGGATGCTTATCAGAAGAGTGACTCAGCTCCTAGAATTTCATTACACTAAAGAACTTTTTTCATGCTTAAAGACAGATTGTTTCATGGAAACCAATAATCCCATGCAGTTCTGTTTATATTAAGGGGCTGATTTACTTACCCACGAACGGGTCGAATGGAGTCCGATTGCGTTTTTTTCGTAATGATCGGTATTTTGCGATTTTTTCGTATGTTTTGCGATTTTTTCGGATTCTTTACGAATTTTTCGTTACCTATACGATTTTTGCGTAAAAACGCGAGTTTTCGTATCCATTACGAAAGTTGCGTAAAAAGTTGCGCATTTTTCGTAGCGTTAAAACTTACGCGAAAAGTTGTGCATTTTTCGTTGCGTTAAGTTTTAATCATAGACAAGATTGCAAATGGAGGCCATACCAGACACAATTATCTTGTTTGAAATCCTATCACCCCAGGTATTGTTGCAGATTTATGGATGCTTATCAGAAGAGTGACTCAGCTCCTAGAATTTCATTACACTAAAGAACTTTTTTCATGCTTAAAGACAGATTGTTTCATGGAAACCAATAATCCCATGCAGTTCTGTTTATATTAAGGGGCTGATTTACTTACCCACGAACGGGTCGAATGGAGTCCGATTGCGTTTTTTTCGTAATGATCGGTATTTTGCGATTTTTTCGTATGTTTTGCGATTTTTTCGGATTCTTTACGAATTTTTCGTTACCTATACGATTTTTGCGTAAAAACGCGAGTTTTCGTATCCATTACGAAAGTTGCGTAAAAAGTTGCGCATTTTTCGTAGCGTTAAAACTTACGCGAAAAGTTGTGCATTTTTCGTTGCGTTAAGTTTTAACGCTACGAAAAATGCGCAACTTTTCGCGCAAGTTTTAACGCTACGAAAAATGCGCAACTTTTTACGCAACTTTCGTAATGGATACGAAAAACTCGCGTTTTTACGCAAAAATCGTATTGGTAACGAAAAATTCGTAAAGAATCCGAAAAAATCGCAAAACATACGAAAAAGTCGCAAAATGTTCGTTTTCAAGTCGGAACTTTTCCAATTCGGGTCGGATTCATGGGTTAGTAAATCAGCCCCTAAGTGTCACATAATCTCATGCCTTCTTAGGAAAAGCTTTGCAACCAAGCTCATTCAAACTTAGGTTTTTACAAAACAAGCAGAATGTGTACCCCCATTTATTTCATTGTATACATTTGCTCATCCAATTATCATCACTGGTAAAATTTGTATACTTTTATATGTTTTCTTTATAATATATTACAGTATTATACATTGTTTACAAATTATCAGTGTTCAGCAGAAAATGGAGGTTACTTTGAAATTTTAGAACCCACTGTTAGAGACAGACTAAAAATCCCATGCATATTATTCCCTCTCAGTTTGTACAAACAAATGCATTTTAACTTGTTGTTTGTCTTTAAAGCATGTTCTGCTTCCCGTACATCAGTTAGGTATGAGGAGTATGTGAATATAAAACAGGGTCATCCATGGGTGTATTTTAGTTGCCAGGGATCATATTTTAAACCCATCCGTAGATTTTTTTTTTTTTTTTTTTTTTCTTTCCCCCTCTCCTAATTTTTAATGAGCTAACAGTTGTTAGATCAAAAGATGTCGATTTAATACCAACTAAGGAGCTGACTTTAAAAGCCTTGCTAATAGGAAGTGAAAAGCACCACTAATGTGAAAAAGAGGGTCTCTAAAATTCTAAGCAAGACCAGATGTCAATTCTTAATGCAAACAGAGTATAAACAGTTCCATATTCCATATTTCCTGTCACAGCAGACACTTATAAAAGCAAGTCAACATTATCGCATCTTAAATATACCCACTGTAACAACAATTTGTAAATCTAGGGCTTTACTTTCGATAAATGGAGAAAATTCTTTCAGGCAGAGAATATGATCTCTTTGGTCATGACTCCTATACTTGTATTTACCATTGTACAGAGCTTTTAGGGGTTTAATTAATTTCGCTTGGTAAACCAATGAACTCCTGTAAGGCATATGAGTTGAGGTTTAAATAGCCAAAGCCTTGACTTTTCATATTTCTAGTGTCTAGCTATGGAAGACAGGCCAGTTATATTTATGTTGCAGTGTTTTAAAAAAAAAATAATTACAGAGGATCCACCACCGAATAAGAAGTTGTTTGACCAGTTTAACAAAACAGAAAATTCTACTTTGTATTTCCAAAACAGAAATATTGGTCTTGGTTTGCTTGCTACATTTTCTGCCATAATACAGCTAAACACAATCTCATGAATTCTTCTCATCTTAAATCTCCAAACATTTTAAACACCACCTACCTGTTCTTATGCTTTAGGCTGATGGCCCTCGGAGCGAGTTAGTTGTCCCGATAGTTCACTGTTAACCGCTCCGAAATGCAAATACAATAGGAGTAGCTGGTGGAAAGGCTTACCCATCACTTCAGCTTTCCGAAATCGCGTGAACTTTCCTACCGCAGGCAACTTTGTGCAGCTTGGGAAAGCCAAGTCTTCAAAGCCGAATGGCTTTACATCTAAATCTGAATCTAACGTACTACTCATATTCATTATCCAGTCTCTGCATATATCATAACTCCATTGCAGTAGCATTGTTACTTTTTGCCATTTATTTTACTGCTCTTTTTACCACTCATATCCAAAAAAGTCTATAGGTCTTAATTTTCTACCTCAAACACATATCTTGTTTTTATTTTAACATCACAAAAAAAATCTCCCATCTTGAAACTGTGGGCTTATTTATCAGTTTTTCTAATTCGAACAAACTCATTTTAAAAAGAACTCTAATGAGTGCATATTTATTAATGTGGAAAACTTAGAATACAAAGAATCGAATACCTCAAATTTGCAAGTTTACAAACTCAAAAAATTCAAATCTAGAACTCCCATTGACTTCTACATAAACTCCCCAGCTTTTAGATGCCAAAGTTTTTTATTACTGTTTTCAGTTTTTTGCACTTAATAAATATCGGACATTCGAGTTCCTCAGCCACAATTAGAATTATGGGAGTTTAATATGGGAGCACAACAAACCTTGAATTGTGGAAAAAAACTTGAATTCAGATGTTGATAGATCACTCCCTAAGTTAATATGTTAAGAGGTACCTCACATATAATGTTTCAAACATAACAGGTAGCCCAAGACATTTTTGTGTGACTTCTTTATCCTGTGCCCAAAATCTCCCATATAAAGATAAGGTGGATATCAAATACATCTATAATAAGGGCACAACTATAAAATGGAAGAAAAAAACCCTGCTGATTTTATATAGGAGTTTTATGCCAAGGCCCTGTGCAGTTTTTTTTGTTTTGTTTTTGATAATCTTGTTTTGATTGGCAAAGTGTTTTCTTTATACAAATCATGATGTCATCATTAGTCAAACAGATGCAAACAGAGTCATCAAAGCAAACTACAGGAGAATCATAACTGTTTAATGCCAAACAAATGTTTCCATCTAACAGCTGTATTACCACGGATTCAAATTTACTCAGCAAGATTTTCCTTTTATTTCTTAAGTGAGATTAATGTCATGTTGCTTGGTATAGACATCCGCGTTCCGCCTAAATAATAAGCTGTTTACACTAGAGTTTTAAAATAGCTTGGTTTAAGAGAGTTGGCAAGAGGAAAGCTCTAAGGCATGTCTTACAAGTTGGAGTTTTAAATAGCTATTATATTATACAGAAAATCTCTGATCACTGAAATGAACACTCTTTAAGTAGCAACCAGGCTTGAAAACGATCGGTCACTTTATCCCTCATGGGGTCTTTGTACAATCCCATTTTCAGGTATTAGCTGCCTGGCTGAACATATGAAATACCATTTGTTAAAGAAGCCACAAAATTGTTAGCCTATACTTTATTTAAAGGCATCACCTCTGATGACTTTCCAGTTTTGGAAATTGTTTATTAACAGGTCATTTCGTTACAGGAATGTCTACAGGCAGACATGGTAATATTCAGCTGAGATTTATGGAACAATATTAAATTGTTTAGTTGTGTCTGTGCAATATCCTGAATACTGTTTAATTCGCGTATTATGTGACTAGACTATAGCTTTAGAACTTCAACCTGCAAGTGCATGAATATATTCCTTGTATACTACATACCATTACAGAATAATCCCAACAGCCTGGGAAGGAAGTCAAAGTTTTATCCATTATAATCATTCTGTGTAGTACCCATTGTTTAAAGGCCTCTAGTTGCACTGCAGAACAGCAATGAGCAAGCTGTAGAATTTAGAGGATTTAGAAAATTGCTAATAGTTTCAGAATAGCACTCTCTATTACATACTAAAAGTTAATTTTAAGATGAACAATATTTAACATATTACAATTCTTCTTCCTAAAAGAAAGGCAAACAAAAATGATACATTGGTTTAAATCAGTGCCTGCATCATGCTAAAAGTTAATTTGATTGTGATCTTCCTATTTAAGGAAGCTGTTTAAAATACAGTTTAACAGGTGATATCCTCGGGAACTTGCACTCCTATCAAATTTGTGTGTTAGGAGGAAAGAACATGTGGGCTGCATCTTAGCTACAGACAATACAGATATCAATCTTGGATTTTGTTCACCAAATTTATGGGAGTTTAATCAAATGGAATGTTGGCTCAGTAAACCAGGTTAGCAGAGCTCCATTATCTCTACAGGAGTGTCTTCTTGCTCAACTGCTCTAAGAATTAAAAATGAGTTTAAATAAACTCTCAAACTCTTGTATAACACTCCTTAAAGGACATGGAAAGGCAAAGTCACTTGGGGATGCCAAAATGTTAGGCACCCCCAAGTGACTTTAATCACCTACCTTTTACCCAGGGCTGGTGCCCCTGTATGGAGAGAAGAGCACCAGCCCGGGGTACCTGCAGCGCTTCCTTCTTCCTGGTTCTGTGCGCATGCGCAGTAGAGTGAAAAGCCAAACTTTAATAGAGAAGTCGGCTTTTCACTCTACTGCGCATGTGCTTGTCGCATAGTCGCAGCTAAACCAAGCAGGAAGGAGGAAGGCTCGCTCCAGGTACCCCGGGCTGGTGCTGTTTTCTCCTAACAGGGGCACCAGCCCGGGGTACAAGGTAAGCGATTAAAGTCACTTGGGGGTGCCTAACATTTTGGCACCCCCAAGTGACTTTGCCTTTCCTTCTCCTTTAACAGATATACCCTTTCTGTCAATATGTGTATATCACTTTAAATCAAAATTAAGTGTACAATCTTATCCTTTATACAAAAATAAAAACATTTGCAACCAAAATATTGTGTGTTCACACTTCTGTTTAGTGGAATGTTGCTATAATAGCTGTGTATGTGACATATTTTCTTGACTTTTTTTTTTTTTTTTCCCCTCTCAGGTTGGCATGCTTATTCAAGAAGCAGCTGGCAAAAGCAATTTGAAGAGAGTGACTCTCGAACTAGGAGGAAAGAGCCCCAACATTATTTTTGCTGATGCAGATTGTAAGTTGGTTCTCTTACAACTTTAAAGAAATTATTTTATTTACTTGTTGCTGTGGTATACATTTAATTCAAGTAAAGCATCGGTGAACTAAAACTAAGGATGATAAAGGATTTGGCCGAATCAAATCCTAATTTCCGCGCGCTACGTGCGTGGTGAAAAATGTTCAACTTCCGTGTTTATGTGACAAAAAGTCACGTGATTTTAAGGATTCAGTTGACCCATGCGCGTGGATTCAGGTGAATCCAGCTGAAAAAGGCCAAACCCCAAACAGAATTCTGCAATCGGTGCATGCCTAACTAAAATCCTCTTACTAAATCTAACACAGTAAATCAAAGCCCTTCTTAACGAAGCATTTTCCAAAAATGGTAAATTACACTAAGGGGCCCATTTACTTACTCACGAACTGGCCGAATGCGTCCGATTGCGTTTTTTTCGTAATGATCGGTATTTGGCGATTTTTTTGGAAAATTATCGCGACTTTTTCGTTGCCATTCCGAATGTTGCGCAAAATCTGGCAATTTTTTCGTAGCGTTAAAACTTGCGCGAAAAGTCGTGCCTTTTTCGTAGCCATTCCGAAAGTTGCACAAAATGTTGCGATTTTTTCGTAACGTTCGGATTCATTCAAGCTTCAGTATGGTGACTTTCCTTGGGCCAGGTTGGAGCTGCAGGGTGCCATTGAGTCCTATGGGACGCTTCCAAAATCATCTGAAAGTTTCGCCCGCCGCTTATGAGCGCTCAATACGAAAAAGTCGCGACAAGATACGAGCGCATCTTAATGGCTACGAAAAACTCGCGTTTTTACGCGCAAATCGTATTGGTAACGGAAAAGTCGCGACAATTTCGGAAAAGTCGTAAAGGCGCCGAAAAAATCGCAAAAAATACGAAAGTCGCAAAATGTTCGTTTTCCAATCGGAATTTTTCCAATTCGGATTCGTGGGTTAGTAAATGTGCCCCTTAGTATATTAAATAGTCTAGCTTTAGTATTGCCTTGAATAATGGCTATATAACCAAGCGTTTTTTGTGTTAGGTAGACAAACATCATGTTCTACCATAGAACCTTTGGAAACCTCATAATGTGCAATACACATTTGCTCTGGTGCCAAGCAAAGCACACCTGCATTATTTAGTTAAGTTCAAAATTAATCTTAATTTGAATTCCTTTACCTGGCATTTGGCAGTTTACTGACTTTCTTTTTAGATATTAAAACCAAAAGAAAACTGGAAAAACGTCTTTAATGAAAAATGCAATTTCATCTAAGTACTGAATACTCAAACCTAAGGGCTTTTTAGTTAGACTGGAGGAACATAGTTGTGAATTATTTGGTTCTCGGATATCATAGCTTTATTCTGCTTCTGGTTAAATTGTGACACGCTGTATCCTCTGGCAGCTGTTGTAGTTCAGCAGTAATTGATGTGCTACTAGTTAGTCCATTTTTTCCAACCAACAACCCATCCCAGTTATAAAGGTTACGGCTCATACTGGCTATCCTATGATCTGCTTTCTTGGCCCATAATGTGCCATTTACATAATCGATACATTTATTTGACCTACACGACAAATTAACAGAACGGGAATCTGAGGCAAACTTTATTGCTTACTACATAAAAGAAGCTTCTTTCTTTTGGCCTCTTTTTATGAAAGACCCTTTTTTTAGCTCCTCTCAAACAATTGATCATTTCCCTGGACTTATTTTCCTCTTCATCTATATTTCATTCCTCCTTTTTTAGTGGACTATGCAGTTGAGCAAGCCCATCAAGGTGTCTTCTTCAACCAAGGACAGTGCTGTACCGCTGGCTCACGGACATTCGTAGAAGATTCCATTTATGAGGAGTTTGTTCGGAGAAGTGTTGAACGTGCAAAGAGAAGAATAGTTGGAAGCCCTTTTGATCCCACTACAGAGCAAGGCCCCCAGGTGTGTCACCTTAGACTAACGCTAAACACTATTTTTATCAGTGATGGCCTAAATCCTTGACATCATAATATCACTCAATTTTAAAGTCTTAGAAGAATATAGATATCATACAGTATTTTTTTTTTTTACACATAATTTCATGTTGATTATGCTAATATCTGACAATTCATATTTATCTGTATTAATCCTGTGTAGTACATGCCACAAATTCTATTTGTAATTTACAGATGCATATCACTAAAAAATTAATAGCTTTCCATAAATAAATACTAGCTAATTGATAAACATGTCATGTTACATTGCAGTGACTGCATCTTAAGCAGCACATTTTATAATCCCCATAGTAACCAGTATATCAACATCCCCTTTGAGAATGTGGCGTTTTCTGTGGTGAACAGTTGCAACATGCATTGATCTCCCTTGGGAAAATGCCTAAATAAAGCCAGTGGGAGGATATAAGTGAAAAATAGTTTATATGCATTATGTTCACCAGTGTGCAATATATAACCTATACATTGCATTTTCTACTTCACATTTTGGGGGGTGGCTTTTTTTTATCTAACCTGAGTCATTTTTCAGTTTACGGTTCTGAAGACACTAGAGGTTCACCTAATAGAGCAATAGAGCCACAGCCATGTGACTTGTGCTCTGATAAACTTCAGTCACACTTTACTGCGAAGCTGCAAGTTGGAGTGATATCACCCCCTCCCAGCAGCCAATCAGCAGAACAATGGGAAGGTAGCAAGATATCTAGTGGGAGCTGCTATGATAATAGCACTCAGCAGTAGTAAGAAATCCAAATCTGGCTTGGGACTCCTCCAGTTACATGGCAGTAGGAGAAACAATAGGTTACCTGAAAGCAGTTCTAATGTATAGCACTGGCTCCTTCTGAAAGCTCAGACAATGAACTAAGATGGCTGCCTACACACCAATATTACAACTAAAAAAATACATTTGTTGGTTCAAGAATAACATTTTAAATGGTATAGTAAATTATTTGCTATGCAAACAGTGTAATTTAGAATAAAAAGTACACCATAAAAATCATGACAGGTTCCCTTTAATGTGGTTATGGCAACTGCTCAATCACTGTGCATGTATGGATTTAGTTGTGCAGGTAGCTACTGTCATAGGTCAAAACTATTACAATATACCTGGCCAACACAAATGCACTGGAACAAGGACAGCTCTCCTAGGATTTAACAAATTGTTAGCAAAGTTTAAATGCAAAAATAGAAAGGTTTATTACTCAACATTTCAGTCTCATACAGAAACCTTCGTCTGAAGTGATAAAATATACACCATGTAACATTTTATAGTTCTCAAAATTAACATTACCTTTTCTTCTAGACTGATAAGAAGCAATACAACAAGATACTGGAACTTATTCAGAGTGGAATAGCTGAAGGAGCTAAGCTGGAATGTGGTGGAAAAGGACTGGGCAGAAAAGGGTTTTTCATAGAGCCAACAGTCTTCTCCAATGTAAGAGATGAAATGCGGATTGCCAGAGAAGAGGTAACTTAATCATTACTACTATGCTATGAATTTAATGAAATGTATTTTTGTAGAAGTGTCCCATAAAGTTGAATCAGAGACGGAATAAAGTGTTTTTCCAGCCTTTCAGCCATTATCTGTACTGCAGCATAGGACTACCTGTATTTTATTTCTATATACTTTGTAGGAAGCTGCACTTTCTTTTTCTTTACAATCGTTCACAATATCCTAATTCATAGAACACTGATAGTACATCCTGATGGTATTGTCCCTGAACATCAGTATGCTACAGAATTCCTAAAAAATCATGTTATAATGTTCATTCTTTGCTGTTGGTTCCACAGTTTGCATAATACTATTATCCACATCCCTTTGTTTGAGTTGAACTGCTGTGCTTTTAAATATTGTACAAATTACAGTCTTCTTTTTGATACAATGTATAATGGCAATTCATGAAATATTTTTTTATTTTATAGATATTTGGGCCTGTTCAGCAAATCTTAAGGTTTAAAACTGTTGAGGAAGTTATTGAAAGAGCCAACAATTCTGATTATGGCCTTGTAGCAGCTGTTTTTACCAATGATATCAACAAAGCCCTGACTGTTTCTTCAGCAATGCAAGCTGGAACTGTTTGGTAAGGAAATCTTGTGAAGGGGAATTTTCAATGACAGCCTTAGTATCATTATTAGGAAGGCTAAATTTAATCAGAGCTTATTAACGTTGGTGCCAGTGAGGCCTCCAATAAATTGCTAGAATCCAAGTGGTTGAATTATGCAGTATGTTCTGTAAAATAAAACATGGCACATTTTGGAATAAACATTAAGTTTGCAACCCACTTTATAATATTCGCTATAGACTTGTAAACGACAGAAGGAATTAATGATGGTTTCCATAGTGATGGAGGCTATTGGGCCTCAACAGGATCTAGTACATGGCTAAATTTTACTTTGCCTAAGTCCCATTGGTAATTTAATAATAGCTGCAACATAGATTTAGATAAAATTATAATTATATATCCGTGCTCTATATAAAACCTTTTTTTATGTTACATCCTGTAATATATCAGCATTTAATAACTTGCATTCCTTTCCTTGTAATGCTTTTATATACTGAATGAACAGTGCTGGAATTTTCTGCCTTGGGGCCTTTTTTGAACATGCAAATCCAAATGAGCCTTTCTAAGTTCAAGAAAAAGTACTTTATTTGCAATGCTGTCCAATTAAAAAACAGATTACATCATTTTTAGAATATTGAAGGTAGTGCAGTTTTTGCCATTTTTAGCCTGCGGGGCTATTTAAAAGCTTTAAATGTATATAGGTTTTTACAATCAATGTGCTAATTAAATTAGTGAAATGGGTGTTTAACATAAGTGAACACTGTGAAAGCGAGCTGAAAGGCAGAAACTTATTGAGTATCCCTAGCAAATATATTGTACTTATTTCTTTACACTGGTGCAATGTTTAAATTACGTAAAGACTTCTAAGAGTTTGATAGCAATAACTTCTTCACAGCTATATAGTCTTCCCCAGCTGTAGACTGGTGTTTTGACTAGTATGGTTGTCCCCAAGTTTAGAAGTGATGGAGGGGGGGGTTAAAACTCTGCTTTCTAAAATCAGAATCCAAGGTCACAAGTAAAAGTGAAAAAGTGAAGGTTGCAAAAAAAAAAAAAACAAACAAAAAAACCCTTTTAGAAGTTGCCAATAACCTGTGCATAGTGGGGGCACATATTAGAACTGAGAATAGTCCCAAATGAAATATGAAAAATATTGTAGTAAAAGGAAAATAAGGATTGAGTAGAAAATTATGGAGGACAATTAAAAGATAAAGATATATAAAAGATAAAGAAATCCATTATCCAGGAACATCCAAATTACATGGAAGGTCATCACCCATAGACTCCATTTTAATTAGATAATTTACATTTTGAAAAATGATTTCCTTTTCCTCTTTAATAGTAAAACCGTACCGTGTACTAGATCCCAGTTGATTAATAAACAATTCTTATTGGAGACAAAACAATCCTATTGGTTTTAACTGCTTATATTAAGGTATGAAGATCCAAATTATGGAAAAACTTCTTATCCGGAGAACACCACCTAAGCCTCAGGATATACATTATCATTCAATTACAAAATAAATTGTATAGTGCATATAATATACACCCCTTTTAATGATTAAGCCCAGAAAATCAAATATACTTTAATGCCATAAATATTAATATTGATAAATCATCTAATTGTTAATAAGCTTTAACTTGTTCTAGTAAAACACTGTTCTGATTTTTCCATCTAGTCAGCTCATTTTACAAATCACATGGTGGGGGCCAGATTTGAATAGGTTGCCATATCCATAAGCCTATGGAGCACATGAGCCTGCTGGTGGCAATAGAATAAAGCATTAAGGTGGACTCAGTCCAACCCACAAGCCTTCAGCTGTGCAGCTCTTGTAGCAGAGTATTATTCCATGGATATATTGAGGCCTCTGACTATTTGTGACCGCTTCAATTTACTGCTTTTGTAATTTGTGATTCTCTTCTTGTTGCAGGATAAATTGTTACAATGCTCTGAATGCTCAAAGCCCATTTGGAGGCTACAAAATGTCTGGCAATGGAAGAGAAATGTAAGTTTTGTTTGTTTGCTTTTTTCACAAATAAATACAAAGTACAGTTGTAGAAACAGCTTTACCAAGCGACATCTATAAACACATTTTCTTAGTTTCTGTTGACCCTTTAAAAATGTGCATAATATATCATATTTGCTGGTCTGTATCCCTGGAGATGTTTAAATGAGCCAATCCTAAATGATTCCTGAAGCCTAAATGATTATAGTAGCATGTGATACATTTGTGACTAATTTGTGACTTATTTATTTCTGTTCAGGGGAGAGTATGGACTGAGGGAATACACAGAAGCAAAAACGGTGACTATAAAGATCCCTCAGAAGAATTCCTAAAAAAAGACAATTGCAAGAAAGTCAACATGCAAATAAACAGAGTCCTGAGCCTAAGCATGCATTAACTCTGTTCTCTTGAATGGGCATTGAGACATGCATGGGTTTAACTCCATTGTAATTAGTCTGGACTGTCTCCTACATTGTTAATTTCCTATCGGCAAGCACCTAGAAAAAAAATACTGCATATGATTATACATTTGAAATGTTTCTGTAGTTGAAAGCTGAAATATGGGAAGATCCAAAGGGCAATTGTAGGCGTCCCATATACTTTTTTCAAAACAGTAAGGTAGGAAATATATTGTATTTAAAGTAGGTATTTCGTTGTATTAATGTAGTTATGTATAGTCTGGAATGTGTAGGTTGTGCTTGTATTACGTCCAGCTACACACAAGTCTCCACTTCTAGTTCTGCATGAGTTCTACATGGTACCGCTCATGAATTCTTCTGCAAGTCTTTTAATCTTTGCTGCTTCTGTTATTTAAGTTAAATACGTTAAGGCCAGAAAGCAAGATCTTTTAAAGCATATATTTTTAAGTGTAATACAGATGGAGTTTTTAAATTGGTTTTTAATTGCAAGCATTTAGTAGAAAAAGCAGATGTTCTAAAAGCCTGTTTTTGATTAATTCATATGCTGTAAATTCCGCCCTGGCCTTCTTAGTATCATCTTTAAAACCCCTGGAACTTTATTTATTGCTTAATAAAACAGACTAGATAACTGAAGCAGACTTTGGGGTTTTTTTTTTTTCAAATGTTTACTTGTAATGGCTCATAAAATTGAGAAGAGTCCTGCTTTAAAAGGGTCTCATATTTTAGGGAATTTTATTAGTTTATAAGAAAAGTCATTACAGTTTTAAGGCACTACTACATTTTAATATGTTGAACTCCAAATGGAAACTTGTGCAGGGCTGGATGTTTACCTTATGCATGTTTACTCTTGCTTGTAGTGTATAGGGATTCTTATTGTAGGCATAATTTGAGTCTCCTTGTATTGCGCTTCCCATTTTAACACTATATATGTATATATGAAATTACTCTTTTTCTTGTTCTTTATAAATATTATTCATGAAAATGTTTGAACTAGTTGTGAAGTGGTTCTTTCTAAAGTTTCTGTTGGGGGGGAAGGCTGTATCATTCAATTCTGAATAGCCTTAAAGGCTTACCTTAACATTGGGCCACATTGGTGGCATCACCAGGAAGGAACATTGCAAGCTTGAGATCCCTCAAACCATTATTTGGACACGACTGGACAAAATACAGTTACATTCTGCAATACAACATAAAAAACCTATAGCAATGGATTATGATAAATATTTATCATGGACAAGCCACTTCATGCAGACATATGTATTTTACAGTACTGCACTAATATTCTTTATAAATCATCCCAGTTAAAAGGAATAACTATCAAAAGTTAGATTCAATTAGCTTACCTGATATAATTCCTTCTGATATGGCGTTACACCCATGTTTGCTAGGAACACTGCATTCATCTTCACAGATCATTTGTTATTTCCAATTGGTGCCTTTTGTTAGCACACACAAGCTGAATTCCTACAGGAGCTGATTAGATTTCTGCTGAAACTTGGTCTCTGTTTACCTGAATTCTATTAAAATAAAAAAAAAGGACCATATGATTGGCTAACTGACATAGTTGCTTCCTAAGGGCCTAGTCATATTAAAGGCAATATATATGGAACAGCAGTTTTGTGGCTTCCTATTAAGGACAAGTTAAGATTTTGTGGGATATAATGAAACTCTGTCTCAATATAATGGCTCTGCTGTAGGGAAAAAAATATATAGGCGTTTCTCATCCCCTGTGCTATGAAATTGGGTTGTTTTTGCATACACATAGTGGTATTATAGGTGTGTTTTTGTCATTCATGTGATGTTTAATGTAATGAGAAAAAAAACCTCTAAATTTAAAAAACTATGAAAGCCGTGACTTGGCTTGTTTGCTGTAAATGTTGTGGTACCAGAATGTGACAAGCATTTACATACATGTGCATGATTCCACGCAGTTCTAACAATTCATCATGTATATACATTTGTGTTTTAAATGTCAAAGGATATGAAATATTTTCTATGAAGTTTTTCCATTAAAATTTCATATAAACAAATTGCCATCCTATTTTTTATTTTGTGTGGAACTTTTGTCCAGCTGGGAGTTCTTGCTTCTATTCAGTTGTAAGGGGCAAATTTGCCAATGGTCATATTTATTTATTTTCCTGCAATTCATGTTTTTTTGTGCTAAAAACATGATTTTTCCCTTACCCCCCCCCCCCCACAAATTTCACAATTTCGTACATGTCAAAACCATAAAAACTGAATGTAGACATACGCCATCTAAAAGCTGTCAAAGTCATGTAAAAGTAAGCACACAAAATTCTTCTGGAAACTAAAAGTGCGAGGTTTCTTGTAGTCTGTGCATTAATATTTAGATCTTTTAATTAATGGACGTTAATGGTTTTAATGAAAAAGGGTTTATTTGTGGATCCAGAAAAACTCTAAAACCACTAAAATTTGAGTATTGATAAATGTGCCTCCAACTGTCCATATATTTAAGTGGATTTCTTCTTCTTTATCTGTCTTATACCTAAAAATCAACAGGTATGGTCTCCAAGGGCAGAGATATAGTTCACATTGTGATTCCTGGGGGAACTGCCGCAAAGCAAACTCTTACCTGCTAACAGTGGCTTTCCTTTATAGCACTGGCTGATAAGGGATCGTTCCTAAATTTGGATCTCCTTACTTTGTCTGCTAAAAAGCATTTAAACCTAAAATAAACTCAATATGATTGTTTTGCCACAAATATGGATTCATGCAGCTTAGTTACCATCAAGTACAAGGCACTGAATTATTATTACAGAGATGCATTTTTGAGAGCTGATTTTCACAGCTTTACTAAAAAGTACCTAATAACCATATCCAACATAAATTTATTCTAAGCAGCAAAGAAAATGGCACCATAATCCTGTTTACCCATGCAGAGGGTCATTCTAATTTCTTCCTAACATTAAATAAAGGTACATGAAAGCAGTTTTAGCATTATAGTACCAGTAGGGTTCTAACAGTTACCCAGCTATTTGCTCTTGGAAGAAGGGGTAGTGAGAGGAACTTGAAGAGATGGCCTGGGGGTAAGGTTGCCACCTGTCTGGTTTTGACCCAGACAGCCCGGTTTTCGGAAGGGTTGCTCGGGTCAAAACCTCCTGCCCGATTTCCCTAATTAGGGAAACTGGGCAGGACTCTGTAACATTGATGCAGTGATCAAGCAATCGCTGATCGTAGTGTCATAGCCCCACCCCTGTGATGTCATGGCCCCACCTCCTCCCTGCACTGCGATGTTGCAGCCCCGCCTTCTACTCACCGCTCCATCACATGAGGCCCAGGAAATAAGAGGTTCTTTAGAGAAAGGCCTATGTAACAAATCTGAGCTATACAGACTCTACAGTTTAACGCCCTCTGAGGGCGATTAGTCGGGCCACGACAAATCTTCGTTGTCACAGGCGACTTATCTCCCTGCAATGCCATCCCACCGGCTAGAATGTAAATTGCCGGTGGAATGGCATATGCAGCACCGCGATTTGCGAAGTTGCCTGAAGTTTCCTCTCAAGGCAAATCGAGGCGCCATGTATGCCATCCCACCAGCAATTTACATTCTAGCTGGTGGGATGGCATTGCTGGTAGATTAGTTACCCGCGACTAATCTCCTCGTGTGTCACAGCCCTGACCTGTGGGATGGTCTAAAAGAACCAGAAAAAAATGTTCATGGTTACATACATCCAGAGCTGCAGATGTAAATGTCCAGGTGTATTTGACCAGATATGCAGTTAAACTCAGGATTTAGTTGCCCTTTAAATACTGATAAAGCTTACCATCTCATTAAAGAACAATCGTTTATGGAAATAGGCAGTTTTACACAATTATAATTAAAACACCACTATAAAATGCCAGTCTGCCAATCTATGTTGCCTCTAAAACTCTTAGAGCACCCATGGGATGGCTTGATTTGATTACAACATTTTCCAGCTAGTAATATTATGTTTTTGATAATGAATATATTACTTTGTTTTACCAGGAAATTAGAAGTTTACAGTAAATGCAGCACATTGTTAAATTTTTTTTTTTTTTTTACATTCCATTAATTCCAATTAAAGCCAGTCTGGTATTTCTATATAAAGGCTGGTATCTTTTACTATTTAGATTGCTGATTTCATGTCCTGCCTATATACTCATTTTGTTGTGCAAAAATGGGTATCCAAGCAAAACATTATTATTACTAGCTGTCAGAGATGTACCTGACTCCATGTCACCAGAAAAGTAATCCAGTCCTGGCATTTTAAAGACCATATTTGTAAGTGCCAGAAGATAACTCCATCGATTTGTGTCTAGATAAAAAGGCAGAATACAGGTTCTCTCCGATACCATCTGATTTTATCTTGACAGATGCAGGCGCAGCATTCCCTTTCGACAGGTGTGATGCATTGGATTGCATGGTTTCCATGTAGTTTACACATTCGATTTTTCTATTAGTCCCATTATTTTTTTTAACCCAAATACATTTAATGCAAATACATCTGACTTATAGTATGTGATCTGTTTATCCAATACCGTTCAACAAAATCTCCTGTGTGGTTTAGGCAGGGCGGCAATCAGAAATCACGGGGCCCCTCACAACAAAATTTTCTGGGCCCCCCTCCCCCAGTGACCCCATCCCATCAATACAAAGGACGCACAGACATTGGTAGCCAGGGGCCCCCCTAAAACATTTGTGGCCAGGGGTTACATTTTGCATTGGTGCCAGGGCAGGTGCCCCTTAAAACATTGCTAGCCAGCCCAGGGCCCCCTAAAACATTGGTGGTCCTCCCCCAAATACTATGGCCCGCTCCCGCTGCTTCTTCCTGCTTCCCCCCCCGCATCCTTCAGCTCCCCCGCCAGTATCCTCCTGCTTCCTTCAGGGCCCCCCAAGCATCCTCCAGCTCCCCCCAGCATCCTGCTGCTTTCTCCAGGGCCCCCCCAAAGCATCCTCCAGCTCCCCCCCAAGCATCCTCCAGCTCCCCCCAAGCATCCTCCTGCTTCCTCCAGCTCCCGCCCAAGCATCCTCCAGTTCCCCCACCCAGCGTCCTCCTGCTTCCCCCAGGGCGCGCCCCAAGCATCCTCCTGCTTCCCCCAGGACACCCCTGAAGCATCCTTCAGCTCCCCCCAGCATCCTCCAGGGCCCCCAAAGCATCCTTTAGCTCCCCCCAGGGCCCCCCAAGCATCCTCCAGTTCCTCTCCCCTGCGTCGGCTCTGACTTCGATGACGTCCTCTGCTATGTCCTGCTGCTCCCCACTCCATCTGCGCTTATATAAGGTTGCGCCCCATACGTGTGACATCACTACGCACGGGGCGCGACCTTATATAAGCGCTGATGTAGCGGGGAGCACCAGGACATAACGGAGGACGCCACGGCCCAGACTTGATTAAAGGGGGCCCGAGCTAAGGAAACTCTAGCACGGCCGGGCCCGGGATGTTAAAAACGTCCAGGCCTGGGACGACTGTGCCCCCTGATGGCAGCCCTGGGTTTAGGCCATAGTCTGGACTGAGGATCCCCAACCTTTCATATCCATTAGCCACATTCAAATGGAAAAGGTGTTGAGGAGCGACACAAGCATAGAAAAAGTTCCTGGGGTGCAAATAAGAGCTATAATTGGCTATTTGGTAGCCCCTATGTGGACTGGCAGCCTATAAAAAGGCTCTGTTTGGCTTTACACTGGTTTTATGCAATCAACACTTGCCCAAAAGCCAGAAATTCAAAAATGGGCACCTAATTTGAGGCCACTGGGAGCAACATCCAAGGGGTTGGGGAGCAACATGTCCCTGAGTCACTGGTTGGGGAACACTTGTCTAGACCCACAAATGCCTAGTGCAGTTTCCAAATAACGTCAATGGAAAGAGACCCTAGGTTGGTACACATAGCAGCAATTAAACAACCCACAGATCTTAATTCAGAAAAATCTGGTTTCAATCAGATGCAGTGGGCGAATAACAACACCAGCAATAGTATGCAATGGCACACACTAGATTGCACCACAATGCTAAATCAATATATTAAAGGGCAGATTTATGTAAAGTGGTGTGATTATCTTTAAATATCTTGCATCATTACCAGAAATATCTTGAACTCCTTTTGTTCACAATAGCTATATTATTGAATCTTCAACCTCAGTCTTTGATAAATGTGCCCCTATGTCAGTTTGTCAGGTCTTTGAAAAAGTTGCCATGTTGCTAGGTCAGCATCTTGGGCGGGGCTTAGATAATTGTCGGTAAGAACACAGTTGTAAATGTGTCTGTCACCAAATGTTAAAAGTGTCATGAGTGCAACAAGTGCACAGGAGGTATCTGATAGTCCCAATGACAATGCAAATCCAATCTGTTCCCAGAATCCCTTTTGAGCTCCAAAAATTCTGCTTTACACTGTAATAGGCTAAATAAAGTAGCAACATTTTAGTTGTGGAAAAGACATTTTGCTGGAAAAATTGTCATGAGTGCAAATAATTCTTAAAAATAATGTACTTACAACACAAAGTTAACCACCCCCATTTTTAACAGTGTTTTTGTAAAATTGTATTAAAACTTTATTGTTCCACCCCCCTTTCTTTGTGTCAATAAATTTGTACTGGGATGGGAACTGTTATCCAAAATGCTTGGAACCCGGGGTTTTCCAGACAAGGGTTAATTTCATGATTTGAATCCCCATATTTTAAGTCTACTAAAAGAAGCAATAAATAAACCCAATAAAGATTGTTTTGTCCCCAATAAAGAATAATTATATCTTTATTGGGAACAAGTACAAGGCATGGTTTTGGTATTACAGAGAAAAAAGCAGATAGAGAGATATGGGTCTTCCAGTAATATGGAGGCCTGGATAGTGGATCCTATACCAGTACATGCCAGGACCCACAAGCCAACAATCAATCCTTTCTATCACCCTGCCCCAATGACTAGAATGCTGAAAACCAGGGGCATTTTGCTGGCAGCTTATTTAGACTTATTTAGACTGTCTTGTTACAAATCTATTTTAAGGTTTTCTATGATACAAAAGTCATTTTAAGGATTTATTAATTTCATGTTTATTTTTCTTTTTTAGCCTTTTGTCACTGCAAGAAACAAATCTGCATATGGGACATTTAACTGACAGCAATAAACTTCATGTTGTCATTGCGATTCATATCACTAAAACAAGCCAGAAACCCCCATAGGCCCTAAACATACATTTTATTTAAAGAGGGGATACAGAGAACTTGGAACATTTTCAAAAAATATCAATCTATAGGTTATAATATAATTATGTTAAAAACTCCTTGCTTAATAACAATTAAGTCAACAAGATTTTTTTAATACTCAGCAGAGAATGTTGAAGCTAATAAATAAAGCTATAAAGTTCCTGCAGGGCCCGTTTTGGCCAAATTTTCTTTTCAGCACTTGGATCATTTTTCCTGATTTGTTTTCTGTTTCTTAGTTCAGTGTGCTGTTATATGTTATAAGTCAGACAGAAATAAGAATATAGAAGGCAATTCCATTCCTTTTTTTTTGTTTCATACCTCAAACAACGTAATAATTATAATTTCTCCCTGCATTTTTCCTAATATTTAAAGGAACACTGCTACTTTTATTTTTTGCACAGACATTAGTAATTGTTCATAATTCTGCTTTTTGCAGAGAAAACTTTTCTGTCAATTAAGCATTCACAGCATGTCCCTTTATATGCTGTAAATCTGAGCAGATGATGTCCATAGACTGCTTAGGGCAGTGTTACCGTCGGCATTCTCTCTGCTGGCATCAGAGAAAAGCCCGATCCATTTCTGTCAAACTTGTCCTGAATGTACCCTGGCAGGCACAGGATCAGTCTGTCAGTGCACACATGGGACAGATGCTGCAAAATGTGAAAGATGCAGGGGCATTTTGGCCCCTAGTGCCACCCGCCTCGGCTCTTGGTTCTTTTGCATTGGAGGGGGCTGAGAGGGGGGCGGCATCACTAGTGCAGACAGCACAATATTGCCCTTTGTAACAGGAGCGCATTTTTGCCACCCCTAGCAAATTCAGGGTTGCTGCTAGTTTCTCAATAGCCTCATGGCAGCAGTGTCCTTGGAAACATAAAAATGAGACCAGAAGGAGTGTACAGCAGGAGGCTCCCCACCCAGAAGCCAAACCAGCAAATTCTCCCCCATGTTCGCATGTATGAGCAAAACCATGAATGTACATACGCGGGCATGGTTTGACAGCACGAGGGGACACAACCAGAACAGCTGCTTGCACGGATACAGCCTTAAATTCAGATCCTTAGATTATTCAATTCCAAAACTAGGAGGTGAGACTGTCGAGGTTGAGGTTGTTTTCTCTGGAAAAGAGGCGCTTGCGAGGGGACATGATTACTCTGTACAAGTACATTAGAGGGGATTATAGGCAGTTGGGGGATGTTCTTTTTTCCCATAAAAACAATCAATGCACCAGAGGTCACCCCTATAGATCAGAGGAACGGAGCTTCCATTTGAAGCAGCGTAGGTGGTTTTTCACGGTGAGGGCAGTGAGGTTGGGGAATGCCCTTCCTAGTGATGTGGTAATGGAAGATTCCGTTAATGCCTTTAAGAGGGGCCTGGATGAGTTCTTGAACAATCAGAATATCCAAGGCTATTGTGATACTAATATCTACAGTTAGTATTAGTGGTTGTATTTATAGTTTATGTATGTGAGTGTATAGATTGGTAGGTGTGGGTTAGGTGTGCTGGGTTTACTCGGATGGGTTGAACTTGATGGACACTGGTCTTTTTTCAACCCTATGTAACTATGTAACTATGTAACTATTAGGTCTTATTTAGTAACTGAGATTGCTACTTTTCTCTAGTGATGAGCGAATTTTTTCGCCAGGATTGGATTCGCAGATACGCGTCAAAGAATTTCGTTGGCCATTAAATTGGGCGCAGTTCCATAAAAAAAGGGCGCAGCTGCATACAAAAAACATGGGCAACAAAAAAAAAAAACGCGGACGACCAAAAAATTGTGTGACAAATGTAATATACTTCAACCAAGTACAGAAGGTGACCATGTGTTCTACAGTAGATGTATATATTTCATTCACTGTGACAAAAATGAGTGGGGATTAAACTGTATAAAGAGTAAGATAATCTATTTAGTGTATTTTTCATCTTCTTTAAGCTTCTTCAAATCAGCTTCCCTAATGTATCCAAATCACTTCACAGAAACACACAGGCATAGCGGAGACAGCTAGACTGGGGCTTTACTGCAAGTATGGGTTTAGGAGCTGCCTTTGTGGCAGATAAACCAGCTGGAGGGCAAATGAACTGGCTTCCTTGGTCCATATTGTTACACATAATAATGGCTGTGTAGGGTGGCATAGCAATTAACCCTTTGTTTGCCTTTTATCAGATTAACTGTAGGTTTAAAGGGAAAATATACTCCCTTTTTGACATGAGCTCATTCAGTTAGGCTTATGTAGAAAACACTATTTGAGTTACCATACATAAATATAAATGTGTTTTTGTTTTACACAAACATACCTGATATTCCCCATATATCCCATCCGTTGACCAGCACCATCACATTTTTCTAAAACAAATAGCAGGTTTCATCTGGTGGATATTTTCTCTCTGACACATCATCAGTGACATTTACATCTGCAAAGAGCATAAAGTTCATGCAATGAAGAATGCAGGCTTACACAGGCAGAACTTCAAAATCCTTCACTGGAATGAGCGCTGTAACAGTTAAGGTGAGCTCAGGACAAGTTAGGAGAAAAAAATGTTTCTCCAGCAGAGTGCACAGCTAGAGCAAAGTTTTTATGGAAACACTGCATTGCCATCTTTTCATTGGCTACTAGACTAGAGGGTGTGTTTCGTAACCTGACTTGAGAAGAACTGAGCATGCTCAGTATCCAACAGCCAAAGTCAATTCAACCAGAGTGGCAGGTATTTTTAGGTATTGTTAGACTCAGGTGGGGGGGCGGAGACAGGAAGACACACAAGGTTTCTTCTGTATGTTTTACTTTTGAGAGTGACTGGTTTATAAATTGCTCTTCATACATTGCTTTTTGGGATGACCCCATGATTAGCCTGTGGGCCGACTGGTCAGACTTATGTACAGTTTGGCCATACAGTACGCAATGGCTAAATCACTTACATGTACACCAGTAATCATACAGTTAAACAGGAAATCATTGTATCTGTATGTTACCCTGTGTGTTATAAGCTTTCCCTTTTCTAATGTGGCCATGGATCTGTCAGCCCCAAACAATTCTATGTGTCACATGAATTCTGGTTATACTTTTCATTGTGGGCCAGACTGATTATACAATGGCATCATTTAAAAAGGCCATGGGAGCCTTAAGGCAGGCTATAGTATAATATTGCTTTTTGGTCAATGGAAAGACCTCAGCATGTCAAGATATTATAGGAAGCCAGAAGAATCCAAATTCAAACAACCAGGGAAGGGGCATTTATCTTCATTATCAGTTTGGATGATAGTGTCCTTTTAAGTTTCGCTCATTTATGAAAACAAAATGTATATGTAATTATGCACAATGATATTACTTAAGTACAATCGAACATTAGCAAGGATTGACTGAGAAATAAACTGATAATTTAGCTCCAGTGTAATTTAGTGCCTCTACTGGTATTTTCGTAATGATGTTAAGCAACAAACCATTCCAGACAGACATTCTATATTGCGCTGCCTGTTAAACACACATGGCAGAGTTATATGACATCACTTTTTGGTAATTGTCCTTAATCAGTCCTATCTTAGTCCTGCATGGCACTAGAGAAGAAAGAAGAACATAAAAAATATACTTCTCTTTCAAATGTAACCACATTGGAGTCTACAGATCTGAAGGAGATAAAGTCAACAAAAGTTAAAACAACAAAATGGAATCAGATGGTTGAAGTGTCTACCAAACAAAGAGAACATCTGCAAAGTTTAGAGCACAAGTCCTTCTTGTATCAGAAGTGGCTCCGTTTGGGTACTGTAGCAATCCAAACTGATTAACTTCCTCTGATGTGCATCAGATTTTCCAGAGTAATGTGATTCTTTCTTACTGTAAGTAATTTACTGGTTGTGGGCATTTTTGCCTTTGGTCTTAGTTGCCCATACAGAAACAGACATTACAAATCCACTAAAACTGTTATTGACAGATCAAAGTAACAAAATACAAACACATTTGTGTTAAATACACAAGTGCAGAAATAAAACCCACATGTAAGTTGATTTGTTTGTCAGTGCAGAATTAACCACCGGTTGCCAAGACACCTGTCTAGAGCCCTTCATTGTACAAGGAATCCATAGTTTTGTCAGTCTTTCGGTACAGTTTTGGTGTTCATTATATGGGTTCAGGGGCACAACTACAAAGGAAACAAACCCTGCCATTGTAGTGGGGCCCAGTGAGGCCCTAATTAGTCAACAATTTCAAAATACCTTGGTAGAATAGGTCAACCTAGGTTTTGGACCCTAAATTGAAGTTGCTGTATTATTACAGAGAGAAAGCAAATCAGTACTGAGCACCTCAGAACCTTTAAGTTCCCACCACTATACTTTTATTTGTTTGCTGAACTTTAAAGACTTCTAACAGACAAACAGACATTTATACTTACCATAAAGAAGCCCTGACCATATAGTACATCAGTGACTTGTACTGAATTGCTACTTTTCAATCTAAACACTCTCCTTCTCTCATCTGGATGCACTTGCATACACAGTATCATGTAGATGCATTTGTTTCGCTGGGACATGGTCTGCACCTCTGAAACGTTAGAATTCATCCGCTAAGTGTCTCATGTACTGACCAAACCCTTGACCTAAATTAACAACCCTCCTGTTGCATTTTGTAAACTACAGTGTATATCATCAGGGACTATAATGCTACATTTTTTGTTCCTTATTCTAGTTGGCTGTAGCTCAGTGTTTAAATTTATATTTGGTTCTCTTAACTTCACATTTGGTATTCTAAATATTTTGGAACTAACACAGCTATTGTAAACTTCAGTTTCTTTCCACACTGCCCCCCCCCCCCCCCCCCCCCCCCCCACACCTGCTTTACCATGTCCTTCAACTGCTGAGGCAAAACTGTATAGTTAATTTCCACAGATAACACTAGTAACGGCACTATATTTCTGTTTCAATGCCTTGTATCTCTGCAGGCTACAACTCTGATTTGTATAGCCCTTTTCATGCCAACTTTTATTTATTTTTTTTTATTTTTTTAGTATTCAAAAGACGAAGTTTACATTCTTCTCCTTCCCCTCCTGAGAAGTACTGGGACATTCAGCTTAACTAAGGCAGAGCAATTAATGTCTTGGAAGATGACTGGATGACTGGATCTGGAATGTTCCAGATAAGGGATCCTTCCATAATATGGAGCACCATGATTTAAGGCTCCTTAAAACAAATAGGCATAAAGAGACCTAATAGCACTCTGCCATCAACATGGATTTAGGCATTTGACAAAAAGTATCAAACACTCTCTTGCTAGCATATCAGTGAAAAATTAAGAATTGTTTACTTGCTTAATAGAACTCCATAAGAAATGGCATTGCTGTACAGCATTCTGGATAATGTATTTCCAGGTAACAGATGACCTACGCATATACTATTATAAGACTGATGCCCAGTGGGGGTCTGATTGTCCACAGGCCAAGAATCAGCTCCTGTGCTCCAATCAGCTGTTGCATGAGCCTGCATCCATTGCGACAGCCCAAGTACAAGCAAATGGAACAGATAACGGTGCTGAAATGCATACTCGCACAATTAGTTCCAAAATCAGCCCTGTGTGGCTGTTCCCTTAGGTGGGTACAGCTTAACCCACAAATGCTGTCTCCTAAGTGATACAGAGGGACATGTAGCAAACAGCCAAAGCAGCAGGGGTGGTAACACTAAGGAACCTTAGAATTGTGTGACAATGTGGATTTCAAGTCTTGCTGAACTCCCTGACAATTGTTGGGCAGAAGATTCAGGGGCTTATCTATAGCAGCTCTGCCACTTGCTTAAATCTAAGTGCTTATTACCAGATTAGACTGGTACTCACCCTATGGGTTTCTTTGCTTGATGGCAGGGCCAGAAATCCATCCTTCCACCTTACAGCGGTACGGTAATTAGTCGATGCCCCCAGGGAATGACTGACCAGCATAGCAGATAATGCTTGTCTCCTAAATGTAGCTGACCCTTTGTTTGGAAATTATTTTAACTTCCAAATACTGGGTAAAGAGATCCAATTCCTAGAAATTTATGTCTGTCTTGTGGCAGATACCTCACAGACTTTCTGGGAAGCCTAGGCCTCATATTAAGTAATTTCCTTAATTTTTTATTATTTATTCACAGTGGGCAGGTCACCCAATATTTCTAAAACCTAAATATGAGCGATTCTTTTGGAATCTAATTCAAGATAACTCATTTGTAATAGGTGTCCAGCTGCAAGACTCCAGATGTTGTTGAGCTACATATCTCTTTAACTGCAAGGCCACCATCAGAAATGCCTGGTTTGGAGGACTCCCCATGCAGCAGGTATGTGCAAGCTGCATTCTGTTATTATTCCCTGATAAATCTGTGCTGAGGCATGGGAAGTTTTGATTTAGTTTGTTAATATTTACAGTGATTTGGTTAAAGGATTTCATAGCTCTGTTAAATATAAATTTCATCTTACATATGGATGCTCACACATTTAGAATACAAATACATGTGATGTTATCATATGGGATTAGATGGGAAGCAATGAAAGAGCGTGTTAGATATTCCATATTAGAGCAGAGCAAATGTTTAACTGGAAAGCTTCAAGTCCAGTTGGTATAAGGCCAAGACTAATTTAACCTCTGGTCAAATGGTTGGGAGTTAGCTAGTTTCCTTTTTCCTCTTACATCACTCCAAAGGATTCAGACAAAAATAATATGGTCCCGATTATATGACATTACTTGCACAGGGGAGGATAGTGTTGAAACCCCTTGGAGACATATGAACCCCTGCAAACCAACAGCTGTAAGATTCATATAAACAACTACAAACTTCACTTCCTAGTGGCTTTAATTATGAGCTCTGAGAAGCTGTTCCTGTAGATCTGCCCATAATGCAGCTTGAGCTGAGTACAGCTGATAGCTAAAGTACCTCCCAATTAGTAAATGGCATTGCTCTCATGGCTGGACACCATGTTGGGCTGATTTATGAAAGTGCTAATTCAACTCCATGTCTTCATAAAAATTGCAAAGCATATTTATCACCATAACAATGATATATTCCGTAGCCAGCATATTATCCAGTATCTAAAAAAGGTCAAAGATGCACACGGGGTCAGAAACCTTATCTGCCAACTCAAGCACAGCTGCCGCAATAAATATAGAATACTATTGATCGAGAAGGGCTTCTTGTAGATCCCTGCCAGCTGTAGTGTTAGGCATATGTGGAAGTTTGAGAATATGCAGAAGGCATATGAACAAAGAAGACCATATTTTCATCTTACGGGGGAAGGGAAAAGTGTAGGAAACCACTCTATACATAAATTGAGAGGAGCTATTTTAGTGGTAAATTGCTATCAATAATATATATACTGTATATATATATATATATATATATATATTTGTATATACTATTCACACATATATGTGAAAAGAGAAAAACACTACAAAAATATGAAAAATAATAAAAGGCAAAGGCAATTAAGAGAGTAAAAGTGCAGGACTTTTACAATGAAATATAAGCATATTAAGTAAGGTTTAACAATCTTCATTATGCAGAAAAACACACCTGTGCCCTACTTCTAGTACTCATTCAACTCTTGCTGGTGCAGGTCTGGGATCCTTTATCCAAAAGCCCGTTATCTGAATTAAGGGAAAGCCATCTCCCATAGACTCCATTTTAATCAAATAATTCAGGTTTTTAAAAAATTCCTTTTTCTCTGTAATAATAAACCAATACCTTGTACTTGATCCCAACTAAGATATAATTGACCCTTACTGGAGGCAAAACAATCCTATTGGCTTTATTTCATGTTTAAATGAGCAGAGTTAAGGTACGGAGACCAATATTATGGAAAGGTCCCTTATCCAGAAAACTTTAGGTCCTGAAAATTCTGGATAATAGGTCATATACCTGTACTTAAGACTTCCAAATGCCCCTTGTTATAATACAATAATACAATAATACAATGGCATTCCCCAGTACTTCTGTGTAACACAGCTACTAAACCTTCCTACTGTGTTGCATTTTTTTAGGTTTCATCTTTATTATCATTAACATAAAACCCATTTTTTTAAAATAATGAATTGTTCTGACTTATTTAATTAAAATGGTAGAACCCATTTAAATATCACTTCCTTATGAAGTGTCCAAACTTTGTTCCCAAATATATTTAGGGTATAGGCATTTGAAAAGCTCCATCTCAGTACAGGGATTTCAAGAGCACCAGCTTCCTGATCAAGTACCCAGAAACACCTGCTTACTATATAACAGAGCTTTTCCTCATTAGAATGCATTGGCAAGAAATATGCTGGTTGGATTTCAAGTACATTTTGAAGAGCTCTCCAGGGCCCTGTTTATAAAACCTAGGCATAGTGACTACTTAACAAATGAAAATGGTCTTCATTGGGATACTGCAGGTTTAGTAGTCACACTCCAAAGAATTTACGTTAATCCAGGCTAATTAAAGTATTCATAAGTGGTTTAACCTGCCTCAGATTTACTCTATATTGTAAGCATGGAAAATATTCTGTTACAGAATTGATATATAGGTTAAACCATATGTCAGGAGATTATAGTTCTATCCAGTATCTGTTTCTAGCATAATATTGCATTTTGGTCCCCGAGCAATTGAGTGATGCATGTAGCATGAGATACCCAAATATCTCCATTCCTTCAGGGATTCGCTGCCCACTCTGTTCTTTATTATATGCCTAAAGTATTTTCTGATATGCTGTATATTGGGATGGGAGCTAAAGCAGGACTGGAAGTAGGGTTCCCTGGTGGTCTGGTTTATGGGGGTTGAGCATCAGACAGCATGTGTGCAGGGCTGCTGGGAGCTGTATTTTTATCCTGGATTCTGGTTGCTGAATGGAATGCTGAAATGAATAAGACATATACATGTTTGTTTTCACACTTTCTCCAGATGGAAAATCAAGGTTTCTAAATGCCAAGATACATGCACATCTGGCAAGACAAACATTTTGGAGGATAGTTTATTAGGCTAATTATTCATATGTCCTGTCTAAACCTGGCCATACACGTTCAGATTTTAGTCTTCTTCCGACAAACTTTCAGATATCGGTCGTACATTTAAATGCAACAATCTGAAACTAACATTTAGACTGATAATTGTATATTGTCCGATACACAATACATGTACAGATTTTATCATTAGCTGTCCAAAATTGTCAAACCTGTCCAATTGACTAAACGATCGATCGCCATGGTACGTAAATTATTGGGAGGATAATTCGGAGCCCATACACGGTTTGAAAATCATATGAAACCAATTTTATCGGTAAGTGTATGGCCAGCTTTAATGAACTTCTGGTATCTGGTGGGTTAATGCTTGCTTTGACTTTCCTAGGTTCCTATCTTTTATTATTATTATTATTAACATTTATTTATAAAGCACCAACATATTCCGCATCGCTGTACAATAAGTGGGTTTCATACATTGGACATACAGAGTAACATATAAAGCAATCAGTAACCAATACAAGAGGTGAAGAGGGCCCTGCCCAAAAGAGCTTACAATCTTGATGAGTTTCTTGGATTTAATATTTAAGTATATATAGTCAGACTTTACTTTGCTCTTTTTTAGGTATATGTAATTTGTGCTACTGCTGTATTCCATAAACCACACAGTGAACCTGAGTATTGCTTGCCTTTTTTTTCCTTTTATCATATTTCTACCACAGAATGACCACTGACTGTTAAAGGAAAATATATATTTTTTAGCTGTTACATTCATAATTCATATTAATCACATACAATAGTCACTGTAAGCTTCTATTCTCATTTACTTCCCAATATTGGTTGTTATCATGTTGATCTCTATTTACTGGTTAATAGACCAAAATATTTTACTCTGCAGACAACTGGCAGGGGTGACCAGTTATCCATGTTTTCACAAATGGCTAAATAAAGCATGTGTGATAGGGACCTTAAACTGTAAGCTCCATGGTGCACCAACTTATGTGAATGATGTATAATCTCTGTAAAGCACTACAGAAATCTGTCTGCGCTATATAAATTCCAGGTAATAATTTAAAAAAAATAAAATAAAGAACAAATTTTGGGCAGGGGCTTGAGACCCTTATAAGTGGTGGTAAAAAATACCGGGAAGCACATTAATCTGTAATCAATGGAAAAATAGGGAAATTCGCTGCAAATCCATGTCTGCCAAAAAATTTTGCTCATCACTAATGAGCATTTTTCAGTGTATGCTACTGTTTTCTTCCATAGAAACATAGTAGGATATGATAAGAGTTTACAGTTTTCCCCTCACACTGGGAAAGATAGACTATAGCTTCTGTCAGGTCTGCTGAGCTGCTGGGGCCCACCCACCGATGCAGATTTGCTGGTATTATGGCATCCTACAATTAGAAGTGCTGAGATTTCACAGGTCTCCTGAACAGCTTGGCAAACGAAGGGTTGGTTAAAACTAGTAATGTTTTAAGGGGGAAGCCCTTAAGTTTGCATGTCATGCAGTGCAAATACTTGTTCTTTACAATATACAGTGGCTTGCAAAAATATTCGGCCCCCTTGAACTTTTCCGCATTTTGTCACATTACAGCCACAAACATGAATCAATTTTATTGGAATTCCAAGTGAAAGACCAATACAAAGGGGTGTACACTTGAGAAGTGGAACGAAAATCATACATGATTCCAAACATTTTTTACAAATAAATTACTGCAAAGTGGGGTGTGCGTAATTATTCAGCCCCCTGAGTCAATACTTTGTAGAACCACCTTTTGCTGCAATTCCAGCTGCCAGTCTTTTAAGGTATGTCTCTACCAGCTTTGCACATCTACAGACTGAAATCCTTGCCCATTCTTCTTTGCAAAACAGCTCCAGCTCAGTCAGATTAGATGGACAGCGTTTGTGAACAGCAGTTTTCAGATCTTGCCACAGATTCTCCATTGGATTTAGATCTGGACTTTGACTGGGCCATTCTAACACATGGATATGTTTTGTTTTAAACAAAATCATGTATTATTTTCCTTCCACATCTCACGTGTACACCACTTTGTATTGGTCTTTCACGTGGAATTCCAATAAAATTGATTCATGTTTGTGGCTGTAATGTGACAAAATGTGGAAAAGTTCAGAGGGGCCGAATACTTTTGCAAGCCACTGTATGTTCCATTTTTTTAAAATTTTTTGATCTTTACTATCATTAACCTAAAACCCATGTTAACATTTTTTCAAAATAATGAGGTGTCCCAACTTCTAAACCATTTAAACATCTCATCTTTATGGAGTGGCCAAACTTTGTTCCCAATGAGATTGCGAGCATTATATGTACAAGTAGCAAGCCGTCTCTCTAAACTAGATACTTGGATGCCTGTATAGAGCCCACTACACTAGTGCTAACCTATGTCAAATTGGCCCTACATGAAAGAAACCCAAAAATCAATAGCATCAAAACTAATGACTACTGAAACTACATTCATCTACTCTTACTGGATGACCCATTACACAATCATCCCAATGACCAGCTATATCCTAATAAACCAAACTATGCAGGAGAACCACAAAAACATAACAAAAACTATTTAAGCTTCATAACCCAAAACCTTAGCTGGGATCTGTATTTGATCCCTACCTGCATCACCCAGAGATCTTTCCTAACTGGAAGAAATATAAATATAGATTACACTACATATAACTATGTATAATTTGCATTTATTGAAATATGTGCTGCACTTAATTGTATTATTACATACTCAAATCTACTCACGCAGGAGTAATACCTTGATATCTGTCACACATCTCTATGGTACTGTGTGTAAGCTTGAGGGATTCACAACACACATTTTCTTCACATAAAGGCAGTTTATTTAAACACAGGAATGCCCATTTCAGCATATAAAACACAAATTATAAAAATACTTCCTGCCCCCTGGGCGCTACCTTCACATATCTGATGAGTTCCCTCACTACACTGGGCACCTTGTGGACTACCAGTATAAACAAACATATGTCGGGGTCAGCCCTCAGGAGATGGCTCAGCCTCCTGTTTTTTTCTCTTTGTCTCAATCAGTCAGGTAGCCTTCCTGCCCTGTGTCCTGAGTTTACATCTCCTAATGGGGAAAACTTGAAGGCAAAATTTACCGTTTCCCATATTCCTCCCAGGAAGATGTTTAAGGCAAAATTCACAATTTCCTATATTCTTTTGGCAACTCTATCACATATGTTTATGAAAGCTCTCAAATTCTTTGTTGATCTTATACCAGGGATCCCCAACCTTATATTACTCGTGAGCCACACTCGAAAAAATGTCAGTAAACCACACAAGCATGAAAAAAGTTCCTTGAGAATGGCTATTTGGTAGCCCCATATGGACTGAAGGGGCTTCGCCTTTAGGAGGCTCTGCTTGGAATAAAAGGGAATGGTAAGCAACATATTGCTTGAAAGCCACTGGTTGGGGATCACTGTGTTATAGTAATGCAACTTTCCTGCAGCATCCACACGCTCAGCTCTTTAAGACTTGTTGTTAAGGAGAAATTGTAAACAGCGTCTTTTCATCACTGGTCATGTCATATGCATGCAGCAGATGGGATAACAGGTCTTGAGTCTTGGCAATCTTACTTCTCTTTGGTTCTCAGAGGTGTATGGGGAGGCTAAATCTGAAACATTACAACTGATGTGAGTGCCATTTTGACCTTTTTAATTTGGAGAAGGCTTCTTTTTAACACACAGTGTCCATCGATTTAGTTGAAATAGCACAAAAAGGTGCAGTGTTTATATAGAATACTACACTCTATCATAATTATTTCTCTACTTGTTTCCCCCTGAGCAATTGTTTTCCTAAGGAACTCTAGCAGAGATGGGTGAGCCTGGCAGCAGCATTCATTATGGACTGGAGAGCTTATATGGTTTTTGTTAACTAACCTAGCTTCCAAGTCCTCTGAAACAAATGTACACACACAGATACATATCAGTTGCTACATAGATACCATTTAAGAATTTTTATGATTTTGGGGTACTTATTTTTTTGTAAACTTGCTTTTTTGGCATCTAGGTACATTTTTGTTTCGCACGTGTGAATTCAGGTAAGTGAAACCATCACTGGCTGGTGTTTCCTTTTTCCTGTTTGTGCGCCGTACGCTGACAGTTCTTGTCATGAGCAAACCTCCCAACTTTTGAAGTAGTCAATGGGTGACACTTTGATGTGCTTTATTACTGCTTTGAAAATGTACTGTATAGTAAGCTGTTGAGAAAAACGATAACAAGGAATGTGGAACTTCAGTCTAAGCAGGGAGACATTAGCTCTATTAAAAGAAAAAAAAACATTATTTCTAATGGAATTTGCTGTTTTACAGAACATACAATTTAGCCCAAGGCCTCTTCTTAGTAAAACACAAATAATATATTTATTGGATAAATATTGTATTATTAAGATATTCAGTGTGAAATCTCACATTGCCCTTTTTAATTCTGCAACTAATGAGAGACACAGAATGTATTTGCATTGTTGAACTGTAAAAGGGGGATTACAGGGTGCCTTTCTATATTGTTTAGCCATACAAGCCCATTCTTTGTTTTTCAACATACCAAAAGAGCAAATAAATTAAACTTAGTTCAATAATAATTATAATTTAGTATTTAGTGAAATATTGCAATACTTTTCAGTCATACTCTGAAAAGTACTCATACTCATACATGTTTGACTTATGATCCATGCTACAATATCATGTGTGAATGTCACACAACACTTAACACCAGTGAAACTCAATAATGTTCTCTGGGACATATCCCCTTCCCCTGCTGGAGAGGATGCAGGCACCAGGGCGCCCTACTACATATGTGGTGGAATTGTGCACCTGTGCAACTTATGTTGCAACCTATGACCTATGGCAATACAGGTTCCAACCAATCAAGGAGCTGCAACTCAATATTTCAAAAACAATAATAAAGATACCATTATTATTAATCTTACCAGATAATATTTCCAAACACAAGAAAAAACCTCCTGTTTCACATATTAAATACCTCCATGATGGTAATAGCGTAAGGCTGAATATCAGGTGTCCCCTTTAAAATTCAACAAATATTACAAGCTATGATGTACTCTAGGGCAGTAATGTAGAAAATGGCAGCATGAAGCGAGAACAGAATGAAACCATTAGAGCTTGGTCTGATCTGGCCTACATATCCATATATGCTGACGGGAGGATGTACCCCCCTCGAAACCGAAACGTTGATCTAGGTAGTCACAATAAATGGGGGTAAGCTCTCCGACTGCATATATCATTGTGTGTGTGCGGCACCGTCACGCTACTATTTACATACCCAAACCCTTTCTAAAACAAGATCCTCTGGAGAAACACCATCTCCTTACAATCTAATTTCTGCAATTATCGTAATATATTGACAAACTATAAGTGACAAACCTAGTGACACAATTATTATTTTAGATAGTAATTTGTTAATTTATATTTAACTTTTTCTTCTGTCCTACTTTCTACTATGTTATTACAACTATATCTCTTCTCAGGTGCTACACTATAGCCCTTGTTTATTAAATGTAAGACCCTGTTATAAATTCATGTAAAGCACTGCCTAACTTGCTGGCACTATATAAATAAATTATGATGATTAAGATGATAGAAAATGAAGTTACAAAAAAGAAAATGTTTTTGTATTTGCACCCCAGATTTTATCAGGGCTGTTAAAATAAACTCAGGGGGGCTCATTTTTAAACACTGGGCAAATTTGCACCTGGCAGTAACCTTTAGTAACCAACCGTGATTAGATTTTTTCAGCCAAATGCAGGTAAAACAATGCAAACGTCTGATTGGTTGCCTAGGTGCAAATTTGTGTTTATAAATGACCCCGAGCTTAGATGCCTGATGATGGCGTGTAGAAAGCTGCAGTTATCCTTTTTGTGCAGGGCAGGGTGCTAGGTGTAAAAGCATGGCAAATAGCACCCATGTTTTGCACTTAGCACCCAGCTCTGCCCTTGGTACATGACCCCTATGGTGTTTTTATTATATATGATTATATAGAGCTCCACATGCTAGATTTTGTTGTTTCAAAACTTATGAAATGTTTTATTGTTTGTTTAGTGTGTTTTTACAGAAAGGTCCTTAAAAGATTTACAAAAGAAGCAAAACACAGAAAAGCTATAGGATCTCAGTTCAGTTCTTTTTTTTGTTTTCAAGCTGTTTAGCAGGAACAAAAAAACATGCAACACCTTCAGTATTTAACATGTCGATATGTTTGACATCTGCAGCAAAAATATGGTCTGCTCTACACGTATTACATTTCTAAAAGTCATTTTTCAAACATCTGCTTGGAAGTGTTAAGGTCCTGCTGAAAAACCTCACACAGATGTAGGCAAATGGCCATAACTGGGATAATGATAGTTTATTCAAGGTTCCTACTAGGACACCCTTTCCAAAACTGTTTAGCGTATGGTGCTATGGTAAATAATATCCAGGAGCAGTGGGTTTCATTCTTATACCAACATTACAACATAAAAATGTATCTCATTCTCTCTTAATTTTGCTTCTTTCTCGGGTGTGTCTGAAATGGAAGATATAATACAGCTATAGATGTAGAAAATAATGAAAGTCTTTAACTGTGCTCCCAGGTATGAATGCAAGAGCACTAAAGAACAAAAGTGGCAAAATGTGCCAGTTCTTTGCACTTTGCACACTGCCTTCCTAATCATAAATGACCCATAATATATGTGTTGGATTGCATGTTCCCGATAGAACTTGATTCCATGTTAAAGCCAACAAGTTTTATACCATTTTACCTAATTCATTGAATCGGTCACCTTAAATTAACTTTCAGTACGTTGTAGATTATATCTCTAATGCTGTGTTTTTTTCGTTTATTTTTTACTCATTCAGCTTTTTGTTCTGCAGCTCTTTAGTTTGGAATTTCACTAGTGTCCTGTTTGCCATAACCAAGCAGCTGTTTGGTCAGAATGAAAGATGTAAAGGTCCTTTATAGAGGGGTTAACAATAAAAAGTAAACATAATACAAATTTAGCTTTAGGTCAGTGGCCCAGGCAACCAGATACACTTCATTCTAGAAAATAATTCATAAACTATAAAAAACAAAGAATAAGCCTATAGTATAACTATAACATATTAAAAGTTACTTTAAGGGTGCACTTTCTCTTTAAGTGGATACTTAGGACTCAGAGCAGTTTTTAGTCTCAGAAGCAGGTTAGTTCAGCTGTGCCAGCCCAATCCTGGTATGTTGCCGGAGGTTACAGTGATATTATTGTAGAAATGTCCATGTTCCATAAAAGCATTTTGTTACAGAGTATTAAATAAGAATACAGAACCAAACAGCAGTGACCGTGATTTCAAATATTCAAATCGATAAGGGTTTAAACTTGTTTGGAAATCATTTACTTTACTGTTGATAAAAACTAACTATATTGACTGTAAAAGTGTAACTAACACATGCACTTAATGGCCGCTAAAAATCTCCCCAAGGATAAAAATGTCCCCTGTGTAGATATGCAGACATTGCCACTTACAGTACTTGAGGTAAAGATAAGATACAGAATGCTACATTCTGCCTAGCAGCAAGGCCTGTCACTGAGGATCATCCTTAAGGTGGCCACACACGTGGCGATCTGCGATCTTTCGTGCAAAAGATCGTCAGATCCGCCACTAACCTTCAGGGCTGAAACAGGCAGATAAGGAGGTAGAAACAATAGGATTTCTACCTCCTTCTGCCCATTCAGCGCTGAAGGCAGATTTTCCTCAGGCGCCTTCTATGGCGCCCGATCAAAATCTTTTAACTGGCCCGATTGGCGAGTCGACCGATATCAGCAGCTTCCTGTACGTACGATATTATCGGTGCGTGTATGGCCAGCTTTAGAAGATGCATGGGCTGAAACCTGGGACATTACCTAGATCAGCAGCTACCCAATTAGGACTTACTTCCTCTAGGGGCCTAGAGCATTGGCCAAAGGGAGCTTAGCCTAAAGGCCAGTTAGGGCAAGAATTTGGGAAGCTGCTTATTTGCTCTAAATACTCCTGAACGCTTAACATGAATGTGAAATGAACGTGAATGTGGTGATATGTATTTGCTATTGTGTATATTGTTGGATCAATGACTGATACAGCAATGTTTTCATAGGGAAGGATCCTCACCATAGCTCCAACTTTCGAGGGAGGCTTGAACTAAAAAAGTCTCACAACCACTGCCCTAGATATTTTGCCGCAAACCTCCTTCTACCCCCAAACTTCCAGGCTACAGTTGATGTTTATGTACACTTTAGAAACAAGATTGCTGCTGTATATTCCTGAAGCATTGCATTCGGTAACTATCAAGTTCTATATCTAGTGAGTATAAAGCAATCATTGTCTATGAACAGATATTTCACATAAAATCACCTTTGTAGAACCCATGTTCAAGCATTCCTTTGCAGGTTTTAAAGAAGAAAAGCAGCTTTTGGTGGTATAGAGCAGAGGTAAAAAGCAAAATGGCCATAGATGGTTTGTAAAATATATTTGGTAGGTTTATCAGGACAACCAATAGGATTTTAGCATAAAGGGGGCAACTTTAAGAGCAAGTCTCATAGCTTTAAAGATACATCTACATTATGGTCATTCTTAATTACATTGTTTCACAAATAGTTTTTCTTTATAGGTTTTGAGAAGCAAACTGCTGGACCTAACATTTTTTTTTTCTGCTGCAAACAACTTCTGAGGTGTTTAATGATAGAGTTTCCAAATTACTGACTGCTGCAATCAGCTGATTAGACCAGGTAAATCAGTCTGTAAAAAGCTGCCTCCCTATTTCTTAAGGTTACTCCACAACTAATTACTGATTATTGTTCAATACACAGTGTAATATGAATATAGCCTGTCTTCAGCAGCACTGTATTCAGGGAGCTTCCCTAGCTTGCATGCCATTCAGTTGTGCGACACAAGGTGCTAAGGAGCCTTGTACTTACCACTTGATAGGCATACACTACAGGGTTACCTTTACCAAGTGCAGGGGCCAGAATGCAGGAGCCATTGCTACAGGCAATAGGAAACCAGAGCTCATATTTATCATTTAGTTAATTACTTCACCCTCACTCAGGTCTGGACTGGCATTCAAAACGGGCCCTGGCAATTCAAGTACAAAGAGGCCTAAACAGCCCCACACTGGCCCACTAAATAGTGACTGTCTATGGCATCTTACAGTAGCCCCCCTGTTATTTACCAGAATTCACAGATTGCCAGTCCAGGCCTGCCCTCACTCTCTAAAGCATTTCTATTTCTACTTATGTATTTTGACCCGCTGTAGACTTAATGTGGTTGATACACTCAGTGACAGGAGCTGCTGCATTGGGCTAATCAACAACAAATTTTATATGCTTGTAATACTTGTGCCTCACAACATATTTTTATGTTTAAATGTGATCTCTGCAATATAACATACTACAGTGTACCTTGTGTTTCAGTGAACAATTAGTGATGAGTGAATCTGTCCCGTTAGCAAATCTTTCAAAAGATTCGCGAAACGGCGAAAATGATGCGCATTGAAAAAAACCTGTACCCTGTGGCTATTCTTTTGTCGTGCGGCTATTCTTTTGTCGCCCGTGGCTATTTTTTTGTCGCACGGCTATTCTTTTGTCGCCCGTGGCTATTCTTTTGTCGCCCGCGGCTATAATTTTGCCTCGAATCCATGCCTGGCGAAACATTTTGCCCATCACTATTAACAACCTTATTTTTAACTGTAAGTAATCTTGGTCCCATACTTGTCTAGTAAATGTATTTGGAACTGTATTGTCTTCAGTTTCCATTTTGTTTCCCCATGGCACAGCACTTTGATTTTGCCATTTTAAAAAATAACCATAAAACTAATATTTTAATATTCTTGTATTGTCCAATATTTATTTACTTATCTGTTATGGTATTATGTTGCAAAAATAGTCCCTATCATTTTTACATACTGATATATCATTTAGAGTGGTATCATCCCAATGTTTGTACCCAATACATTAAATAAGGAAGATGCAGCATATGGTCCTTGTGATTTTGCTCTGCTGTTGTGTGTGTATACAGTTACTCCAAGATTCCTCTCTAACAATGTACAGTGCACAGCATTAACAAACAGCTACAAGGCTTCATGTTGTCTTCAAACTGTTCTCATTTGGTTGGATTAAGAGTGAATAACTTGTCAGTGTTTACTATGTGAGCCAGTTGGCTCCCTTTCTCCAAGTGTTTCAAGCACTAAGTAAATCTATTTTACGCTGCAAAATGAGGCGGACTTTCTGCAACTGTGCATGAATTATGGGCAGTAGTTTATGGCAAATGACAGAATGTGGAAAGTGATATCATGTTTAAGAAGTTATGCAAAGCTAGTTTGATATTTAAAGTGTTATTTCAGGATTTTCCATTAAATCCATGTACGCTGATGACTTTTTTTTTTTGTTTTTGCTCAGATCAAGTTAAGTGTTGAAGACTGAGCTGGGAATCTACCCAAACAATGTTCAAAACATATGTTTAGCATAAGTGTAGGTGTAAGTATTAGTGTATTAGTGCTCACTTGTAAGGCTATGCTTAGAGCTACAGCTTATGTTGGAATAATCAGCCGGAACAACATGGTGGGCCAGGGTGAATATATATGGATGTTTATTATCCTGAACAAAAGAACAAGGCACTGGAAGGAAAATGGAGTATGCTGTGAATGGTGAAAAGCTCAAAGAATCAAGAAGTCAATGCAGCATAACTGAATTACTTGCAGAGTAAGAGTAATTAAGAAAAGTAAAAGATTCTAGGGCATAGGCACAAGCTACTGTATACCTAGGTGATCTGGCTACAGTTACTCTGTATGTGGTGCATTTAAAAGACTTTATTACTTAATAAAAATACTTCACATCTTGAGGAATATTCACTTGCCAGAATGATTGTTTAAATAAGGGAGAAACCTAACCTAGTTTGTTGTCTTCTTGTAATATTTAATAAGTGAGTAACTGCAGGTGCACATCCAGAGAATTATAAGCAGGCTTGGATTCTCTTTATCATGACTCCATATAGATAAGATGTCTCAGCCCGGCCTCTCCACTATAAAGCTTTTAATGAGCCTTATCTCACTCCTCTTACCACTGAGCAATGTGAAACTGACAAAATGAAGTTGTGTTTGCTCACAGCCCTGCACTAGTTCTCATACTGAAAAATAAGTCTGGGCTTCAATGAACATTCTTTGAGAAATTGCAACGTTGCAGTCCTTTGTCAGATGAAAGAAGCTGTGCAGTCTGGCACCGTGTCCCTTGCCAATTTTAACTGTTTCAAACAAAATTTCTTTTGAAATGTAAATGCTGACCTGGATTTCATCAGATGTGTGGTCAGTCCCCAAGAGAAAAAAAAATAGCATTTTTTTCAACTAATTTTCTTAACGATGGCCTCTCGCCGTATATTTGTTTGCATCTTTTCAAAACAATCATTTTTTTTTAAATCCAACCAATTACAAACAAATTCCAGATATGGAGCTGATCATGACACCCTGTTCTAACTGTGATAAAATCCAAATATTTAAGAAGCAGGTTAATAAATGCCACCTTATATGTCATAGGTAACTTATTTCACTGGAACTAATTTAAAAAATGATAGATGAGGTATAGATGAGGTATTTCTACTGGTAATTTAATCCTCAAGGATACACTTAGGGGACCTTTCATACTGTAATGTTATGTCCCAGTAGACCTACAGTGGTCTACTAGAAGAGAAGAAGTACTACACTGTGTCTATGATATAGGCAGACATTTTTTTCAAATTTAGCCATAGGCTAATGCAATTGCTTTGAACTAGTTTCCTAAGTCAGGTACCTGATCAGCCGAAGGTTTGAAAGGTTAGAAGAGGACAAATTATCACCACCAAATGTGAAGTCTGTAGACAAGAAGAGTGGGCAGAAAAGTAGCATTAAACTACTACACAAGCTACAAAAGCATGTGTACGCATGACCATCTTTATACATTCCCCAATCATTAAAATGTGTGCATTTGGTTTTACAACTATTCCCAAAAATAGTCATACCTCTGCTGGTTATTAGGAGCTTGTCATATTGGAGGGGGTCATGTGATAATATGATGCAGGTGTATTAGGCTATGTTGACATGATTGTGTTAATGCCATCTATAAGAAAATACAGTGTTTCAGTTTATTTTCCATGAGTGTCTTATGTGTAATGTTTTCTTGCTTTCTCTGTGGGATCATTGTTAGAGTGCAGTATTCAGCATTCAAGCCGTCCTGGACTTAAATTTAATACCCAGTGTCTATGCAACCAAATGATTCCATCTTCATATGAAACCACTGCCACAATGCTGACTAGACATTTCTGTATGCGTAGAAATTAGGTAATGGTATAAGTCAATTAGGTGAATCTGAGAAAGCTCATGTCTGAACATTGTACATTCAGAGAAGCACCGCATTTTAGTGCCTGGTGTCATTTACTTCTGTCATTGAGAAGGAGAAAAGTTGGGAACTGAGACAATGCTGCATAAATATATTGGCTTAATATAAAGGATCATTAATAAATAGGGGAGTGTTCATTAAGTAAGGGATAATTGGTTGCAAATTAAGTGCAGAACTGCTGGAAACTTGCCTTGTTGGACTGAAATCTGCAGTCAGGTGCTGCCCTCTTTTTGTTTGATTTGTATTTGCATCCTTTTTTGGAATACAGGTACTCCTTTTATTTAGCCTTCTAAGCACTACTCCATATAGCCAACACTTTACCCAGCATATTCAGGAACATATCCTATAGATTTTATTTAAAAAAATATATTACATGCATGTGCCTGATGATATATTATGTGGGCTGTACCCAAACCCTATAAACCGTTTCAGTTTGCAGACTGCAATCAATAACTTTCTAAGAAAAATAATAAGAATAGAAGATATCAGTATTCCATTTGTGTGTATATATAAATAAGTCCCAGTGATGAGCATATTTGTCCCATTTTGCTTTGGTGAAAAGTTTGTGAAACGACAGTAAAATTTGGAAAACGCATGCTTGACGCGCATTTTTTGTTGTAGCGCACATCTTTTTTTGTCACCTGCGCTTTTTTGTAATGCGACCGGGCCTATTTTTACACAACGACAACTTTTTTTTGACGCACGCAGAACTTTCACGAAACAATTCGCCCATGGCGAAATGCCGAAATTCGCTGCAAATCAATGCCTGGCAAAAAAAATTGTTCATCACCAGTCCCAAGAGTTGCACTCCCATAACAACTTGCCTGCAAATGAAAAGTAACTAAGTATTGAAAAATAGCATTGCACTCTAAAGCTGAAAAGCAAATGGTTTTCATTTGAAAAAAAATGTACAGTATGTGTGTTTTTGCCATAATGAGTATATGTTTTTGTAAGCCTAGCAACCAATAAAATGTTTGCTTTCAAACACTTTACCAGCAAATTGATTGGTTGCTATAGGTGACTGACATGTTAGAAAATATTGCACCTTTATTATATGACAGTTAGAGGTTAGCATTGTCCCCCCCATCTCTGTCCAGCAGAGAGTTCAATAATATACCCTTTATATTTGTTAAGATTTGCATTATTTCCTGTTCAAAAGTTTTAAATACTAAATATTAGACAGTTTTGTGCTCTTTGTATCCATAAACCCCTGTTGTATCCATAAACCCCTATGAATAGGAATGGAATGGACATTGTATATCAGTTTAAAAAAATATATTATGGGTTTCTTATGTCTCTCTCATAAGAAGTCTAAGCTGTTGCCTGTAATTTTTCTATATTAATATAGCCAACTGGGCTCCCTTGTATTTGCCTGCCTCTGACATATGATCAGTTTGTTTGTCTATAGTCTTGGGAAAATGTCAGCACACTGAGTATACGTACATATTTTCCTTTGCCTTCTTTTTCATGTTACACTACCGTAGAGTGGAAACCAGCTTTGGTATGGTGAGATACCAAGGGTAACAAACGACTGCCCTTCTTTTCTCCCTGTACACGTACATGCAGATACTTGATACAGATGGTGGGTTATTTTTGTTTTTATTCTCTAGCTAATAAGGGTGCCAGGATCTGAATGTGCATTCTAAATGGCCCGGGAAGCCCACATTTAAGCTCCAAGTACCCCTATGTTGGCCAATTCCACACTCTGTTAACTCGTAGCTTTTGAGAATCACTCTATAAATTGTGGGAAACATGAAGACGTTTGGCAGGGGTTTCTGCGATATCCTCTTTCAAGCTAATCTGAAATACTGCAGAACTATGCAGGTTTGTTAAGCCTCTTGAACAAGTGTTGATTAAATAAACCGTTTCAGCAGAAAAAATAATAGTTGTTGCCACTATGCCTTAAACCAAAGACAGATGGCAAATATGCCTTAAAATCACTGGCATTTTAAATTGGTATACATAGTTAAGTTAAGCTCATACAGTATATGGTTTTTTCCAGCTTTCATTAGAGCAAGACATTGATTTTGTGTTTTTTTACTTTGTGCATGCTTTTCTTTCTCATTAAATTATTCAATACCATATCATTTCTGAAGGAAAACTGCAGATAAAATATAAGTTATTTCTCCACGTTAGTGGATTTTTTAATGATAATTAATAAATAGGTCTAAAAAGCTAATACCCTTGTGAAATGTAATACATCTGAAATTTGTTCTTTTGGTTTTATTTCAAATGTAATGGAAATGTGAGGAACATTTAAAGCTAAAACCTAAACTCCAAGTTTGCAAGTTTCTCCAAACCCCCCCCCCCCCCCCCCGCTGTATGCAAGTATCTGGGAGATATTGCCCACACTCTGTATCTTTGTGGCTTGAACGGATTGTCTGCAGAGAAAAGAAAACAGTCATTTTTACGGAACTTGTTGAAACACTGCCTCCCTTACTGTAGAAAAAGACTTTAATAGGCAATTTTATCAGTGTTCAAGTTTGTGAATTCGAATTTCTGATTCAAATAAACTGGCATTTTAAACGTGAATGCTTATTTATTAATATGAAAAACGTATTTGAATAAAAAAATGAATACATAGAATTTTTGAGTTTACAAACATGAAAAAATCTCGAAATACTCTAACTGAAAATATGACTTGACTTTGTCGAGGACAACTCCCATTGACGTCTTAAGCTTTTAGTATGATGTGGAGAATGATATTCTGCAATTGGTCTTCATTTTTAATTATGTGTGGTTTTTGAATTATTTTGCTTTTTGTTCAGCAGCTCTTAAGTTCGGAATTTTATCAGCTATCTCTTTGCTGGGGTCCAAATTACCTTAGCAACCAAGCAGTGGTGTGAGTAAGACATTGGAATATAAATAGGAGAGGCCTGAATAGAAAAGTAATACAATATAACAATAACAATAAAATTGTAGCCCCCCAGAGCTATAGATTTTTGGCTTCTGGGGTGAGTAACCCCCATTTGAAAGCTGGAAAGAGTTGGAAGAAAAAGAAAGTAAAACAAATAAAAAAAATAAGATCAATTGAAAAGTTGCTAAGACCTCGCCATTCTATAACATACTTTTTCCATACCTTCATTTGAAGGTGAACTACCCCTTAACAGACGTTCGAGTTTTTGAACCATAACTCAAATTTTAGCACAAAAAACTTAAAATTTGAACATTAGTAAATCAGCCCCTAAGTGTGCACAGGCCTGAAGGAGATTCCTGTTAAATCCCTCAGTGGGTCCCCACATAATAATGGTCTCTTACAAACCACGACCTGCAACATCCAGATGCACAAAACATCTTTCCACTGGCTATTTAAAAGCATTGCCCAAATTTAAATCTTCCACAAAGGAGTCCGTTAAATACTACCCTGTCTAGATTACTGCCTCCACTTGTCTCTGGATTATCACTGTCCAACAGCAGTGGGATCACTGCCACCAGATCTATTCACATTGCTGTATTCCTGTCCATCTCTGCCAGCGCAGCACTGACTAACTTTCATGTATCAAATGAATACAAGTTAAGACATAAACATTTATGTTTATCCTTTGGATCTGACATTGGTCCTCTCCACTGTGAAGACTACGTAGGGTTCTATCAGTCCACAAGGGAAAACAAGTGAAGTCAGGCTTGACATTATAGTGTGCCTTCATGTGGTTTTCATGTTTAATGTGTTGTGATTAAATTCATTCTCTGGAGGCTGTTTTTTTTTACTGGATTTGCAGTAATGTAATACTTTATGATTATAGCTGGCCACTTTTATGTACTGTCATCCCTTACAGCAAGATTACTACTATAAATCCAAACCAGTCAGAGGACACAGAGAGCTGTTATTGAGCACAGTGTCTCCTGTAGTTATTAATAAGTCTTGCCTAACTGAACACTGAGGAACACCAACACCATGTCACCATGTTAAGCAGAGGCAGTGATTAGAAAGGGGTTGTCTTTGCATCCCCATTGGCTCAGTTCGTTACTCATCCTGTAGATTGTAAGCTCTTGTGAGCAAGGCCCTTGGATCCTACTTGTTACTCTGCATATCTTTGCTGCATAATTGGCTGCTGCTATATAAATAAATGATGATGATGATGGGGATAGTGGTCTTACTCTGTGTTATCCCCACTGTAAATGGAATGAGGTGAGCACTCAGGCAATCAGAAAGCAAAATCACGGGGGATATTTACTAAGTGCAACATTTAAAATATGGTCTCAGTCCGTTATGTTTTCTGTGCTTTGCAACCTGTTCTGCACAAAGACTTGAATTTCCCTCATTTATACAGGACTGTCTGAGTTCATAAGGGAGGGCAAGGGAGGCATCCTACAGATACAGTTATTCTGGTCCATGGCTTTGCCACAAGGACTGACAGTTTCCATGCTTTTCCATAATAAATGCCCAGTTATGACATTTTAGAATTGTAGATTTGTTAGGAAGTCTCTTTTCAATAGGAACAGCAATACAGTAGTGAGTCAGCCTTTAAGAAAAATGATAATAAATCAATAAATTGTTTATTCATTTATTCACATTACATGCTAAACTTTATTTAATGATCATACTGTATTAGTAAATAGGCACATATACATACACCAATTATTTAAATGTTTATTTTAAAACTACACAGAATGCGTTCTGATGTGACTGAAGGCATCCAGCTTTTTACAAGATCAAGGGAATGTCATAATTAAATGTATGTTTTTCCATTTTGTGATATCCGGAACACAAAAGAACACAAAGGAAAGTTGCTAAATAAGAGCAATTTGATACACTTTTATAGTTCTGTCAAGATATTAATATTATTTTTTTTAAATATGCCAACATTTTCTACACCACAAATGGGGAATAGTAAGAACAAACAATGTCACATGAAAGAGATTCTTGGCAAGGGCTGACAGTACACAGTAGATGAAAAGTATTATGTTTTTGCTGTTTTGAAATGTTCTTTCCTGCTCTTTCATGGACCAGCAACTTGCATTTAACTTATAAATACATCTGTGCTATACAGCTGAGGAAAAACAAGCAAGATTTCAGCCTGTGTAATGCACTGACCTAAGAGCAGATTTAAGCTGGCCATACAGAGGGAGTTCCAGGACAACCTACATGCTGGGCCAAATTGGCCTGATCCAATCATTGACCCTAGGGACAACATCATACAAAGGGGCCAATGGACACCAGTTGGACAATGAATGTTCCTTTTCTTAAGGGATTTTTAACTACTAGAAGGACCAAGCTTTTGGCAGTCTATGCAGGGTTTGATTTCCCATTGCAAATCCTTCTTCTCACCCTGGACAGGTTACTCAGTCTCCTGGTGTCCCAGTATGCTTAGTTTGCCTATCATGGCTGCCGTGATTGCTGTAAAAAAATCAAGTGCTTTGAGTCTAATGTGAGAAAAGTACAACATACAAAATTTCCCTTTTGTTTGCAATTATTCTAGGTTATTAAAGCCTTTTTTCCACTGATCTGTAAGATCATCTGTATGTGTGGGCTAATGTAATGAAACAATCCCACCAACCAATGGCCCAATATGCCTCATAATCGTGCCATTGGTTCAGCTGATAAGGTCATTGGAACTTGATAATTTATGTGTGTGGCCAAACTGTACACTACCCAACTGATAGTCAAGCAGCATGATATCCTGTCGATCTGCCTGTAGGTGGTCAGCTTTGGTGTCCATTTTCTATCCCCCATTCTGTCAAAACACAGACAAGTTATCTGAGCTACTAATCAAAACTATCCCATGAGTTCCAGCCCGCCCCCTCACCCAAAGTACATGTGCTTACTCACCAGAGCTATTCGTAGACAAATGGTAATGCGCAATTCCACTCAATATAGGTGCTAATCTTCTTGTCTACAGAGTTTTAGTAACAGTATTTACCATATTTATGAACTTGTTTCTAATAAGATCTGTGAAGCAGGATTTGGTTACCTGTCATTTATCTTCAAGGGGGGTGACTTCTGAGACTTTTTGCTTCTGGAAGGGCCCATGCTGGAGAAAGAGGTGTGGAACAACATCAACTGAAAACACTAGCAGTTGTGCTAAACATCCTTAGGCTCTACATGTACAAGCATTCTTAACACCTAATCCACTCTGATTAACGTTTACTTTGCAAATGACATTTCCTAGAACGTACAAGATCAGCTTTTGTTTGTGGGTGACTATGAACTCAGGAAAGAAACTTCACTGTAAATTTTTGAGAAACCTATTAAACCTATTATAATGTAAGTTGATATCTGCAAATTTCTAAGGGCTCTGGCACACGGGGAGATTAGTCGCCCGCGACAAATCTCCCTGTTCGCGGGCGACTAATCTCCCCAAGTTGCCATCACCTGCCATCCCACCGGCTAAAGTGTAAGTCGCCAGTGGGATGGCACACGCGGCGGCGCGATTTCGGCAAATCGCCGAAAAAGCCTCGCGAGGCAACTTTGGCGAGAACGCCCCACCGCGTGTGCCATCCCACCGGCGGCTTACATTTTCACCGGTGGGATGGCAGGTGATGGCAACTCGGGGAGATTAGTCGCCCGCGAACAGGGAGTTTTGTTTGCGTCGACTAATCTCCCCGTGTGCCAGAGCCCTAACTAAACAAGTGGATCTTTGCCTGATATTACCACACTGTGGGCTAGATTGGGCTGATCTCATTGTTTTGCCCCCCATGTTAATGATCACATTACATAGGGGCACTGGGCAGTCACACCAGGAGAGCACTGCCACATTTCCTTTATACTAGTGATGATATCATGAGATGACTAATAGGGGGGCATTTATTAATGTTCGTATTTCTTTTTTTTGTTTAGTTGTGTTTTTTTTCACAAAAATATGTTTTTTTCATGGAAAAAAGGCAGTTTTTCTCCATATATTATGTATGAAAACTGACAAATTGAAAAGAAAAAATATGCCGTCTTAAAGCTATCAAAGTCATGTAGAAGTCAATGGCAGGTGTCCCTTTTACAACTGGAAGATTTATCTTTGCTTTGTGTTTTTAGGTTTTTGATGCTTTCTTTTGTGTGACAAAAGAAAAAGTTTTAGTTTTTCATGATTTTTCTGCTTTTTTCCATTTGTGCTTTTTTTTAAATGGTTGGTTTAACAAATCACTTGCCATTTGTTGTTTTAGTGGAAATGAGTTTTGTCATGGTTTCAAAAACATCTAAAACCATGAAAATGAGATTGTTGATAAACGGGTCTCCCTTTTTCACATTCTTTAAAGTATAATGTACATTTTCCTTATACCCATATATTTAAGGCAAGGTATGATAATATTTCTCTACAAGTCCAAATTTCTCTTCCAGCAGGGAAAGGAGGGTAAAGATAAGTTTCCATTTAGGACAGAGATTGAGGTGCAGCTGGAACATGTAATTGCAAATGGTTAGAGGAGCTGTACCGCTGACTTGGTTCCCTGCATTGGTTCACCACTTATTTTAGACCATATATTAAGCAGAATAAATTTTGATATTTATCCAAGGGATTATAATGATGATGCAAAAGCCAAATTTAGAATCAAGAACAGAATCTGCTGGACCTGCAAGCTAAGGTGAACAGATGAAGTGCACACATATTAAAAAGCCAGTGACGCCAGTGTTGGGGACTCCAGGACCATAGGCCAAGAATGTGGCGAATTTCTGTGGGGTCCATGTTTAGGATGACAGAGAGCTCAGAGGTTTCTGCAGGAATGACAGTCAGTTCTAAACACAACAGCTTTACAGAATCAGCAGGTACCCTTGTTAGGTGAAATGCTTGGATGATTATAACCCAGTCCTGGTCTTTTCTCAAAATTGCACAAAGCCTGGTGTTTGGCACATAATCTTATAGAAGTTCAAAAAAATTAGTGGGCCAAGGATCATATAAAGATGCATATAATAACACAGAGAATATATAGAGAATGGTTTACACAGTGCTAGCTTATAAATGGCTTTTAATACACTGTAAAAAGTATGTTTGAAGACAGTGTTTGAAGATCAGTTAGTACCAGCCTGTGCCTTTTCTCTCCTGTCTGCACACATTACCTATGAAGGCATCATAGTCCAGGTCAGCTGTGGAATTTAACCTAACATAAATGTAAACACACACAGTTCCACATAAAAATGTTAGGGGGGGGTTGGATTATATTGACAGTTTCTGCAAGAAAACAGATTAATCACTCAGGCTTCCTTCCTACAGTGACACACTCTGTATACTGAGAATTTAGACCCTATGCAAACACATTTGCTTAATAGCAAATACCTTTACTTAAATATAGCTCTACTAAGGGATCAAAAATCAATTCAAGAAAAAACCATGGCGAAAATGAAAACATGAATATTCAAGTTTTTTTGTGCTCGCGTTTTTTTTGTGACCAACTTATTTTGATAGCTATGCTCCTATGTGCAGCAACTGCATAAACGCCACTATATATTTAAATTAAATGTAATCTTCAGTTCTGCAATACAAATATAGAAAATGTATTTGATATTCAACTGGGTTTTAAAGCCAAATTAGGAAAATGTGTTAAATAAAACCTTTTTAATAATCAAAAGTTAAAAAACCATAAACTCTTTATAGAAACAAGAAAACAGTCTGCACCACTTGGCTACTAAAAAGCAGCTCCACTCTACAGCCTATTCCTATGTTTCTGTCGTCCCTGTTTTGTCCCAGAACTCCATCCTGGTCCTGCATTACTTAACTGTTGTGTAGAAAGCCTGTGATTAGCACAGTAAATGATATCCAGAGGAGTAGATACAAGAGTGAAGATTTCTGCAACCATATGGATATTGTATTTAGATACGGTATTTGGTATGATTATTAGTAAGTGTGTTTTAAGCATACAATAAGCACAAATATCATTGTGCCATGGATATCATTTGTTTCAGTGATGGGCCATGTTTTAGAGTTTTGTTTGTGTTACATGTAAATACATATATGTTTGTGTTTGTCTATATTCTTTACAGATAATGACATCCATGCCAGAAGTTTGTAAAAATTGACATCAACTTGCCATACCTTAAACAACACAATCTTTTTGGACATACTATTGTATCTCTGGATATAAGATAGCAGTCTTCATATTAATGGTTTGTTTTTCAATACATTGAATGATTAGTCTCATGTTTATTGGTTATACAATGATATCCCTGCAAGTATGGGTGCCTTAAGGTACCTGAACCTAAATCCAGATAATTATGGGAGCAGGCAACTGAATAGGGAATCGGTACACCTAAAAGTATTTGCCAAGAGAATTCTGACCAATTAGAATAAGCCACTGCAATTAAAAAGGAAATCGCAGCAACTTCCCGCTCAGTGGGTTTTACTTTCAGCGATTCCAATAGTTTTGAATGACAATGCTTTCTTCGTAAAAACGCTCGAAAAAGGGTTGGAGCAATAAGCGATTTGAAGTAGTATCGTCAGTTTAGCTACTCGCAATATATATACTCTTCTATATGTAGAGACAAAATGAGCGACTTGTCGCTGGAACTCGCTTTTTAAAAATCACAGCGACTAATCTCTCTGTGGGACATTAGCCTTAGGCTATTGGAATCACTGAAAGTAAAAGTTGCTATGATTTCCCCATTGCGCTGAATGTAATTTCTAATTGTGGGCGGGGCATATGACACCTGGATTTGTGAAAAATAGAATCATTCCGTTGTTGAAATCTCTGGACAATGTTGCCCAGTGTTAGCAATTGCAATAAAATGCTTGCTCTCATCGCTTTACTAGAACAATATAGCTAACTGCTTATTTCTTGCTATAAATTGCCAAGATAAAGCAATTTGTTTGCCCATGTTAGTGCATAACTTACTTATTTGCTTTTACAAGCAGGAGAGCCTCTTATCAAACTGTCAGTTCTGTCAGTGATACCCACCTCTGTGCTTCACACTGCTACTTGCCCCACAGGCTCTCCCATAACCCTACTTTTAAGGGCTGTGATAGACGGGGAGATCAGCCGCCCGCGACAAATCTCCCTTGTTGCGGGCGACTAATCTCCCTGATATGCCATCCCACCGGCTTGAATGTAAATCTCCGGTGGGATGGCATATGTGGCGCCGCGATTACCCGAAATCGTGGAAGTTTCCTCTCAAGGCGCGGCGCCACATATGCCATCCCACCAGCGATTTACGACTTTTATGACTTGCCACAGTGATTCAGTTGAAAAGATCTAATATTCTCCTCTTGCTGGTGCATTATATATTCCATGCAATTAGCTGGCAGCCCTGTGCTAACATCAGATAACGTTCCATCCAGAGAAGCAGGGAGGTGCTGAACCACATATTTGGGTTTAGTACTCTCCCTATCCAATACAGTATTTGTGGATAATGCGTTCTGCTATATCAGTTTGTAGTCCTTTACTATTTCCTATAATAAATTATTTAATACCCTCCTATATGGTCTATTCCAACAAGTCACATTCATCAGGCAAGGATTTGGAAAGGCAAGTTAATCAATATAAATGTGTGCCTGAATACGTTCCATGTAGGCCACTGCCTCCAGGTAATGTAATTATCCAGGATTAGAGGATATCCTTCTTTGCTAACTACTGACTAAGCAAATTGACATCTAATTTGTTCTACCTGAATAGATAGCAATTAATTGTGCATGTTTTTTTTTCTTAGTAAAATGATGGTATTGCAATGCCTACAAGGTACTTATTGCAAATGTTTTAGCTGGTAGATGGAATGACTGTGACCAGATGTGTGTATTAAGATACATAGAAAGAATGCTCTGCACATAAACAGTTATATTCTCATTTAATTATGCATTTGAATACATTGAAATGGACCATACATTCATTGCTTAAAAACTATCATCGTTTTCACATTATGAGCTGTCTACCCTTACACAGTGGCTTTCACATGAGCTTTAAGGTATTTAAAAACAAACAATGAAGCATAAAAAAATATTTCAGTGTATTTTTGTAATTATTATAAATAAAATCCAAGATGCAGAGAAGAAGAAGTCCTATATTGACTATGATTCTTGCAATTATCATATTATAATTTGATTATAACAAAAGCAACAAACACCTTCTTCAGAGTTTAAAGAGGCCGCTAAGAAAATGGAGATAAATCTCATTTAATTAAAATAGTCGTTAATTATCACATACCTTCTGTCTGACACTAAATCTGGCCTCTTCTTTTGATGTGTACTCTGAGACTTTAATTGTAGAGGCGGATCATGTTTATTCAAGAAAATTGTGAATGTGAGCATGCATGGCTGGGTTACTACTTCATGACATTCACAGACGGTTAACAAAACAAATGGCTCTGAGGGCTGTGCATGAACCAGATTCTCTAATCTTTTCACATCCTAGAACTGTCAACTGATAATCTAGCAAGCTGTGTAGATTTCAGCACTTTACAAAGAGACTGCTTCCAGTGTGGTCAGACATCTTACTTAAATGACTTGCCTAGTGCTGTTCTTAAATATAGTGGTTTGGCTATAAAGGGCTATAAAGTATAAACAGAAAGTTGTAAAAAAAAAAAAAAAAGGGAAAATGCTCTCACCTGAAAGTCAACCGCCTTTGTCGATGAAATTAGCTCCTTTATGAAATAACCTTTTTGCCAGGTTTATCCAAGAGGGGGACAATCAGATCAGAGCAATTTCAGATCATGGGTACGAACTGAACTTGCCCAAAATGTGATCTAAAATCATTTTTTATTCAATGCCATTGTTGAAGCCTTATTAGACGTAGATAAACAGATCAAGCTTTGTTAGGGTTCACTTGGCCAAAAAACAATGTAATAAACTTGTTTGCATAAAACTCTATTTCTTCAGTACTCTAGGGTGGGTAGGGCAGAACACAGTAAATCTCAATGTGCTCATCACATGGAGGTAAGTAAACTTTCTCAACCAATTGAAGAGCACGTCTACTGCCATCAAACAGGGGCATAAAGTTCCTATATAATATTTGTATCAATATGGCACAACATGGCACACACTCAGCCACAACTCAGCTGTTACCTTCTGGAGCACTAAAACATTATTTTGCCCAGTCCTGCGCATAAGGGCAAATGCCCATACCTGGTGCACTCTTACCTTCCACTTTGTGCCTGTATGTTACCCAACCACTTAGATTGTAAGCTCTACGGGGCAAGGACCTCCTTCCTACTGTGTCTCATACCAAATGGCACTTATATATATATATACATATATGTATTTATTGTATTTATTTATTATATCACTTGTCCTCCCTGTGTGTAATTTTGTATTCTGTAACACTGTACAGCGCTGCGTACCCTTGTGGCGCTTTATAAATAAAGTTATACATACATACATACATACAAAGCTTCAACTTTCGTAGCATTCCTTGGCAACATACAAGCCTCAAGGCTGGACTTCATTACATGAAAAATTCCCTTCTTCATGAGGTAGGCCAAGTTTTGTTAAATGAGTAGCTTTCAATTTACACAATTACAATGGTTATTCTTACAGCCAAGGTTCAACTTGCCTAGAAAGGCATTTCCACTCTTCATCAAAGATCACAGTTGTGCTTTTTCACTGTGAATAGCAAAAAAGAACCCAAGAGATGCTATTCACAAACACTCTAATTAACCTAATTAGGCTACTCTACGTTCCATTCAACACATGCTTGATAGATTATTGCATTTACAGACACTATTGTGCTAACACTTGTTGATTGCACTTTTTGCAAACGAAGTTGTAATTATTCCGTCATTCCTTCTCTAGAAATTTCTGTAGGCAGCCTGGTCCTTTGTGTTCTAAATTAGGCTGAAATGAAAGCACACTGCTCCGGGATCAGCTTTCAGCAAAGTCAAGCGATCCTATTGCACTAACAAATTTCTTTCTCATTCATGGCCCCTAAATTTAAAACAAGTGTTTTTAGGCTTTGATAAATGCAAGATGTAAATAACATGTTTAACTTATTAGTAAATACTAATTACTCCGAGGTTAAAATAACATGTTTACCCTGTATTTTTCATAAGGGAAATTAAAGCTGCATTCCAGTACATGCCCAGTATCAAACACCTAAAATCAGCTTTGAAAGCTGCAATATGAGGAGTCTCATTTAGAAGCATCTGTTTTAATGTTATTTATTTTTTTATTATTGTAGGCACTAAAATTAGCCACGCATGAAGTGAGTGATGCCCCTAAAGTCCCCAATCTTTTGCCTTGGCAATAACATTAACAATATGCATCAATATGTCAACGCACATTATGGGTGAAGCCTTTAGAACAATTATTTATTTTTGTTTCTTCACCTTTTCCTGACGGGTGAGCCTTGTTTGCTTGTCATCTTGTTCCAGCCTGCTGCCAATGTCAAGCGACTGGCTCAGGGCAATGTATAGGAATCCCACACTGAACAAGTACAGCATGGCAGGGTTAAAATAGAATGTGCTTAAACAGAACTTACCACACACTTTATTTTTATTATGTAACATTCATAATGTTAAGCTCTAAACAATGCAGGTTGTGTAGCTGCTTGGAATAGCCACAATGAGAAGCAGCTGCTTTGTGGCCAATGAGATGCCATTAGTGTGTTCCTGGGCCTCCCACACTGAGATTGGTTGGTGGAGTAGGTTACTGCCATGGTGGCAAGTGCATGTTCTTTAGATCTTAAAATATGGTGTTTGAGGGTTAGAGGGATTTAGGGAGTTGGCCAGAGACTCAAATCATGAAATCAAACTAGGTCTCCCTGAGCTCAATAATGCAGGAAAAGGTGATGTACCGTGTTAGCCAGTCAAAAATGTTTACAGGGTAACCCTCTTGAAATAAAAAATAACAAAAGTGGTATAAAGGTGATACCTTTATTGGCTAACTAAGATAATCATAGCAAGCTTTCACAACATTTTAGCTCCTTTTTCAAGGTAATCATCTTGAAAAAGGAACTAAAATGTTCTGAAAGCTTGCTATGGTTATCTTAGTTAGCCAATAAAGGTATCACCTTTATACCACTTTTGTTATTTTTTATTTCAAAAGGGTTACCCTGAGCTCAATAATGTAACTACTCAGACACTCCTCTTTATAACTTCAGAATGATACCTGCGTTACAGCTTTAAGACAAATGGTGACCTTCAATATGGTGCTAAACTAAAACTCCAAGCATCCTACAGTCATTCAAGGGCTTGTTGTACAGCAATAATTTCATTGCAGCTAAAGTGCCAGCGACTTGGACTTTCCTCCAATAATGCCCTGTGATGTGACAATAGTTCCAGTTCCCATTGCTCTGAAGGTTTGAAACCTGATTTTGGAAGTTAATGTTCACTTGAAGTTTTGTGCCCCATAATGCCGTATAGTGACTCTTGTAATTCTGTTCTGTAGGGATCATTGCCAAAAATTAAAACCTTTTTATTTATAAACAGAAAAGAAATAGTTAGTACATCAGCTAGGCTTTATATATCAGAGCTATTTACTAGGCTGCCAAGGAACACAGCCTTCGGGGTTTAGAAAATAGGATGTAAAAGAAACTCTACATCTATTATATAAACACAAATAAGTAAATAAAATGTTTAACCAACCTTTAATCACATTAATGTTGGCTCCTAAAGCATTTGTTAAATTCCCATGTGCTGCTTAGCCCCACCCCAAATCTACCTGCACTCCCTGTTCATAGACAGAGCCATGAGGGTTAGCACACGTGTGACTGACTAAAGGGGCCATTTACTAACAGTCTTACTGATCATTTTAGAGACAGAGCGTTAAAGTGTCATATACTTTCCTGGGTCTTTACACTTAATTTAAATAGGTCACTAAGGCATGATTACATTAACCTTCATACTTGCCTAATAGCTTTCATATGGTAGAATTACTGGGTCCAGGAAGTTATTTGTCCTTAAACCAAATGCATTTGTTCATGTTAAATATATGTTCAAGTTAACTGTATTTTGTGGGCATTAACTGTAAATATTTTCTCCCAATATAAACACTCCTTGCTCGAGCAATGGCTTAGTGATGGCTGTTAAAGGTAAATGACTTCTTCCACTGCTTGCGTGGGTTAGTTCTGTTGTACACAAAGACAGTGTCAGATTAACTTGCATATCATATAGCTAAAAGGAGGTTTGGGGTTCTTGCTTTTAAACTTAGTCATGGATCAGCTTAATCATTTATTTTTCTAAAAATCTGATTTATTTGAAATTACAATCATTATTTTTTGGAATAATATTCTTTTTTGCTGTACAAGTAAGGCCTAGGCATAGGTCCCTCAAAGACACTAAAGCTGTGTATATTGCTCCAGTAAACTGTAGCTGATGTTTAATAAAACTGTTACACAAATAAGGGGTCATGTACCCAAACCCTGGACACAAGTGCCGTCTATATAATGTGCAAGTTAGGAAACAGATTGGGGCAGAGAAACCTGTGTGCCTCCCCCATCATGCCCCATATGAATACAGCTCTTCCAAACATAGGCAGAACTGTACTCATGTACTGTAAATAGCACATAGTCTTGTGCCCCTGGACCTGTGTCTGTGGTCACTAATTGTAGGGCAGGGTGCTCTCCTCTTTAGAACTTCAGAATGATACCTGAGTTACAGGTTTAAGACAAATGGTGACCTTCAATATGGTGCTGTACTGAAACTCCAAGCATCCCACAGTCATTCAAGGGCTTGTTGTACAGCAATAATTTAGTTGCAGCTAAAGTGACAGAGACTTGGACTTTCCTCAAAGAATGCCCTGTGACGTGACAATAGTTCCAGTTCCCATTGAAGATCTGAAACCTGATTTTGAAAGTTAAGGTTCACTTGTACCCCATAATGCTGTGTAGTAATTCCGTTTTGTAGCATTCACTGCACATGCTCTGTGCTGCTGTCAGCTATCTGAGCTTAGGGACCCACTACTATATGGCAGCTCTGAATTTAGCATCAGAATTGAATAATCAGCCCTGTGGCATCAGCTCAGGCCAACCTTATTTTCTGCTTGATTGCGCTGAACCCAAGCTTAGCTTTTCAACAGCCACTGAGCAAACTGAGCACGTACAGTGTCACTGACTCTTTTACCAAAATCCAAGAAGGGGAACTCCTGTGACAACTGCAAAGACTTGGATCATTACTGCTATAAAGAGGCTGAAACTTTAGGATGGTGCAGTAACCCCAGTAAATAAAATATGGCATTTCTAGCGCCATAATTATTTTTTAGGGTTTAGCTCTTTTAGTTCTTTCTTCCAGCTACCATTTATTTTGTTGTTAATACCAATATATATATATACCAAGACAGCTGGCTAATACCCAGCCACACCCAAAAATATGTCCAGCCAATTAACCACCTGCGAAACCTTGGCACCAGAAAGACTGCAAGCTCTGCATGGTGAGAGATGACCCTATCTGCCTTTGTAATACCACAGTAACCACAATCTTCCTACAGAATAATGGGAGTAGTTTTTTACTTGAAGGAATGTTATCACAGCGGCAGGGGATGTGATCATCAGAGGGTTGGTCAGTGGCAGCAGGGGCCCTTGAAGTTAGGTGCTTTCGTGAGCCCCAGTGTTCCTATTCTAACACGGTTGATTACTGTCCAGTTCCCCTAATGGAATAATAATAATACAAAAAATTAACTGAGAATATTCAGCCATTCCTCAAGCTGCAAAAAAACATTTCAAACTGATTCATTTTAAATAAAAGCATTCAAAGCAAATGCAAAAATAACAATATGTCTGCAAAGCTGACATAACGGTTAACAGCCGCAAAGACCCTAAACGCAATACCCAGATAAACACTAATTCTAAATGACAGTGCATGTGGTAACAATCATAGATACATAAAATATATTAATGTTTTCATTGATCTTAAAGTAACACTAAACCAACATTATAAATTGCTTTATTTTAAAGAGTTACTAGGAATATTCACAAATAAATGTGTAAAGATCTCAGGTGGCAATTGGAGCTAAATATATCTGAGATAAGGCTTTGATCATTGGCAAGGCGTTCTTTCCCCTGTTCATATCAATCCCCCTACTCGAAGACTGCGGAAGAGAAATAAAGTGAGCCTCTCAGAGTCTAAGTGCAAATATAAAAATGCACGTGGAAATTAAGAGCCAGTACCCAGTGCACCTCTGTGCACTTTATACCTTATTTGAGTCTGTATGTTATCCACTGACTGTAAGCTCTACGGGGCAGAGACCACCATCCTAAAGTATCTCCATCATGTGTCACATCTCTGTATATTCATACTCATATTTGTATTTATTTACTTATCATAATGTTGTCTTCCCTGTGTGTACTTCTCTATATTGTAAATTTGAACAGCACTGTGTGTCCCAGTAGTGCTTTATTAATAAAGTTAAACAGACATAAATACATCTTTTTTTTCCAGTGGTGTATGAGGTTCCAAAAACATAAAACTAATATCCACAAAAGCAAAACTGGGTGTGCAGAGCACAACAAAATTGTTTGTGTTAGAGATTCATATAATCCTATGTTACAAACCATTATGACCAGTGTTTGCCAGAGATCCACCAAAATTTTTTACACCATAGGCCAAACTAATTTTTCCACTTACATGTGGGCCATTGGGAGTTTACCTGGTATACAAGTGGGCCAGACCAACACTGATTATACCTGCATGAAATAAGGTCACCTACATAACTAAATTTCTGCCATACAGATGTAAATATCATATTTCTTTTTATAATGGATCAACCTAATGTACATTAACTGACTCCTTAATCAATGTCAAAAATAAGGCAAGCTAGTGTAACCTAGTGTTTCTATAGGCTGCTAGGCTAGCTAGCTTGCCTTATGTTTGACAGCACTGGCTGAAAGACATTCCACAGTTCAATATGTTTTATATTGCAATGCAGCATTCTGGATAAAGTTGTTTTATAAGTCATGCCATGGCCAATTTGTACGCTGTTTCTAAAATTATAACATTGGATAGTGTTTATACATTCAACAGCAGCGGAATAACAATTAGGGGTTTTGGTGTTTCTGGTGCTATGGGTTCAGACTACGAGGTTCATGCTATTTAGAGATCTAAATCTTGCTGTAAGAGATCTCTATTGAGTCAAAATAGCGCAATCCAACATGGCTGCAGAACCTCCAACTCCAACAAGCTTTACTTTATGCAGATAACTCATTATTTACTATTATTCTGTTACGGTGACATAGAGAAGCGATTTATCAGAATTCAACTTCAATTAAAAAAAAGTGACAAACAAGTAACATTTCTCAATTTTTCCTCAAATGCTACCTTATTTAAGAAAAGATTCAAACCAAATAGTCGAATGTGCTTTTTTTACAGTCACGTGTTAGCAAGAATCACATTCATACCTGGATTTGTAGCGAGGCCACCAAGGCCCAGGCCTAGTATGGCATAGATTGAGGGATGGCTTGCCACCCAGGCACACCTCCGGAGATCTAGATACTAGGTATTTGAATCTCAGTGCACCCTGTCCGCTGTTCTCCGAATGCAGGAACAAAGTATACTTTGGGAGGGGGCCATGGAGGAAGCTGGCCTCCAGGTGGGGGTCAATAGAAATCCGGTGCTGATCACATTGTTTCATTCATTTTCAATGAGGCTAAAAAACTCAAAAAAACCCTAAAAACTCAAAAAACTTTGGAAAATAAATAAAGATAATTGTTTGAGACTATTCCCACTGACTTTGATAGGACCTTTTTCTGGATGTTTTTTCTGGCGACTTTTCTATTTTTTATCCTTTAAAAATCCAGATTATTCAAGGTTTCAGAAAATACCTCCCTATTGTGCACCACATTATATTAAAGAGACCTGTTTTTAAACACTTCCTGCTTCTAAAAGTAAAATGTGAAAATCCTGTTACTTTTATAATGCAGGTATGGGAACTGCTATCTGAAATGCTTGGGACAAGGAGCCTAAAATCTAAAATAATAAATAAACCCATATGATGGTTTTGCCACCAATATGGATTCATGCAGCTTAAGTACAAGTACAGGTATCGGACCCCTTATCCGGAAACCCGTTATCCAGAAAGCTCCGAATTACGGAATGCCCGTCTCCCATAGACTCCATTTTAATCAAATAATTCAGAATTTTAAAACTGATTTCCTTTTTCTATGTAGAAAAAAAACAGAACCTTGTAATTGATTCCAACTAAGATATAATTAATCCTTATTGGATGCAAAACAATCCTATTGGGTTTAATTAATGTTTTATTGATTTTTTAGTAGACTTAAGGTATTGAGATCCAAATTACGGAAAGACCCCTTATCCGGAATACCCTTGGTCCCGTGCATTCTGGATAATGGGTCCTATACCTGTACAATGTTTCATTATTACAGTGAAAAAAAAGTGAAAAACTAGACTTAAAAGGATACTATTTAAACTTAAATAGGATAATCTGGGAAATCCCAGTGTTGTGTTTCACAGCTTGTTGAATAATGGGACTGGGCATAATAAAACAGTTACAGGTAGGGGATTTGTTATCCAGAAACCTGTTATCCAGAAATTTCAGAATTATGGAAAGGCCATCTCCCCAGCAAATAATTCAAATTTTTAAAAATAATTTCATTTTCTCTGTAATAATAATAAAGTACCTTGTACTTGACCCCAACTGAGATATAATTAATCTTTATTGGAGGCAAAATAGTTCTGTTGGGTTTATTTAATGTTTATAAACATGATTATTTAGTAGACTTAAGGTCTGAAGATCCAAATTAGGGGAAGACCCCTTATCTGGAAAACCCCAGGTCCCGAGTATTTTGGATAACAAGTCCCATCCCTGTACATATATTTTACAAAATATTAAATTAATATTTGATAACATGCTAGGAGAGTTCCAGTGACTTTTTCTTTCATTTTGCCAAAAAATCTCTCACGGCTGCCACATAGAATACTGAATCCCAACAGTTTAAAAACAAACTTTGTCATAAAGGTAACTGCATCATATACAGAAGAATGTTAAACATTTACATCAATTAAGACGTTTTTATAGGAGAAGCTGGAAATTTGGAAATGTTCCATTTATGGCTGGGCTTCCAATTTCAGCAGTATATAAATAGGATGTGCAGTTTTACATAAGAGAAACCTATTTCTAGTCGCTGATATCCCTATTTGCTTGGGTCTATCCAAGCTGCTACTGCAAGTGCTTTAGGCTAATGCCCCACAAGGATAAATCTCTCCTACCGCAGACAGCCAATCTTTCCTAATGCCTATCCACCGGCAACAAATTGAATAATCAGTGGAAAGGCATACAAGTTGCTTTTTTTTTCGAAGTTGCACAAAGTTTCCTCCTGCAGGTAAGTGATGCGCATGCCTTTCCACCAGGGATTCACTATGTTGCCAGTGGAAAGGCATTTCAGAGAGATTGGCTGCCCATGGTAGCAGAGATTATTGCAGCCGACTAATGTCTTCGTGGGGCATTAGCCTTAGTGTGCAACTGGCCATAGTGCAACATTGCCCCGTATTTTACATTAACAACCCATTTACCTTCAATTCAGTTCCTGAACTGGCTACAATACAAAGTAGCTTTATTTAACATAGCCAAACTGTGTGTATTTGAACATGTAATAATCATTGCCATTCTTAAGATGTTTTACCACAACCAACCTCAACTTCTAGCCATCAACCTAACTTCCCTGTGTCCAGTGTCTTCAAACAATGACTTCAAATCCTCTGCCTTAGCTATTTTTTTTATTTTATTTTATTTTTATTTCTATTGTTTCCCTCTATGAAACTTCTAATAATAACAAAGTGTTACTTTACTTACAGTAAAATGTCTGTAAATTCCTTCCATGCAAACTGCCTTCTGGGTAGTAGCTTTATCAGCTGGAGAATACTGCATCATAAATCTTTCAAAATGTTGCAAGGACAAATGGTGTATTACCACCAAAACAGTTGGGTTTGTATTTATTTATGTGGCTGATTGGGTTTTGTCTCTGAATGTTTGCCACAACTCAATCCATCATTTCCGCAGTGGGATTTTGTACAGCTGGCATAGTTTAGCCCCCTTATCACATATGTGCATCGGATATGCCTGTGAATTCTGCCACTACCGATTTCAATTGGTTGTGACACAACGTTAGAATAACATTAGCTTTAAATGAGAACAAACATTTTTGTTTTCAATCCAAGGACACCATGAAAGCGTTATCATATCAGAGAAACATTATGTACCACCTTTTATTACTCTGGAAACCAAAACCCCTTATAAAAAGAACTCCTGCATAAAAGAAGACCTTTTGTTTTTAGTGGTGTCCAATATTGTTTGATATGTTTAATAATAACCTAGCAGCAGGCACAGCAATGTCTGTGTGTTTGGTAATGGGTTTGATACAAGACTGTGTTGTAGAATAGAAGCCATGCAAAATGTATTCTTTGTGCAAGATCAAATTGGCATAGTGGCATAGACAGAGATTTGGGGGTATAAATTTGAAGTACTCCTATACCCTTACTAACAGGGCTTAGGTAAGCGAATCCTTGATGTAGAAGGACACAGGAATATTTATAGATAATAAAGCTAGAGGCAGTAATCAATGCAGCTGGAACCAGCAAAAAGTTTATTTTTTGAAAAGGGGTATACAATCATAATATGAGCATATTATTACACTAACTACTACAAGGCCATATCTAGAATATGGAATAGAATAAGGAGTTTGTGTGTTTTCCCCATGTGTGGGTTTCCTCTGGGTACTCTGGTTTCCTCCCAACACTACAAAAATATACAGGCAGGTTAACTGGCTCCTGATTAAATTGGCCCTACTATGTGTGAATGTGACATGGCCTTAGAGTGTAAGCTCCACTGGGGCAGAGACTTATGTGAATGATGAACAATCTCTGCTCTGCCATACAGGTACTCCTATTTGTTCTATGGCTTGTTCTTTGGATTTGGAGTGCTGTTGCTTTGAGCATTGTCTGTTTGCACTGATGTGCCTAGTGCTTCCCAGTAAGCAGTGCTGTATATTTTTTATATTACAGTAATAGCACAAACAGAAGGGCAAGGGTTAGTGATGAGCGAATCTGTCCCGTTTAGCTTCGCCATAAAATTCATGAAACACCAAGAAAATTCGCGAAACAGTGAAAAACTCGCGAAACGCATTTGTCGCTCTATTTTTTTTGTTTGCCTGTGTCTTTTTTGTCGCCTGCGTCAATTTTTTTGTCGCCACCATCTATTTTTTTGTTGCCCACGCTTTTTTATGCGTCCGCACCCATTTTTTACGCGACCACGTCCGTTTTGACACTCAACAAAAAAAAATCAGCGCAACTAATTTCGCAAAACATTTCGCCAATGGTGAAATGCGGAAATTCGCTGCAAATCCATGCCTGCCGAAAAAATTCGCTCATCACTAGCAAGGATTGCAATAACATACAGTAACAAAATAAATATTCACAGTAACAAAGACTGAGTGGTAAATGTTAAAAAACACAGGTTGGAGGAGGTCCTGTAAGTAGAACCCACAGGGCAAGGACCTCCTCAGCCTGGAGTATAAAGTCAGCGATTACAATCACCGGGTGATTTGTGATTTGTACCTTTCCTTCTCCCTCAAAATGTAGCTTTTCCTACTTCCTTTAATTGATGTCAAAAACTGTTTTAAAATGTTTAAAATCTTTCCAACAATATTACATTGTAAGCAAAGTTGTAATCCCACATTGTTCAAGAGAAAAGAAAATCATGCTGCTTAATTCATTATTTGCAGAGATTTTACTAATGTTTTTATTATTTTTTTAAAACCAAAAATGATTTGTTATGGAGAGGATCCTCCTTAGAGAACCAGCGCATTGTACTTTGTGGAATCTGTAGTGGACTTTGCACTTTATAAAACTGCCCATTATCTAAATTTTAAGGAAAAAACATAAATGTTTAAATATTAAGAGGAAACTTTTGCTAACTAATGCCAAAAGAAATAATAAAGCTCTGCTAAAATATCAGTTGCTTCTAGTAGCTTTCATAGTGACACATTACATAGTTACATAGTTAAACCCCAGTGCACACACATAGACCCATACCGAATCTATACACTCACATATATAAACTACATATACATTAGAAATGGTGCTTTAAAAAAATCCAGCAAGATTTTTTTGGAGTCATTGATGACCTTTGCAGCACTGCCCTCTTCTGGTTTATATCCAACCCATATAAAGCAAATGCCTCATCAAAATATAATGGGGAATGTAAAGTAAAAAACACAAAGTAATATTTACAAGCAGTGCATTGTGCAAAGAGCAATTTTGAAATGCAAAATCCATTTTGGGTGCATGATGTTAATAATAGCATTAGTGTCTAATTGATTTCGCCCAAGTCAGTTGCAGCTATTGACGCAGTTGGAATTACTGGCAGGTTATGTATGTATGTATGTATGTATGTATAACTTAATTTATAAAGTGCCACAAGGGTACGCAGCGCTGTACAATCTTACAAAATACAAAATTACACAAAGGGAGGACAAGTGATATAATAAATAAATACAATAAATACATATATGTATATATATATATATATAAGTGCCATGTGGTATGAGACACAGTAGGAAGGAGGTCCCTGCCCCGTAGAGCTTACAATCTAAGTGGCTGATGGAAGTATGGACACAAGTATCTTTTTGAATAGTGTGGAAGCCTGCTCAATTTTGTATTAAAACTAACACTGTGCACTTGCCCTTGTATTTGCAAATGAGCCCTACTGACCCTTAGTATGGTTAAAGCACTTAGTTGTGTATTTAAAATATACTGAGCACTGGCTCCCTCTAAGTATACACATTGTGTGGCCAGTACACTTGGAGCAAACTGTGACTGGAAATTGTGACTTCTGGAAAACACAGAGCACAGCTCTTTTAAAATGGTAGCCATTTGTCAATGCTGAGAGGAATAGTAGGGCGAGTCAATTGCACCATACATTGTTCAGTAGCTATAGCAGTTATATACATGCACAGTTGCTTGTCTAGGTTAAAGCGCAAAGACACTAAGCCCTCCAGATATTTTAATATAGAGGAGGTCTCCTGATCCTGCACAGATGTGTTGGGTCTAACAGAAGATCATCCAATTTGCTATAACCAGAAAACATCTGGGCAATATTTGTATTTATTAATTTCCTTAAAAGATAATACTGAGGGTAGACTTTATAAGATGCTTTATTATTCACATCCCTTTAGTGAAACACTCTGTAATGAAGACATTAATAAAGATTAGTTGTATTCCTGCTGCTCTCTTCTCACCTACCAACTTTTTGCAAGGCTCATGACCTTACTATAGTAACCAACAACACTTTACCCTGTCCTTCCAAGTGAAAATAATTTAGTACACAAGTGGTGCACTTAATAGCAGAAGCATCTACAGAGGTCCACCAAAGAAAAAAAAATAGAAAAGTTTCTCTATATGTTTTACAGAAATGAGTGTGCAAAAGTTACAGTAATTATTTGCCTGTGAAAAATTCTATAATGTATTTTGGGGTACAGATTGAAACTATCAATATAGCATGTGATGCCCACTTTAAAGGCTTGCTATCACTAGTAGACTACTATCACTCTGTCTACAAGATTCACCCTCCTGACATATGAATGCGTTGGCTGTATGAATACATTTATTTAAACAGAACCAAAGAGTAAAAAAGACAAGCCAATACAAGTTTGAAAATAACATAAATACATTCTACGTGGCACATTTATCAAAGGCTGATGTTCTTTCATAGATAAATCTGGACTATGGAAGTATTTTTGTGCAGATTGAGTTATCAATTTTGTGTTGTTTTTTTTTTGCTGATATTTTCTGGTCTCCCGAGCTCATAGGTGATGATATCTAATCAAACCAGTGGGCACAGAACCATTTCTGTCATGAGATCAGGGCACGTACACAAGAATTCTTGAGGAGTAAATCCATTCACCAGAATCCTATGTGATCCTGTGCAACTCCAAAGAATTTTGGGAAGTACCTTTGCCCCTGAGAGAATGCATGTTAGAAATAATAAATGTGCAAGAGCAGAAGCTGGGAGAAACAGTCCTGGAGATTTATCATGTGTGAGTTTAAGGGGCACGTTTACAAAAGCACGAATGCTCGCCGATTTTTTCGGGTGTCCGCACGACTTTTTCGTACGGCGCACGACTTTTCCGTACGGTGCATGACTTTTTCGGACGTTTGCACGAAAAAATCGGAAAGGTTTTACCGCTGTTTACAATTGTTCGGTACAAAAATTTTGTGACTTTCGGATCGCCAATACGATATTATCGTGACTAATACGATTTTTTCGTAAGCATTTTCGTGATATTTGCGATCTTCCGAAATTTTCGTTTCCAATATGATTTTTTTCCATTCGTGATTCGGATTCGTGGATTAGTAAATGTGCACCTTTGTGTGGAAAAACAAAGGAGTAGGTGCCTAAGCAAAGCCTTAGTGGCAGCACCAAGTCCTCTCTGAAGTCTTTTTTGACTCTTGTCCTTCTGTGGCCTCCACCCTATTGGCTAGTCACATCCATTCTGATGACTTGGCTTCTCATTTTATATTCAACTGCAGCGTGCTTTGTACCATTATTTTAAATACATTTCTTGCACCTAGCAAACAAGATAACAGGAAAAACTTGAATCAGGGGCAATAATATATACTGAATGCTTTATTGACTGTAATTATGTGAGATATCGATCAGTCGTATAGTATATTTGCCACAATACCAGGATTTCTAACACTTGAATCTTCTGTAGTTAACATCATTTTCCTTGAGATCACTTTAGTAAGTTGGCTTTTTCCTGATCGTTTATTTCTTTGTCATTTAATACCACACTTTAACAAAACAAAGATAAAATGTTATTTTAAGAAAAAGGATCCAAAATGTAACAAGAAGGGTTTTACAAGGAACCTGTGCCAGGAAAAAAGTAATTCCATGGGTAATGGCTCATCGCTCATCACGTGGTGAGACAGCTGTTCAGTTAGAGGAGATATAACCTCCCAATGCTTCTCCTTTATTGCCTAGTCATCAGACAGATACATTTCAATATTTCTATACTTTAATAATTTATGTGGTAAGAGTGCTTTCCAAATTAAATGAAGATATTAATAGCTTCCTATTGGCACAAGGGAGAGGTTAATCACAGTGGAACTGCAATCTTATGGATGTCCAAGTCAAAATGAAATTATATAGAGTGAGGTCAATTGTACATTTTGTGATCCTGTCCCCACAGGTGCAGAGACCTTATATGAAGCCGGTTCTTACCTGGAATTTTGAGATTTATACTTGTTAAAATATTGATGTCATTCACACCTTAATGCCCTCCATCTAAAGAGCATATATGCTGCATTTTTAGGGTTCATTTGAACTTAGATACAAGCATTTAAAGGCATATTTTGTGGCTATTTACAGACAGTTTTTTAGTGGTTTTTGCTGTTATCCTAAAAATATTTCTCAAAAATATGGTTGACAACACCCTTAGCCTTTGCACCAATCTTGGCTTTCCATGCCACCACTAAAAACCATACAGGTGCTCTTATTGCACAACCAGCACACTTAGGGGGAGATTTATCAATCCACGAATGGCCCGATCGTTCGTTCGATCGGACCGTCCGTGTTTTCTGCGACTTTTTCGTATCTTGCGTATTTGCGCCAATTTTTTCACTATTTAACGCGACTTTTTCATACTGTGCGTAAATAAAACGCTACAAAATCGTATTGTCGCAACGAGTACGAAAGTTTCTAATTCATTCAAGTTTCGTTATCGTGACTTTCCTTGGGTCAGGTTGGAGCTGCAGAGTGCCATTGAGTCCTATGGGAGGCTTCCAAAATCATGCACAGAAGGATCAAAGTTGGAAAGGGTTTCCTTCATTTTACGATCGCTTGGATATGAAAATTTTATGACTTTCGGATCGCCAATACAATATTATCATGACTAATACGATTTTTTCGTAAGCATATTCGTGATATTTGCGATCATCAGAAATAATTGTATCCAATCCGAATTTTTCCCATTCGGGATTCGAACTCGCGTTTTGATAAATCTGCCCCTAAGATTCAAAAACAGCCGTATTGCGTGCCAATTCTTGTGCTTAAACCTTATAGTACCACATGCAATGAAAGGGCTGCAATTTTTGTTTACATTGTAAATCAAATCCCCAATGCCAGCACCAAATAAACAGAAATGATGTTGCATAGTAAGTACAATCTGCTTGAAGCTGATGGTATCAAAAGTGTTAAATGTTCTCTGGCAGAATGCTCACAGCTTTAAAAAAAAAAACAGAAATGCAGGTGGATTTGTTTAGCCCCCATTTTTATACTAGATGCCAGGTGGAAATTGCTCAGTATAATAATATACAAACCACGAAATGGCACTACAGTATATAACAATTTCTCATTATGAGGTGAAGAAAGGCCAAGCTGTAAATCTTAAGCTTACACTTTTTCAAGTTAAGAGCAACATTCTCATGTTTATTTCAGAGTTTACTTATGAGCTTATGTGAAGCTTATTACTTTTGTTTCGGCAATCATACCCCCATTAAACATTAGCCATCATTTGACAATTGCTGTTTGTTTGCAATGGAGCAATTTTGTAGGTAAATGAGGGTCACCTTGTTTTCATAAGAGCCGAAGATGGGGAGACAAAAGCAAGTAGGAAATATAGGGATTCTATATAGGATCACCAGTGAGATAAGGATAATGTCAACATCAGAGGGGCCAGTCATGCCTGGGGGCCTATAATATACCCATGTTTGGTTTAGTGCATGGAGTTAATTTAGGGGACAGTGTTAAAGAAGGCCCAGCATGCAGGATTTTTTTTTGATTAGTGGAAGACAGATATCCTGTCTACAACTGGTTTGCTTAGCTCAAACTACAAAATTCATCCAGGAATGATAACATACTACCAGAAATATCACCAATTATCATTATCACAATCATTATGTCATAATTAACCTTTTTAAAAAAATAATTGTGCCAGTTTTCTATTACTAAATATATTCAGTTTTTAATGACATTTCTTGTTATACAATCTGAGTTGTTTCATTTGCCTTCATATGCTTTTAAATCTTTCTTTTAAATCTCTACCTCTCTGCTGTTTAATACTGATAAGGGCTCAAAATCCTGCAGCGATGTAAAAACTTGGTTTCAGCTAGCATCTCACTTAACCCCATTTAAAAAATAAACATAAGGTAAAACAGAAGTACTAGTCTAGAACCCTAGAAAAGTCTATGGCAAGGGCACCTTTGTGGGCACCTCCTCCCCGGGTTAAAGAGAGTTGTTTTGGGATGTGACATACAGGTATATGATGTAATCTGCCTTTATGACAAGGCGGCACATATGGGATAGAAAGGCAGGGATTTAGGTAACAGTCTGATTCTTTCAACTGCAGTGCAGACCTGCATAATGTTTCATAACCTTGTTTTGTATGCTTTTCTGCCTTGTCTCTATAAATAAAATACGTACCCACTCTTTTAAACTGCTATATTGCATTGATCCACGTTGGATTTTGACATTCTTGCTTAGTACATTCCTTGCACTAAGTACCTTAAATGAGGAATGAGTTGCCTTTGCTAAGCACCTATTTAAGAAAAATCACCTTGGGGAAACTCAGGATTTTTTCTTGAGGCTGCTTTCTTGTTGTAAATTGCATGGGAAAAGGGAAAGTGCAAACTGGCAAATACATACAACATTTTACATGGTTTGTTGTAGAATGAGATGAACTTCTTGCTGAGAGAAAGCCAAGTGAGACCTGGAGGGCATGGAACTTCAAATAGTGACAACATCCAATAACAACGTTATTGTACAATAAATAATTTGCTAGCTCTCAGGGACACTTGTGCTACATGTCCAGTTGTAAATCTTGATTAAATAGCTTGCAGGTGTCAGGATTAGAGTTTGTTGGGAGCTTAAACATGGAACCAGCTGGGTTCCTCATTTGCCAGTTGTAGTTGCTTCTTTGTTTTGTAACTGTTGACAGTACAACTAAAGATATTCCTCTGGGTACAAGCCGAGTTGAATAACAAGCGGAATGAGTAACAGAACAGCTGTAGTTATTTTTCTTTGTTTACTCTACCTGCCTTTTTGATTTATAGGACATCCCTCCTTAAATAATGTACATTCCATAATCCAAAACATTTACGTCCTTCAGCTACGGCTGTGATAAAGGAAAAAAAAGCTCATGCAGAGGAAAGTATACAGACAGGCACTACATTAAAATCTCAACATTTCTGCTTTGGCACAATTTGTGGCTGGGTTTTATAGTAAATGGCCCAAAGTAATGAAATGAACTCATACTAATTCTTCCCTGTATCTCATGAGCAGGGCAGCCCTGAATGTTCTTTGGTTATAAATGTGCATCATTGTGAAGGCCATTTACATGAAATATTCCCCTCTGTCTGGCACAGTGTCACAAGGAGTATAGCTTTTAAGCATGTGCTGAATTATGACACAAATGTTAGAAATACAATCAACGTTTTATTGCATATCCACTATGTTTTGCTAAATGGACTGGTGCTTTTGACGAAGAAAACCCGAGGGAAGAAAAACATCAGTTATTTAATGACCATATTGTGTTCAGTTGATTTGTTTGACACTTACAGATTAGATAGTGTTAACATACAGACCATGAAGTCAACCATGGGGGTTTTTCCACTTTCATTAATACACACACTGGTATGATGCAATTAATCCATAGTAGGTAATTTTACAATTGTACAAGAAATATAAAAGATCAATTTTTCCCATGTTTCTTCCTATGTTTAGTGCTGGGAGGCGGGAGCTTATTTACTAGAGAGGATATAGCATGCACATATCTCAATGCCTGCACCCACTTGAAGATTTGATGGTAGGTTACCAAAAGCTGTTGCCTATGGGAACAAGATTTGTAACTCATCAAGGTCACACAGAGTTTGTAGGGAGCCCTAAATTTAATTCCTACTTCCTGCAGAAACTGGCCTAGTCCATAAGATGCAAAGGTAGAGGTGCAGACTTTCAAGGTTCTCGTGCTGCACACCCACAGCAGCTGGGATCAGTTTGGTTTACACAATCTTGTGAGCACTTAGTCTAGTAAAATCTGCTAGCAAAGTCATTTGAACCTGGGCTATTATGGTTTTCATTGTTCTTGGATAGTTGTGTATAGGAGCTTGGTTCCCTGGCACAGGAGTTAGCCAGGATGGAATAGAAGGGGATAAGGTTTTCTTGGGAATTATTTGAACCACTGAAAGTCTTCACTTCAGTCTGTGCCTTGCATTGGCTTTTTAGTTCTATGGGTAGGTGTAAGTTCTTACAGAAATACTGTCACCGCAAAACACATTTTTTTCAAAAAGCATCAGTTAATAGAGCTTCACAAGCAGAATCCTGCTTTACAATCTGTTTTTTAAAAGCCCAAACAGTTTTTTTTATATTTAATTTTCAAATTTAACATGGGGCTAGCCATATTCTTCATTTCCCAGGGTGCTACAGCCATGTGACGTGTGACTTGAAATAATATTGCCCCCTCCCAGCAGCCGATCAACAGAACAAAGAGAAGGAAGCAAGATGGCAGCGTACAGTAGATATCAGAATAGCACTCAATAGTAAGACATCCAAGTCCGGCTTGAACTTATGCAATTACATTTAGCATTACAGGACTGTGAAATCATTGCTGTAACTGCCATAACCAAATTAATTCATATATATATATATATATATATATAGAGTAGCTGTAGAGAGAGTCCGCACTCACAGGTCTTACAGAAAATGTAGAGGTGTTTATTCAAATCAACATCTAACGTTTCGGCTGCATCCACAGCCTTTCTCAAAGACGGAAAGCCTTTGAGAAAGGCTGTGGATGCAGCCGAAATGTTAGATGTTGATTTGAATAAACACCTCTACATTTTCTGTAAGACCTGTGAGTGCGGACTCTCTCTACAGATACTCCATCTATTATTTTGGGACTGCACCCAGGCTCCCTTGGACCTACTTATACGTGAGTGCCTGTCTTCTTGCAACATATATATATATATATATATAGATATATATATATTTTTTTTTTTTTAATCAAAGAAATACTCTGCATTTCAACCTTTTTTTATTTTTATTATGCCATTTATAAAGCACCAACATATTGCACAGCCCTATACAAAAATGATTGTTTGCATTGAAGCTAAAGATTTACATACAAAGCAACCCATAACCAACACAAGAGTTGAAGAAGGCCCTGCCCAAAAGCACTTGCAATGTAAACTGAGGTGGGGTGAGACACAAGGTTTGGGAGACATCGGCACCTTCATCTCTGTCCCAAAAATGTCCGACCTTGCTCTTTCTTCCAAAACCTCTATCGTCATTGTTCCCATAATATTATTTTTCAATATATTATAATAACTACACCACTTTCCTTGACATCAAGACACATGAGATGTACATGAGATGTCTCTTTTACCTTTTTTTTTATATCAATCTAGATAATGTTAAATCAGTTACATAGCAGGGGGTAGCCATGAAATCAAAGATGGCAGCTCATCAGAGTTGTGAGAAGGGTACCCTTTTTACAAACTAATTACATTGCATTTTTTACATATATGGGTAATAATGTTTTCCTTACTGTTACAGTATATACAGTAGTATTAAAAGTCACAAAAGAGATCCATAGCCAGATAAGGAAGCGAGGCTGCAACAGCTTTTCACATGGACTGGGGAACTCCTAGATGATACCTTATACCCTTTTATTTTATTGTAGTTGGTACATTCCTACTTATAGTAAAGTATTATTATTAAAGTATTACAGTAGTATTACTGATATACTGTTAATGCATATAATGGATTTACAAAACAGTTATTATTATTTATCTTTCTTTTCATTTAATATATTTTGATTTTCTAACTGTAATTAATGGTAAACTGTGATGAATGACAGGAAAACATAATTTTTAGAGAGTAGTTTTACCTATCAATTTCCTCGAAACAGTTCCCTTTTAAATGCTTTCAGCAATACAATTTATTGGCAGCTAATGGCTCCTAAAGACTGGTACAGGAATTAGGAAAATGAGCGGCAGAATCAGTCTGCTGATAGACAGAGTATAGATTTTTCAACTTGGTTCAATGCAGATTTTTATGAGCCCAGGAACAGAGGATTTAAATCACTTCAGCTTGCAGACTGGAACCCTCTTATTATTTTATGAAATGATTAAATTCCTATAAATGCATGTCTAAGCATTTTGGAGGATATGAGTATGTCACATTTTAAATTTTACATTTCTTATGCAACACAAATATATGATGGAAAATTTGTATTTGCTGTATATGAGGGGCAGCTATTCCATGACATTGTGTCCTAAGAATCCCAAATGATATTAATCTGTGAGGCAATACATTTCATAGGATTAATTATAACTAAATATTAAAAGCGTGTACAGCCTTGGCATTGTAAATGAAAATTAAGTATGTTTTGAGGTTTGATAGATTATTTACATCTAGTCTTTCTTTAGGGAATTCTTGGCTTAGACTCTACTGCAGATGGTGACACATACAAAGGACAGATCTGTTAATCTGTGATTGTTGCCCCAGTGGTGTATATGGTTTCTGTATAGATTGTTCTGGAAAAAGTATGAACTCCATGGCAGCCTGGCAAAATACAGAAAGACAAATACAGATGGGCCAAAAAAATGTATTCTAACTGAAACGGAACAAGGATAAGGCCATACATTAGCTGCACTACACGTGCCTGTACTGGAGGCCAGTGGTTTTTCAGATTTTTCAGCATTGATCAAAGCCCCCTTAGCTCATAATATAATTATATATCTGAAAAACATTGCTGTATCATCCAAATCTCACATTAACTGAACTGCAAAATGTTTGTTTATGTACATGTAGGAAAGCAATTTAGCATTCTGCCAAAATATCACACAACTGGTCTTTAGGCTGGGCACCCCCAACCACTGCTCTGAGACCCATAATGGGCCAGCCCACAGCTTGGGGCTAGGTGCTTTGCCTCTTTAACTATTTTATTCCTTCATTGTCTTTAACTCGAATTTTAATAACAATTCTGCACTTTCTAATATGATACTGTTGTTGTATTAAATCTTTTACCTGAAAGGTGTTTTCTTAAAAAAGAACCAGCCACAATGAGACAGTAACAGTGAGGCAGTAACCAGATAAGTACTAGAAGTTAGTCTTATGTAGTAACAATATTTTATAGTGTGGCACTATAAAATTTGATGGTTGAGGTGTGAGATCTATTATCCAGAATGCTTGTGGAGAAGTGAAACCTGTAACACCTATAAAAATGAATAATATAAAAATTGTCAAATGGTATTTACTCTTGCTATCAGTGCATGACTGAGCCATTTGCAGCAAGGAAAAAACATTATATTCAAGACACCTATTTAAAAAAAGTATTTTTTTCAAACTTGGGTATTTATCATTTGATGCTTGAGTTATGTTGCGTTTGTATATACCAACATTGTTCATGGGTTGCGCTGACTTTTATGTTAAAACAACTCAAGAATACTTTAGTAAGTGAATCACTAGAAATAATTCCATTCTTTAAGATCACAAAATCTTTTGGCAAGAACAGAAAAATTGCTAAATGCCTAAAAATCTCAGTCTGCGAGAGAAATGTAAGTTTTTGTGCCAATATCAAGCTACATTTTTGTCTGGCCATTTGATGAATTGGGTAACACATGTCTCAAACACAATAAAAAAACAAAATTATTCGAGAGTTACCCCCTATGGGTCAATTTATCAACATTCGAATTCCAATTTTTTTCCACAATAGACATTTTTTTTCCACTAAAACTACCAATTTCAAATTATGATTTACAAAACTCAAATGATCGAAATTTATTAAGTGCAAACCAATAAAAAAAAAACCTCCATGTAAAAGCTTCCAAGCTCATTTAGAAGTCAATGGGAATTGTACAAAGGAAAATGTAAGCATTTTTTTCAATTTGAGTTTCTCAATTTGTTTAGATTTTTTGAGAGTTTGTAGACCCATTGAAAATGGAGGCAAATTTCATGTATTTGAGTTTATTTCATGGTTTGATTCGATTCAAGTTTACACAAATTGAAAAAAAAAAACCTATCGCATTCACAAATTCAAAAATTGATAAATAAGCCTCTATGACTTCTATATTTACTATTTCAAAAACACAAAATAGTTGGCAGAAATGTACATGGATCTGTAAGCCCCTTCTTTTATTGAGATATGAAACCTTTGGAAATGTGTGTGTGTGTTAATTATCATGTACAATAGGGCTTTTCAATGTCTGCTTTAATTTATGTGCATGCAATAAAGATATCAGCCTTATTGGTGGGTATGTCAACTTGTCACCTAAATCAAGTGTAAAAATGACCACAGAATTTTAGCAAATGATATCATGGCAATGTTTGGTGGACATTCTAAGTAGACCCAAGAGGATTACTGAAGTTTTGTTCCATAATTATCAGATGAAAAATAGTTAAATCTTCCCCAGGTTGCTAATATATTATGCTGTTATTTGCAGTGAGAAGTTAGGAAAGGATATTTCAACCGTAATTTCATGAATGGTTTTGATTTCAACATTATACCACGAACAGATGTACGGATACTGTTAATAGCTCCTACTGGAAACATTAATCACAGAGTTTTACTAATAATATTTGCTGCAAGTATTTCAAGTTCAAGCATTTTCCAGGACTGATACAATTCAAAAAGTGTCACCTTGCTAAAAGTGTCATTCATTAAATGAAGTGTGGATATCCCTTCAACAAGGAGATGGCTTCCATTATGCTTTATGGACAATCTGAGCAGAAGCCAAATCAATTAGAAATTAATCATTGGAACATTTAGCCTCTCTAAAATATAGGAAAGTATTGGAAATGCTCCAGTGGGCTACCAATGAAATGAGTACACTTTAGGCTAGGTGGAGGATTGATGAAAAAGGTGTCATATTTTCATTATATTAAGAATATAATCCTTCATAGCCAAGGAATTTGTTGAGAATATTCTTTCTATGAGGTTCTTCTGGGAAATCACATGTCTGCAGCACAGCATCTTTAACTGGGCTAAATTGTTAGGGTTTGTCACTGAACAAACATATTAGCAGTTTTAAAAAAGCAATATTTAATAATAAAAACAACTAATTTATGGTACAAGAATGGCAGAAAGCAAACCTGTAACTCAGACAATGGTCTAGGCAGACGGCAAACAAAAAAAGTCCAAAAACAAGCATAGGGTCAGAGTAGGCAACAAACAAGCAAAGTTCAAGTAACAGGCCAATGGCAAGCCAGAATCAGACTCACATGATTCCAGGAGACAAGAGGTCATTTTCAACACTGAGGAGCTCAAGTGCAAGAACACTAAGGGGCACAAGAGCATGCCCCTTTTAGCTCATGCTCATTTAGCACTTTAGCACTTGTGTCCCAAGGGATTGTAGCTTCCTGCTCAAAACACCTGATAAAAAAGCTGGTGTTCTGTGCAGAAAACAGCTTCAGGAGACACAGCTTATAGGCCCCAATGTGGGCTGCGCCTTTGTGCCTCCCCTGAACACTCCTCACTAATGCAGTCAGTAATGTATTAGCAAGGGGAGCCACAGGTGTTTGTTTTTTTTTTTTTTTCATCAGGGCAGGTCAAGGGGGGCCGCATTGCTAATAAAGAAAGTAAAATATGGCTCTCTGCATTAGTAGATCCTAAATTTGGATTTAAACATTGGAATTTTGTCTCTTGAAGTTAATGGGAGTGGTTTTTTGTTAAGTCGCATTATGGAAGTCGCCCATTGGCTTAGCCGTAAGGAGCAGCAGCTAGCAATCCTGAGGTGCCTGGTTCTAAACCAGACAGTTACTGAATAAGCTGAATTAAGCATTTTCCAGTCAGCAGAGCCTCTGACACCCAGATATAATATAGGAATAAAAAAACAAGTTAGCGTCAAACAGGTCAAAGCATAATAAAGGCTCAAGGATTACACTTACATGTACAATACTGCTGTCCAACTGGCGCCCCCCCCCCCCAACCTGTCTGGCTACTGTGACTGCTTACCTTTGTGTACGCTTTAAATGGTATTAGTACTGTGATTAACTGGCCCCCTGCATGGTTCACACCTTAGATAAACCCCTGTATTGTTTAAACATATAATTCCCTGTATTTTTCAAACCTTTTTGTCCCTGCATTGTTCACAACTTAGGCTCAGACTCTAAGCCCCCACATTGTTCACTGCTCACACCTGAGACAGACTGTAAGAACAGTGCCAGCATTGTGTCACTGTATGTACTGCCTGCCCTACCCTGCCTTTGTGTGCCATACTCTGCCTGCCCTACCCTGCCTTTGTGCCATACTCTGCCTGCCCTATGCTGCCTGCGTGTGCGATACTCTGTCTGCCCTATGCTGCCTTTGTGTGCCATACTTTGCCTGCCATATGCTGCCTGTGTGTGCCATACTCTGCCTGCCCTATGCTGCCTGTGTTTGCCATACTCTGCTTGCCCTATGCTGCCTGTGTGTGCCATACACTGCTTGCCCTATGCTGCCTGTGTGTGCTATACTCTGCCTGCCCTATGCTGTTACTATGCCAGTAATTACCCAAAGGAAGAGCCTATGTAGCCCATGATGTCACTGGCTACTCAGCACTAAAGTCATTATAGTGTCAAGTCTTATATTAAGAACAAACAATTACCTATTTTCAATCACTAAGATACCTTTGCCTTGCTTTAGGGGATATGAAAGAAAAAAAATGGGTCCCTTTATTTCCTGAAACATGTTGTGTGCACTATTACCCTAATAAAGATTGTTGCAGTCTAAATATTGTCTGGAGCACTCTTTCTTCCATTTTAATTGTTAATTTGAGAGCTATACATTCAAAATGTGCTCAACCTGTAGTTCAGTAGTACCCATAGTACATTGCTGTATGCTGTACTATTGTTGTATGCTGTATGCCCCACTGTTTTACACCTAGTAATGCCCTTAGTTTTGCCTACTTGGTTTGCAACTTTTGATTAATTCCTCGGCAGGGAATCAGAGCTATTTATTGTAAGTGAAATTTAAGCATATTCTGGGAAAAGGTCTGAGCAGAATGCCTAGCTGCACTCACTTGCGCTCATATGTACACCATACACTACATTAGTCTGCAGATTGCAACCATCTGCAACAGCTTCAGGAAATGTCTTTATGCCCAATAATCTGTTCATACATTGGTTTATATGAAAACTTGTCTTGGTACTGTAAACGTGGTCTTATTGTTATGATACTTTATACAAGGTAACTGTCAAGTCTTCTAGGCAAAGAAAAAACAAAAATTATAGTGATTAAGATGAATGGTATTCCTTCTACAAAACTGTTTCAGAGAAACAGTTTCCATATTTGTTATTATAGGTGGTTGTAACACTATTAAATGATTACGTTGCTTATTGGAATTCTTTGTATGATTTCCCATTCTGAAAATCAAATTAATATGCTTTTGTTTTATGTTATCATAAAAATGTGCACCGTTAAAAAAGGTTTTCCAATAGCTAAAGGGCACAATCATCTACTTTGATACTATCATTTCTTTCATAGAAGAAAGAGTTTGAGCATAATTTTTAAGTTACTTCACCTAGGATCAAGGCAGTGATATTTCATGAATCAGAAGTGGAAACACTTTGCTATACGGAGGTTGTGTAGCAGGTATAATTCTATATTGGTTTGACCTGCTTGGGAACCAGGGACCTGGTTGCGCCACAGGAGGAACTCTGGTTGTAGCCTGCCAAATTATTATAAAATCAATGACTGTCAGTGTTCCCTGGTAATCACATCCATGATCCAGCTGCAGGCAATAGCCCAACTGAGGGGCTATTTAAGCCTTCTTCTTCCCACAACCTGGGCTGGATCATTAGCTCTCCTGTTTGGCCAAGCTGTCTGAGGGTCCAGTTCCTAAAATCCTCTTCCTGTCCTGTAAGTCTGTTCCTGCCTTGTCCTTGATCCTCTGGTCTGACTTCCTGGTTTTGACCTTGGCTTGTTATTAAATTTCCGTTTGTCTGCTGCCTGCCCAGTGCCTGCTTTGTGGACCATTTTTGACTGTTGCCTACCCAGCCTTGTGGCTGAATTAGGACTTGCTTTTTCTGTCAGCTCCTGTACACTTCTGCTCTGTGGTTCAGTTTTTGGTTGAACTTATTTTGAGAAGTTCTTGTCCAACCTTAATACGTTTGTGAGTAGTTACACTGCACGTAGGCTCCTTCCAAACAGCTTAACAAACAACCTTTCTTATAAATGAAAAATGTAAATGATTTTGCCTTAGGGCAAGCAAATTGTAATAACTTCCTAGATTCATACAATAATACATACTTTCTGGAAAACCTCTACAACTCAAACGTTTACCAGCAAGAACTTTCTGGGGTCCAAGAGGGAGGGCAAGACCCAATAACTTGAAGGTCACATGTAAACAGTGCCTCCAAGTCCAATGTCACTCTTGGGACAGTGTTGGAAGAAGAGGTATCACTGGCCAACCCAAGGAACTATTGGAACTTGAACTCTGCATGGCCTGTTCAGTAGCTATTCAGGTACCTCTCAGCCACAGGAGACTAAGTTCCTATAATTTCTGGGAGTTCCTTGCCTTAGTCTTCAGCCTTTTGCCAGGTGTTGGCAAATCATTCATTTTGTTCCCTTTAAAAATTCCCTCCCCCATTCAGTCCTGGCTAGATCATTTTATACATTTTGTTCATTATGTTGGGTTGAAAACCCCAATAGACTGTTCTTCGACTTCAGCTTATTCTTCCGCTTTTTCTTCTTATTCTTATTCTTAGCGCCCCCATTTTCTAAACGCTACTCCTCCTATAGATTTAGGGGTACAACACCCAAACTCTCCACACCTCTTTGCCCTATAGCGGAACAGGTTACTTGTGCTTTTCTAAGTGATCCCGGCCCCCGTCTTTTTGTGACGCCGCTCTGAACCCCCCAATTTTTCCATTGACTTTGACAGGGAAGATTTTCAAACTGCTGCCGCACTTACAACTTTGAAGCTACATTCCCTAAACTTAAGTAACATAATAATGGGATTCACCCTGAATGAAACAGGGACACTTGTTGACCCCAAAGTGTGAGAGGCCAACAACAGCCAATCAAATTTCACCCATTGACTTTTATGGGGAAATTGAAACTGCTGCCAATCTTCCAGCTTTGAGGCCACACTCTCCAAACTTGAATCACATAGTCATGGGGTCAGCCCAAATGAAAATATGATGATTTTTGGATGCCCAAAAGTGGGCAGAGCTGTGAATAGCCAATCAGATTTTACCTATTGACTTGGCGAGAATCCAACCTGCTGCCATTCTCACAATAATAACACTGGGGTCCCCAAACTTTGCAGGGTTAGGCACAAGGTAACTGCGTTTCAAGGTTAGAAGAAGTGGGTGGAGCCAACAACAGCCAATTAGATTTTTGTGGGTCCAAACATTACACCTATTGACTTTCAATAGGGAAATTCAACCTGCTGCCATTCTCACAGTATTAACCCCAGGGTCCCCAAATGTTTCACAGTTGGTCACTAGGGGACTGCAGTTTTAGTTTTGAAAAGTGGGCAGAGCCACCAACAGCCAATCATATTTCACCTATATAATTTTATTGGTTTGATGCCAGGGTGAGTCTGGAGGGGAAAGTAAAGTGAATAACAGTGAACTGCTAATGGTCCAATCTTTAGTTACAGGGGGTCAAGAAACTGTATCATTATCATCCCCCCATCCCCCTAAAGTGGTACTGTCCGACCCTCCCCCAAACAAAATGGTACGGCCCAATCCCCCTTTCAACAAAATGGTACGGCCTGACACCCCCCTCCAACAAAATGGTGCAGCCCAGCCCCGCTCTCCAACAAAATGGTACAGCCTAACCCCCCCTCGATTAAAATGGTATGGCCGAACCCCCCTTTCAATGAAATGGTACGGTCGGACCTCCCAATAAAATGGTACGTCCAACCCCCCCTCCAACAAAATGGTACAGCCAAACCCTTCCCTCCAATTAAATGATAAGGCCCGACCCCTCCTCTAACAAAATGGTATGGTCCGACCCCCCCTTCAATAAAATGGTATGGCTCGATCCCCCCTTCAACAAATTGGTATGGCCTAACCCCCCTCCAACAAAATGGTACGGCCCAACCCCCCTCCAACAAAATAGTATGGGCCAACCCCCCTTCCAACAAAATGGTATAGTCTGCCTCCCACTCCAACAAAATGGTATGGCTCAACTCCCCCTCCAACAAAATGGTATGGTCCGACCACCCATAAAATGGTACAGTCCGACCCCCCCTCCAACAAAATGGTACGGTCCAACACCCCCTCCAACAAAATGGCATGGTCCGACCCCCCCTCCAATAAAATGGTAGTCACCCCCCTCCAACAAAATGATACGGTCCGACACCCCCCTCCAATAAAATGGTACAGTCCGACCCCCCTCCAACAAAATGGTATGGTCCAACACCTCCCTCAAACTAAATAGTACGGCCCAACCCCCCTCCAACAAAATGGTACGGCCCAACCCCCCCTCCAACAAAATAGTATGGTCCGACCCCCCTCCAACAAAATGGTATGGTCCACCCCCTCCAATAATATGGTATGGTCCACCCCCTCCAATAAAATGGTATGGTCCACCCCCTCCAATAAAATGGTACAGTCCGACCCCCCCTCTCCAACAAAATGGTATGGTCCGACACCCCCCTCCAACAAAATGGTACGGCCCATCCCCCCTCCAACAAAATGGCATGGTCCGACCCCCCCCTCCAATAAAATGGTACAGTCCTACCCCCCTCCAACAAAATGGTACGGCCCAACCCCCCTCCAACAAAATGGTATGGTCCAACACCCCCCTCACACTAAATAGTATAGCCCAACCCCCCTCCAACAAAATGGTACGGCCCAACCCCCCCTCCAACAAAATGGTATGGTCCGACCCCCCTCCAACAAAATGGTATGGTCCACCCCCTCCAATAAAATGGTATGGTCCACCCCCCTCCAATAAAATGGTACAGTCCGACCCCCCTCTCCAACAAAATGGTACGGTTCAACACCCCTCTCCAACAAAATGGTATGGCCCATCCCCCCTCCAACAAAATGGTATGGTCCGACCCCCCCTCCAACAAAATGGTATGGCCCAACCCCCCCTCCAACAAAATGGTATGGTCCAACACCCCCCTCAAACTAAATAGTACGGCCCAACCCCCCTTCAACAAAATGGTACGGCCCAACCCCCCCTCCAACAAAATGGTATGGTCCGACCCCCCTCCAACAAAATGGTATGGTCCACCCCTCCAATAAAATGGTATGGTCCACCCCCTCCAATAAAATGGTACAGTCCGACCCCCCCTCCAACAAAATGGTACGGTTCAACACCCCCCTCCAACAAAATGGTATGGTCCGACACCCCCCTCCAACAAAATGGTATGGCCCATCCCCCCTCCAACAAAATGGCATGGTCCGACCCCCCCCTCCAATAAAATGGTACAGTCCGACCCCCCCCTCCAACAAAATGGTACGGCCCAACCCCCCCTCCAAAAAAATGGTATGGTCCACACCCCCCTCAAACTAAATAGTACAGCCCAACCCCCCCCCAACAAAATGGTACGGCCCAACCCCCTCTCCAACAAAATGGTATGGTCTGACCCCCCTCCAACAAAATGGTATGGTCCACCCCTCCAATAAAATGGTATGGTCCACCCCCCTCCAATAAAATGGTACAGTCCGACCCCCCTCTCCAACAAAATGGTACGGTTCAACACCCCCTCCAACAAAATGGTACGGTCGGACACCCCCTCCAACAAAATGGCATGGTCCGACCCCCCCTCCAATAAAATGGTACAGTCCGACACCCCCCCTCCAACAAAATGGTACGGCCCAACCCCCCCTCCAACAAAATGGTATGGTCCAACACCCCCCTCAAACTAAATAGTACGGCCCAACCTCCCTCCAACAAAATGGTATGGTCCGACCCCCCTCCAACAAAATGGTATGGTCCACCCCTCCAATAAAATGGTATGGTCCACCCCCCTCCAATAAAATGGTACAGTCCGACCCCCCCTCCAACAAAATGGTACGGTTCAACACCCCCCCTCCAACAAAATGGTATGGTCCGACACCCCCCTCCAACAAAATGGTATGGCCCATCCCCCCTCCAACAAAATGGCATGGTCCGACCCCCCTCCAATAAAATGGTACAGTCCGACCCCCCCTCCAACAAAATGGTACGGCCCAACCCCCCCTCCAACAAAATGGTATGGTCCAACACCCCCCTCCAACAAAATGGTATGGCCCATCCCCCCTCCAACAAAATGGCATGGTCCGACCCCCCCTCCAATAAAATGGTACAGTCCGACCCCCCCTTCAACAAAATGGTACGGCCCAACCCCCCTCCAACAAAATGGTATGGTCCAACACCCCCCTCCAACAAAATGGTATGGTTCACCCTCTCCAATAAAATGGTATGGTCCACCCCCCTCCAATAAAATGGTACAGTCCGACCCCCCCTCCAACAAAATGGTACAGCCCAACCCCCCCTCCAACAAAATGGTATGGTCCAACACCCCCCTCCAACAAAATGGTATGGCCCATCCCCCCTCCAACAAAATGGCATGGTCCGACCCCCCTCCAACAAAATGGTACAGTCCGACCCCCCCTCCAACAAAATGGTACGGCCCAACCCCCTCCAACAAAATGGTATGGTCCAACACCCCCCTCCAACAAAATGGTATGGTCCACCCCTCCAACAAAATGGTATGGCCCATCCCCCCTCCAACAAAATGGCATGGTCCGACCCCCCCTCCAATAAAATGGTACAGTCCGACCCCCCCCCCAACAAAATGGTACGGCCCAACCCCCCCCAACAAAATGGTATGGCCCAACCCCCCTCCCAACAAAATGGTATGGCCCAACCAACCCCCTCCAATAAAATGGTACAGTCCAACCCCCCCTCCAACAAAATGGTACGGTCCAACACCCCCCCTCCAACAAAATGGTACGGTCCAACCCTTCTTCCAACAAAATGGTACGCTTGATCCCCCCTCCAATAAAATGGTCCAGTCTGTTCTTTAGTTACAGGGGCTGTCATGAAACCATATCATTAAGTTGGGTTGAAAAACCCACAGACTGTTCTTCGACATCAGCTTATTCTTCCGCTTTATCTTCTTATTATTTTTAGCGCCCCCCATTTTCTAAACGCTACTCCTCCTACAGATTTAGGGGTACAACACCCAAACTCTCCATACTTCTTCGCTCTATAGAGGAGCAGGTTACTTGTGCTTTTCTAAGCGATCCCGCCCCCCCGTCTTTTTGTGACGGCGCTCCGAACCCCCCAATTTTCCCATTGACTTTGACAGGGAAGATTTTCAAACTGCTGCCGCACTTACAGCTTTGAAGCTACACCCCCCCAAACTTGAATAACATAATAATGGGGTCACCCCAAATGAAACAGTGACATTTGTTGGATGACCCCAAAGTGGGAGGGGCCAACAACAGCCAATCAAATTTCACCCATTGACTTTAATGGGGAAATTGAAACTGCTGCCAATCTTACAGCTTTGAGGCCACACTCCCCAAACTTGAATCATATAGTCATGGGGTCAGCCTGAATGAAAATATGATGATTGTTGGATGCCCAAAAGTGGGCGGAGCTGTGAACAGCCAATCAGATTTTACCTATTGACTTTCAATGGGGAAATTCAACCTGCTGCCATTCTCACAGTATTAACCTTGGGGTCCCCAAACTTTTCACAGTTGGTCAATAGGGGACTGCAGTTTTAGTTTTGAAAAAGTGGGCGGTGCCACCAACAGCCAATCATATTTCACCTATTATGTTTGGGGGATGTAGCTTCAAAGCTGTAAGTGTGGCAGCAATTTAAAAATCTTCCCTGTCAAAAAATTGGGGGGTTTGGAGCGGCGCCACAAATAGACAGGGGGAGGGATCCCTTAGAAAAGCACAAGCAACCTGCTCCGCTATAGGGCAAAGAAGTGTGGAGAGTTTGGGTGTTGTACCCCTAAAACTGTAGGAGGAGTAGCGTTTAGAAAATGGGGGGCACTAAGAGTAAGAAGAAGAAAAAGCAGAAGAATAAGCTGAAGTTGAAGAACAGTCTGTGGGTTTTTCAACCCAACATAATGATACGGTTTCATGACAGCCCCTGTAACTAAAGATTGGACAGTACCATTTTATTGGAGGGGGGGTCAGGCCGTTCACTTTTGTTGGAAGGGGGTTTGGACCATACCATTTTGTTGGAGGGAGGTGACGGACCGTACCATTTTGTTGGGGGGGGGTTGGGCCGTACCATTTTATTGGAGGGGGGTTGGGTCATATCATTTTATTGGAGGGGTCGGACTGTACCATTTTGTTGGGGGGGTTCGGCCATACCCTTTTATTGGAGGGGGGGTCAGATGTACCATTTTATTGAAGGGGGGTTGGATCATACAATTTTGTTGGAATGGGGGTTGGGCCGTACCATTTTGTTGGAGGGGGGTTGGACCATACCATTTTGTTGGAGGGGGGGTTGGACATACCATTTTATTGGAGGGGGGGTCAGGCCATACCATTTTGTTGGAAGGGGGGTTGAACCGTACCATTTTATTGGAGGGGGGGTTAGGCCATACCATTTTGTTGGAGGGGGGGTCAGGCCGTACCATTTTGTTGGAAGGGAGGTTGGACCGTACCATTTTGTTAGAAGGGGGGTCGGGCCGTATCATTTTGTTGGAGGGGGTCGGATCATACCATTTTATTGGATGGGGGGTTGGGCCGTACCATTTTGTTAAATTTCATTGGTTTATATTTAAACTGATGCCATTATTTAAATATTAAGTCCAGGGTTGTTAAACTTTCCAGAGTTAGTCACTGGGTATTTGCCGTTCAAAGTTAGAAAAAAAATGGGTGGAGTCACCAATAGCCAATCAAATTTCACCTATTTACTTTCCATGGTGAAGTGTAAAATGCTGTCAATCTCACAATTTTTATGCCTTTGCAAAGTTGGTCACTTGGGGACTGCAGTTCAAAAAATAGGAAAAGTTGGTTGGGCCACTAACAGCCAATCAGATTTCATCCATTGAATTTTATTGGTTTAAATTTAAAATGCTGCCATTCTCATACTATTTATGCCAGGGTGCCCACTGTTTGTCACTGGGCACCACCACCAATCACAATTTACCTATTGACTTTTATTGGTTTAAATTAAAACTGCTGCCATTCTTTTAACTATTTATCCTGGGGTCCCTAAACTAGAGTTAGTCACTGGGTAACTGCAGTTCCAGGTTAGAAAAGTGGGTGGAGCCACCAACCGCCAATCAGATGTCACTCATTGTCTTTCAGTGGGGAAATCTAAATTGCTGCCATTAAGACACTATTAAAACCAGGGTCCCCAAACTTTGCACAGTGGTTTTTACTGTATAACTGTGGTCCAAGGTTAGAAAAAGTGGCAGAGCCATCAACAGATCAGATTTAATTCAGTGACTTGACTTCATATTTTTCAACCCAACATGAAGTTTGTTCTCAAACTTTCCTTTCTAGTTTGTGGATTGCTCCTGAATCTGTATCCTGTGTTGTTCCTGACCTTGTTCTGCAATGTGCTCCTTGCTCCTTGTTCTTGGTAATCTGTGTTCCTGTACCTTGAGTTTCTAGTAAAGTACTTAGCCATGGGGCTCCAAACTAACAGTGTAAACTGGCACTGCCATGACCTCCCTGACACCAAAAAAGTAAGGGGGGGGTTGGGGGAGTGAGGGTGTGAAACTAATGGGGGGCTGGGGAGTCAGGGTGTGTCACAGTCACAAATTCTGGGAAAATTAATAACATTTCAGTATGCATTTATGTAAATAAAGTAGCAAAATATTGTATGCAAAAATGTTAAATGTTCTTAATTATAAATGACCTTTGAATGCCCTGTACTAATTAATCGTATATACATTTTGTTTTCATTATGGAAATATTTATTTTATTAAGTAGAATTGATATAATAATGTTTCATTAAAGCTTATAAATGAAAAGTTAACAACAATATTTCTGGCATGTTAACATTGTTTAACAGTTATTGTTATGCACATTTTGCTGTTTAAGAACTAGAACAGTCCTTGAGAAAAGATCTCCAAATAACGTAAACCAGATACATTGTAATTAAAGGGCATGGTCCTTGTAGCAGTCCAAGCTCTGCAGCAACTCAAAATGTATTCCCATATGCAGGCAATTGTGCAGTTGAATCACTGGGCTTCCTCTTCAAGCCCTTCCCATCTGGGGAGATTGTCACAGCAAAGCACAAGTGGCCTCCCAGATGTGCAAGTATTGGAAGTTCTTAAACATCTGGCATTGATTCTTTAGTAACCCACCTACAAGGGAACCGGGGGAAAACACAGGTGACGAAAGCACATTTACTTCAGAGTTCTAGCTACCACTTTACAAATAAAAGCTAAAAGTAGATACATTTCTCTTGGTTGGTAACTTTAATTCATTTTATAATGATTTGGTATCTTTATTCATTATGTTTAACATAGCTTAAACGAAAAAAACAGTTTACATATGCCCTAATATTTTTGGTGGGGAGATTGGCCAGATTGTGACAGATACCGTTTAGCTAGATCCCAAATATGACTTGATTCCTACTCTTCAAATAAATTTCCATTTTATTTTGGAATAGCGGAGTTATCACGGTTCCACTTTTGCCTCCCACAGGCCTATCTATGGTATACAGGCAATAGAGCACAATAAGGACTTGCACAAAAGAATCACCAGAGCCAATTAACTGTGATTTCTTCTCAAACTGCAGATATGTTGGGCTGCTAAATACTTTTAGCAAGATGCAGAGGGTACTATTTTGAGACAATTTGAAATTGGTCTTCATTTTTTATTTGTAGTTTTTTAATTATTGAAATTTTTGTTTAGCATCTCTCCAGTTTGGAATTTCTGCAGGTATCTGGTTGTTAGGGTCCAAATTACCTTAGAAATCAGCAAGTGGTTTGAATAAGAGACTGATATATATGAATAGAAGAGGGCCTAACTAGAATGGTAAGTAATAAAAAGTAACAATACAACTTCACTGAGAAATTTTGGCTGCTGAACAAATGAACTGTTGAATAGAACTGGCCATTCTATAACATACTAAAAGTTAACTTAAAGGTGAACCACCCCTTTAACTTCTATCACACCCATACTATATTGATTCCTGATATTGATTGGCCGTAATTAGATAATAATTTGATTTCCTTTTGATTTCCTTTTTTTAAAAACAATTTATTGATAATTCATTTGAACTACTCCTTAAGTAATGTCTTTTGCAGAAGTTATAGTTTGGCACCTAGATTATCATGAAGATTTATAGCAGAAAATGGAGCTGGTCTGGATGGAGCTTCACCGATGGAGCTGTCAGTGGAATTGCTTTATTGCAAATAAAAAGGCTTCCTACTGCAAGACCCCATGTGCCATAGCCATAATAATGGAAAAAAGTGAAAACTAAGAGGTGACAAAGAAATACCTAACTTTATTACAAACAGGTCTATAATTGGATTTTAGCCATGAGGAATCAGAAGCTACAGTAGACATTTAAGAGAGTCCAGTTTAGATGGTGGCATTTTGCCCAGAGTTACATGTTTTCGAAAGCCTAGATTTGTTTGTGGCATGTGGCTCCAAAAAGCAAAGCGACCAGGTTGAAAACGTTAAATTACACATCCAAGCTATTCTTTGTATATAAAGTCTTTAAAGGTCTAGGAGGCCAACGTGGTAATGAAGATCACCAGAAATAGTAAATCATAGGGGGTCACAAGAATTCAGTGAAGATAGCATAGAAGTAAATGCATTTGAAGGATAACCACAGGAAACTGTTCTGGCCTGAAAAGTCACTTATTTAGAAAAGAATAAACAAATGAATGCCGTAAAGGCTACATTCTTATCGGTTCATATGGGTTACATTTCTCTTGCAGACTGAGATTTTTTGATACATTTCCATTTTTCTCACATCTCAATAGCTTTTTCTTACAGAAAGAATTCAGGAGCTCAAAGAATCATTCAGACTAACGGGCACATCAGCATGTGTTTGTATAGAAATATTTCTAGCATTCCATTACTTGGGCATTCTTAAGGGTTGTTGCTAATTCTCTGGTTACTTTACAATTCTGGGAACCTCATGCAATGTAAAAAAGATTTTCTCAGGTGTCTGTTTGCAACAAAAAGTTCTTGTGATAAAAGATGTGATGAACAAGAAAAAAAAGAAATGTCTCACAACCTTTGTCACATGAAAGATACACTAACAAAACACCCGGAGTGTTGATAGCAGTTTATTTCCTAATCTGGACAAAATGATGGATAAAATGGGATATCCAGAAGGATTCCCTGTAGTTTGATATGCTTAAAACTTAACAAAACACATTTATAAAAATACTGAATGAACAAGGATTGGGACAATTATTGCTATATAAATCTTTTAATGGCAGTAATATTTAGCTACTGGGGCATCTTTGCAGGCACAGATCTTCACTGCTACAGGGTGGTGGTTGCCTTGGGCTGGTACAGAAGCGTTAAACATAATGTACAACATTTTTTGGCCTCCTTTTTTAGCTAAGCTTTAGTTCCCCTTTAAGATAGTGAGAAAGGAGGTTAACTACAATACTAATAAACAAAAATTTCCCCTAAAAAGTTCAGCAGAAAGATTTTGTATGTGGTTCCCAGGGACCTTCCCAGTTAAGAGAGGCAGTTGTTTTCCCATATCTATATTTTTTTTCTTTAACTGCTACATGGATCTACAGCATTTCCATATTTGCTCATGTATAGCACATATGTGTTTATATTTTTCAGTGTTTTAAACATGAACTTTTTTTAGCCATTCTATCCATAGAAGCCACACCTACTTGCACTAACACACATGTAGAATTGCAGCTGTTTATTCTATCCTAGAAGACATACACTGCTGCACTGCTCAGGAAGCAGCGTGATTTACATGAATTTGTGGCGTGCACTTTTGTTTGGAAAAGACAGGAGTGTGGTTGTAAGTCAGTGTTACTTTACCCACTACTTACCATTAGCAGCAGGACCTTCACTTGCTAATTTCTCCCACATCAATGCACATAGTAGAGGATGGTATTTCCCACTATACCACATTCCCGTGTATGACAGGAAAAGAGTGCCGTGACTGCTGGTGGAACTAAATAAGCAAAGCTGATTGTATTTAAGTGCTGTAAATGTTTATTTTAAAGATGGATAATTAAGTTGATTTTTTGTAAAGCAATGTATAAATCAATAAGGAAAGTCTTTAATCAAATCAGGCCCACAATCAATCTTCATAACAAAGGGATTCCATGTGATATAGAAGGATTGTGTTTTTACTGCTGAAAACAAGCCATTTCATTAAGTAAAGCAACAAATTGCTCTCCAGGAAATTATTGTTAGCTCAAACTATGTAATCAACACTCTGCTTCACACCTGCACATTTGTATAATATAGGCTGGATAATGTCATGTGACATTTGCCTATTCTATGACGTGACCCGGTATAATACTTTTAGCATTTTTAGGCTTGAAACGTCTGTTATAATTCCCAAAGCAATTCTTAATTAGTTGTGTTTGACTCTCGAAGTGTTTTGAAAAGGATGTCTTCCAGCTTTAAAAAAAAATCCACAATCTGGTTGTTTAATGTTTTTTTGTACAACTTTAAACTAGAACTTTTATGCAATGCTTTGCAGCTAACATCAGAATGCCGCTGGATGGATAGAATGAAGGTAAGAAAGACGAGAAGGTTCATCTAACATTGGTGGGGTTTCAGGTTATGGGGCACATTTTTGTTCAATTGCAATTTGCAACGGCTTTTGTTAGGAAGTAAAACTTTGGCAGCTTTTAGGTTTAGGTTTTTTTATTGTTGCTTCAGTGGTCCAGGTCACAATCATGGCCTGTGGGATGTTAGCTGATGTTTTCCTATTGGTGTAATAGGGTGGGAATAAATACTGATAATGCTGTGAACTAATTGTGCTGTCAGGGCAATCTCCCTGTACCTAAGTAATTATCCCCAGAGCTGCTGGCCCTGAAGTAACCCTCAAAAACAGCCCATTATAAATGCAGAGGTGCAAACTGAACACCTTATTAAGCAAAATCACTATGTCTTTAGTTACACTTTAAGTATATGGCTAACCTGTAACTTATATTGTGATAAATACAATCCTCCAAAAAGGTCAATAAAGACAGTACCATACATGTAACTGCATTATGTAAGGATTAGATTTAGTTGTTCATGAAAAAAAAATACCTATTTTATCTAGTGAAAACTTTATGGAGTAAAGATTTGGAGTTACAGGATGAGATCCATTTGTTCTAATCAAACTGAAACCCAATATCCCAGCACTGTTAGTTTCCATTACTACTTGGTTTTAGGATGTATGAAATTCATTAAAGATTCATAGCCAGGAACCCTAGGATCGATAACATTGCTCAACATGTACCTTTTGTTTTTATAGTCAGGATTTTTTTTTTTTTAAAGAAATGTCTGTACAGTAATGTACCTGTTAATTTGCTATGTCCTACATACTAACAATCATAGGCATCATCTACAATCTAACTTAGTAGAGCTCTGCAGCAGTAATCACACAAGGTCTATGAAGTTGCAGCCATTGTAAGTCAAACAATGGATCCTTAAAACTCTAGTAACATTTACAAACTGCATTTTGATTAAATAACAATGACAATATGACTTGTTAACCATGATGTATATTAAAACCATTTTCCATCCAAGCTGAAATGATGACTTTTCCAAGCTTTGGCATTTCCTCTATAATGGAGGGTTTAATACATTTTCACACAAAGACCCAAAAGGCTCAATTTGGAAAAACATAAAAACGCAACATATTGGGAAAATTCTTAATACCCTTTGACATCATTTGTCCTAAACTGAAAACTTCTGGACAATCAAGATAAAACTCAGAAGAACAGGTAATTTATAGTAAAAAAAATCCATTGGCTCTCTTTTCTTCATTTTCCATCACTTCAAACTAAAGCCAAGGATTGATATTCAGATAATGTTCATGCCGTAGATAAAAAAAAAAAACAATGTTTTCCCACAGCTCTGCGTCTTTTGTGACCACCTGTGGTTTGCGGATGATCCAGCAATGAAATATGTAAGGGTAAATAAATAAAACATGATGTTGCCAACATGTGCATTTTATTATACAGTTTAGGGTGAGCTGGGATTACGTGGGTGTGTGGCCTGGGTTGTTACTTCAGAAACTAAAGCAAAGTGCCATATGGAGAGGCAGGGAATATCTGTTACCCTCACTGTCTATCTGCATTTTCTTTGGATGCAGAACAAAGAAACAAATTGAATAAATTTAAGTTCCTGATTATTTTTGTTGGACAATTCCTATAGGGGAGTCAGTCATTTGGGACATATATATCACTTCATTTGTATTAGTTTCTCTGCTAACATCTCTGTTAATACTGGTCAGCTAAACACTGAGAAGAGTGAGAGGTTTTGATAAATTGTGGGAATACAGAACTGGATTAATTTCTACTTTCGCTTGTGAGAGGATTCTCAGTAGCAGAAATGTTACCCGCTGGAACTAAAAACACTATCATTTTAACTGTGTTGCCTATGAATAAACAAGTAGGGAATAAATGCTAATTAAAAATGTTCAGATAAAACGTGCTGCCATTAGGAATATTCTGCAGTTTAATTTGAATGTAATACACAGGGAAATAAGTTCAATACACAAACGTTTTATTGAACATTGAATCGCAATTTGATTATGAGACATGCGGCCTCATTTCTAAAATATGGGGCAACTTGCAAAAACAGGAAAAAAAACCTTGGGTTTTTATTTTGTACTTTTCACTTTTTTAGATGCGCTTCCTAGGGAGCATCAAGAGCCACATGGCTCTGGAGAGCTCTGTACTTACCACCTGCCTATGGCAGGCTTTATATACACCCTTGTAGCCAATAGTGCTATACTCTAGACCTTACACTAAATTTTTAATCTGGTGCAAGGTGCACAGTACAGCTTGCACCACCAATTCCACAGACACAAGTACTAGCAGATAGACCCTAGGGGCTGCAAAATTGGTACAGTGGTGTTGGTAAATGAGACCCTTTTTACGGCATATGCTTTCCCTGCATGCATGCATTGAAGTGTATTAAAATGAGGTTTATTGTTTTCTATTTTTCTGATGCATTTTCCATAATTAGGGCTGTATTTGCTAGGCAAGAGCAAAACACACTTTGCAGAACCCTGTTATTATTATAAAGAAGGACAGTCCGACCTATGTCTTTTCAGCTGTTGTTGAGCGTCAGTAAGTGCTGATAGAGTGCACTTCAAAAGGAATTAAAGGGCCACAAGCTTCACAAAAATAAAAATCCCAAGTCTATAAATCAGTAAAGTTTCAGTAAAGCTCCCCAGTATAACGCTGGGTTTGGGTGCCAAGCTTCAATCCTTCTGCTAAGGGGAACAGAACACCATGGAAACAATGCTGGACTTGCACTCTCAAAAGCTTTAACATACAAGTATAAAGAAATATTTACACTTTTTTCAAGTAACATAGGCTGAATAACTCTTCACACACAACAGTATTTAAAAGCACAAACTTTAATAGCAATTACAAAATTAACATCATATAGGCACCAGCTAATGAACATTCTAAATTCATACTAGTGGGTATTCTAGTTTGTAAGTAAATTATCCACAGTACTCATTTTGTAATAAGTGGCAAGATAAATCCCCCCCCCCCCCCCCGTTTGTAGTGGTCATTACCAGAACAGGCAGAGAAAGTCTTGGTTACATTAGATATACTGTTGGACTTATTATCCATAGCTTGTTTTCATATATACACCCTTTGAGTGTTCTTAAGGTATGTCCTACATATTGGTATCCATTTTTTAAAGTTAAAGAGCATTCCTAGAATTACATTTGAATGTTTGATGGTGTATGTTTTCCCAGTTGCAGAACAGATAAATGGACAAATAAACAGGTAATAAACCATCTCCATATACACTTAAACATATCTATATATGTTAATCATGTGTGTTCTACTTCACCCCCACCCCTTAAAAAATTACAAATATATTTCCAGAGGTCCTACATCTCCTTGAAGCAAATTTATGACCCTTCGCCAATCTAGAATCGCTTCTGTAAGTCTGATAGATTCTTTTATATAATCATTTTAATCTGGGATAACTGGAAACATGACATCAATATGAAGGATAAAATCTCTGAAGATCAAGAAACCTTACCAAAGGATTTAGCATTGTGACATGATTGGGAGGTTTTTGTGGACTCATGCTGGGCCTGTACAGAGTTATGGAGGGTCTGTACAGAGTTATGGAGGGCCTGTACAGAGTTATGGATGGCCTGTACAGAGTTATGGAGGGCCTGTACAGAGTTATGGATGGCCTGTACAGAGTTATGGAGGGCCTGTACAGAGTTATGGAGGGCCTGTACAGAGTTATGGAGGGCCTGTACAGAGTTATGGATGGCCTGTACAGAGTTATGGAGGGCCTGTACAGAGTTATGGAGGGCCTGTACAGAGTTATGGAGGGTCTGTACAGAGTTATGGAGGGCCTGTACAGAGTTATGGATGGCCTGTACAGAGTTATGGAGGGCCTGTACAGAGTTATGGATGGCCTGTACAGAGTTATGGAGGGCCTGTACAGAGTTATGGATGGCCTGTACAGAGTTATGGAGGGCCTGTACAGAGTTATGGAGGGCCTGTACAGAGTTATGGAGGGCCTGTACAGAGTTATGGAGGGCCTGTACAGAGTTATGGAGGGCCTGTACAGAGTTATGGAGGGCCTGTTTGAAAGCTTTAATGAGAGAGGGTAGGGGATACCATCTATCCAAAAAGTGATTTCAGTATTGCAGAATTCCTGGACAAATCTTAACAAAAATTATCAAAATTACAAAAACTAAAAAATATGTCTTAGTCTAAGAAACTGTCTTACAGGTATACGCCTGCAATTTTGTGTTGGCTGAACATTTTAATTGAGTTGTGCTAACTGCCCCGCTCTGCCCTTCAAACAAATATTAAGGTAATTACTGGAAATTTCTGCATGCTCACATGTAAACTTTAAGTTCAAACTATTATTGTTGACATACATCATGAATTGTCCAAACATCTCACTAATCCATGTCCAAATCAATAATAAGATTGTCTTTGCAGTGACCATAATAACGAATGTATTCTTTAAAGGGGTTGCCATCATTGTATACATAATTATGCTCTCACCAGCCCATATACAGGTTGCCATATGCTGGAGCAAATTCCGCTTACATAGCTGTTCTGCGCTTTTGCAAATAGTACATATCATCAAACAGAAAAAACATATGCGTCAAAAGGAATTCAATTATATACAAGATAAGTCTCTTAAGTTTAAGTTCATGATACTGTAGTTATTCAAATTAAAGCTGATTAAACCTTGTTAATGTGATATAAAGGAACAGAAAGATGTCAATGGTCACCCAGTGGTAGGAAGTGTGCCATGTCATTGATTATGTAAGGTGACAGTATTAGATACCAGTGGTTCTTAAAACAAGTCATAAACTTTTTATTTAGAGAATGTAGAACAATGCAAATATTCAGCAGTTACTGACGCACACAGCCAGTGCTTTACCCATTAAGGGTCAATAAATGAACATTGGATTTAGTCAACTAAGTGTCCAACCCCATTTATCAGGCCCTTCAATTGAACCTAGACAAACTACAGTAGTCCCTATGTCTGTCACTTAAATTCCCACTCTGTGGGTAGTACACCCATGACTCTAAAGGTGGCCATACACGCACCGATATTATTGTACGAAACCTCGTTTCGTACGATAATCGGTGCGTGTATGGCATGTTGGCGAGTCGACCGATATTGCAGGAAGCTGCTGATATTGGACGACTCGCCGATCGGACCAGTTTGAAAATTTTGATCGGGCGCCATAGAAGGCGCCTGACCAAAATTCTCCCTTCAGAGCTGAATCGGCAGAAGGAGGTAGAAATCCTATTGTTTCTACCTCCTTACCTGCCGATTCAGCCCTGAATGGTGTGTGGCGGATCTTACGATGTTTCGTGCGACCGATGGTCGTACGAAACATCGTCAGATCGCCATGTGTATGGCCACCTTTATACTCCTAATTCTCCTCGGTGGAGCTTCAGGGAGCTCACTATCTAACCCTATCTCTTACTCCTGGGGTGGGCTATGCTCACACTAACTTCACTTACTGGGCCTACCTTTGCCCGGGCCCAAACTGCACCCACCATTCAGGAAGGTGGGCTCCAAAGAAAGGCAGTGCACATGTTGGCTAGAATAGAATGACATCTACTGGCCAGTTGTTGAATTTCCAAGAGAATATTTTAACCCAGAATTAAGAAACAGCTGTCTCTCCCAACTGTAATTTAAGACCAACTTGGCTGGCCAAAACTTTAGGGGGCTGCCTTTATAAAGGGTAACTACCTTCAGTCCCCTACAAATGCATTATGTGATATATATGTTCACTATTCACTAGTTAAGTCCAGCATTGTTTCAACAAGCTGCAAAACATTGATAGAAAGTGTCACTGTAAAAACCAGTCCTGGCCGACAACATCCTGCTTTACTATACTTGCCACACTTTGAGCTTACAAATGCTTCTCTGCAGACCCTGGACCTTGTGAAGTCGCTTCTACTGCTACCCTCTAAAGATATCTGAAAGTCAAAGTATCATAACTAATTCATGTTCCCTGAGATTCTTCTAGCAGAGGTATGCCTCCTTCGCTAATGTAGAGGACCCTAATTCAATTTTGTGGTCAGTGGCAAAAATGTCTACGTAATATACAGATCTGATACCTTAGGATATGCATTGTTTTGTAGTCTTTACCACTATTCTCCCTTCCAGCAACAACAACAATGCTAATTATTTTTTTAATTTTGCAACTGTGGCAATTCTTAATTTAAAGTCTGATAATGTAATATTATCTAGGGCATTTTAGTAGAAAAAAAAGTAAAATGGAAATGAAATCCGTTCATGCTATGGAAAATTCATTTTTCACGAAAGCATAAAATCTACATCAGTTTAAAAAAATGGAAAGAAAGAAAAAGAAAAATGACATTTAAATGTTCTTGACCAAAACAAGTAAATGTGCCAAAGGGGCTTTTAAACAGCTTGCTGCGTGCTAATTGGACAGAATTCTTTTTTTATATGCTAACCTTTGCACAGCTGTGTTTATAACATTGCTTGCAAATTTTAAGATGCATTACTTAAGATATACTTTCTGCGGTAATTGTGGTTTGGGAGGCCTGATGCTGGAAAGAAGGCCTTTTGTTTTGTGTACTGGCAGCACCAATAACACTTCCTTATGATGATATTAACCCCTTGTTAGTTATATTTGTCCCCTTCTGAGCAGCTATGGGCATCACTAGCTTACTAAACATGGCTTCCTTACATTGTTTTGGAGAGATCACTGCGCTTTTATGTGACATAAGGCAGCCCACTGACCATTTTAGAATGGCTCAGAAATTCAGATTCCAGCTATAGATTGTTGTCAGTTTGTGAACACTGGCATGTAAGGGATTACAATGGGGTGGCTGCTAGCCAATATCATGTGGCTCTCTCCTTTTAGGATTTCACTGATGTAGGCATGTTACCAGAGAAAATCACCATGGTAAGGCTGGCTCTGAATTTTATGTAGAAAGCGTCAGTCCGTGCTAACTTTTGTATTATTAAATTGGGTACTTCCTATTCTTACCGCAATAGCGCATATTCTGGGAGGTCTTAGGTTTTTGTGGTGTTACAGTTTTCTACCTGGATATGAATGTGGGGCTTCTAGCCAGAGAATTGTACAAAGCTTAAGGTCCTACAGCTGGTATTGCTAACAGTGCTGGTTCATTGGGCTCTGTGCAGTCCTGAAGCACTTAGATGTCTAAGGGGCCGAGTCACTAAAGTCCAAAAAACTAGTGATATTTATAGCATGCGCTAAAAATATTATCACTTCTTATTTTTTGAGAATTTATTATCAATTCACTAAAAAGACACTTGTCAGAATTAAGAAGCAATGTTATTGTCGTTATTTATCTGGCGATTACATATTTTTAATCATTATTTTAAACCATGCAATATATTTATGCGTTATTTCGTGGCACGTGATATTAGCGCACGCTATTACGCACGGAACCGTTACTTTCTGAAAACTACTGTTCTGAAAATAACCATTTCCCTGAAAACTGGAGGATGCATCACACTAGGAAGATCACATGCTTGAAAAAATCCGACTGCAAACTCCATCTTGTCAGCACAGACAATCACCAGCTGCAATTTTGTTTAGTAACGCCTACTCCTGGGAGGCGTTAAGTTTCACAGTAATTATCGCCACATTTTATGCTTTTAACGCTTTAAACATGTCTGTGAATTATGCATTAGAATTATTTCTATTAGATAATTACCTCAATGCAATGGAAAAAACGCTTTGCGATAATCAGGATTTTTGCGCCTGCGATATGAGTAGTAACGCATGCAACATGACTTTGATGAATCCGTACTTAATTATCGAACACTTTTTAACGCATAAAACTATGCGTTAAACGTTAACGACCTTTAGTGAATTGACCCCTAAGTCTATTAGACAGTTGTTTCTGTTCCCAATGTTCAGTCTATAGCTACAAACAACAGACACGGCTGTTGCCAGTTTTTCCAGATCAGCAGAGGAGTTTGCTATCAATTCCATTCAATTTCTGTTGTGTTTGGTTTACAGTTTACAGAAGCAACTAGGCCTTAAAAAGTGGGATTAGCAAGGGCCATAACCAATGAGCATCCTATTGATTAGCAGAAATCTGCAGGAATCCAGCAGCCCATGTGCTACAAGCCTTATAGAAGCAACAGCAGTGATTTTTGCTAGGAAGGGGAGCCACAAATACCTATTACATTACGTTACATAGGGTTGAAAAAAGACCAGAGCCCATCAAGTTCAACCCTTTCAAGGAAACTCAGCACACACAAACCTATACTGACCTATCTATACACTCACATACATAAACTATATATACAACCATTAATACTAACTGTAGATATTAGTATCACAATAGCCTTGGATATTCTGCTTGTTCAAAAACTCATCCAGGCCCCTCTTAAAGGCATTAACAGAGTCTGCTATTACCACATCACTAGGAAGGGCATTCCCCAACCTCACTGCCCTCACTGTGAAAAACCCCCTACGCTGCTTCAAATGGAAGCTCCGTTCCTCTAATCTATAGGGGTGACCTCTGGTGCGTTGATTGTTTTTATGGGAAAAAGAACATCCCCCATCTGCCTATAATCCCCTCTAATGTACTTGTACAGAGTAATCATGTCCCCTCTCAAGCGTCTCTTTTCCAGAGAAACAACCCCAACCCCGACAGTCTAACCTCATAGCCTAAATCTTCCACCCCCTTTACCAGTTTAGTTGCACGTCTCTGCACTCTCTCCAGCTCATTAATATCCTTCTTAAGGACTGGAGCCCAAAACTGCACTGCATACTCAAGGTGAGGCCTTACCAGGGACCTATAAAGAGGCAAAATTATGTTCTCATCCCTTGAGTCAATGCCCTTTTTTATGCAAGACAGCACTTTATTTGCTGTAGTAGCCACAGAATGACACTGCCTGGAATTAGACAACTTGTGATCTACAAAAACCCCTAGATCCTTCTCCATTAAGGAAACCCCCAACACACTACCATTCAGTAGATAGCTCGCATTTATATTATTTCTACCAAAATGCATAACTTTGCACTTGTCCACATTGAACCTCATTTTCCAGTTTGCTGCCCAGTTTTCCAATTTTGTCAAATCGCTCTGCAAAGCGGCAGCATCCTGCATGGAACTTATAGTTTTGCACAATTTAGTGTCATCAGCAAAAATAGAATTCAGTTACAGGTTCAGCACATTGCAACCTTTCTCAAGGTTTCCTCGACATAAAGCCCCATCGATCATTCCCTCACTGCCTGCTCTAGACTCATATAGTAAGAGTTACTGGTCTGTTGCTTGTGGGCTATTACTGCTGCATTTAACTGATCTTGTGGCCCCTTTGCTTGTTATTTGACTATATAACTCCTGCCTGCCCTGGCCTCCTGGCTGTGACTTTGACTATATTCCTGTCAGGTAAATCTGTCTGTAGTTGTTGTTGTGTCTTACCGATAAAGTTCTTTCATAGTTTACCTAGTCATATATTCTAAGTGCTACTCTATCTTAAGTAGACTTTACATGCTCTCTGTTCTCCAGTTCTATTACAACCTTCTATATTTGGCATCACCACTTGCTCTGTGACAAGCAGGAAGATCCACTCCTCAAAAAAGTACAGTTATAGTCAGATGATGTTGTGCCAAATCTCTTCTAGAAAGTAACACTGTCAACCATAGCCGCACAGTCTGGGCAATCCCTATGTTTCCTATTAGGAGATGAGCACACCAACATCCCTTACTAATGAAGTTCCCCTGATTTCCATTCTGTTCCATGGGACTTGTACGCTGGATGTAATATTGTTTACTTAAAATAATAAAGAACCACTCGGAGACCAGAGCTGGGTGGAATATAATGGCCGCAGCTTATTTATTAAATCTCACCAAAATAAACACAAAATGAACCAAGCACGCCAGAATAATAACTCTTCCAGCTGCCTTATTTTAAATCTTTTGACTCCGCCTTAATGCCAGGCCAGGAGCATATCAAATTTGTTTTAACTCTCCCATTAATTTTAGACCAACATAAACACCTCCAAGCTGCGACAATATATATATATATATATTTTTTTTTTTTTTTTTTTTTTTTTTTTTATAATACAACTACTGAATTACAATCATTACAAAGTAAACACTAACATGGGGTGGGTGGGTGGGAACGTCTTAAGACCGCTCCTGATGGAAGGTGAGCCTGTGCCCAAGAGCTTGCCCTTTTATACCCCCCGTACCCTGTACATGTGACTCCTTGTAGCCAATGTTCTGTCAGCCCCTAAACTTGCCATGACCCCTTGCCCAGCTGCTGCTTAATTTTCATCAGGAACCCCATTACCCACCAGGTGTGTTATCATTAACCCTGCCACTGCTGCTCCCCCCAGCTACAGTCCCATGCTACCTACAGCCCTAGATTAGGCCCTCCGTCTACATGGGACTTGTACGCTGGATGTAATATTGTTTACTTAAAATAATAAAGAACCACTCGGAGACCAGAGCTGGGTGGAATATAATGGCCGCAGCTTATTTATTAAATCTCACCAAAATAAACACAAAATGAACCAAGCACGCCAGAATAATAACTCTTCCAGCTGCCTTATTTTAAATCTTTTGACTCCGCCTTAATGCCAGGCCAGGAGCATATCAAATTTGTTTTAACTCTCCCATTAATTTTAGACCAACATAAACACCTCCACGCCAAAGCATCGCCCTAGCGATTTGCTTTGGCACCCTTCCATTTTAATATGGCTAACTCAATTGCATTCTGTAGCCCCAAATTGAAGATATCTAAACCTATGTCAGATAAATGAACACCGTCATTTAGGTAAAGGCCATTACCACCCAGCTCCAGGTCTGTGTGTCTATATGTGAGTAGTTTTAACTTTGCAGTAAATTTAGAAACAGCATTATTAATTTTCTTACGACACTTTTCTAAAGGTTTTGTGGTGGGAGACTGTAGCCAAACAATCCGTGCCACAATCTCAGACCATAGAAAAACAACCCCAGGAAAAAAGAAATGCATTTGTGCTAAATCCCGCCTTATATAACGAATAAGTTCAATAGACTTCTCCTTACCAATATCATTACCCCCTAGGTGGAGAATTACAACGTCTGGTGTACCCCATTTAGAAATCATTTGAGATAACAAAGGGAACCAGTCATGCCAACTGGCCCCCCCTTTACCTAACCAATTTATTCTAACCTCCTTCTCCTTGAAGTTAAGATTAGCTCCATAAGAACGATGTACTGCTCTTCTCTGTGCCCTGTGTATGTAGGAATGTCCTATTATGAAGACTGACACCATATTCGATTCTGAAAAAGAAATTAACAATTATCCACTAACTCTGGACGTATGTAGAGTTTGAACCTATCAGATTTCCATCTACCTAACTTCTTAATCACCTCTTCATTGGAACCATATAAAGACAATTGTGTAGCAGCACCAATTCTAAAGGAGTGAGTGCCATAGCACTCCTGATCCAAGCCAATTTTGGCAATAGTATTCCTCAGCACTTTAGAAAATTGAAATTTAGATACAAATTCCCCATTTTGGTGTATGAAGAGTGGACCAGGCTTTGGGCCTCTAATATTGGCAAACTCCACATATGCCTTCACTGGGCAAGCTTGGTGGGAAAAACAACCTAACCATATCAGTTCCCCTTTTCCTTCTATATCAGTTTTTGACTGTTTTATCTTAATTTGCAATTTATTTGCGATAACAGCAGTGTCAGCTAAATTCAAACCCCCTGGCCTATTTTTACTAGGAGATACTATTTCACCAACTCTCAAAGCACCAAAGAATGCAACAATGTATAACAATTTAAACAGGACATACTCGTAAACTGAAAGACATATTTGTTTCAATTCTTTCAGTATCAATAGTAACAAATTCAAAGTAATAGGTTTTCGTTTGTCACATAGTGGTTTTCCTTTTTGATAGCCTTTAAGAAGTTGTTTTACAATCGTCTTTTTCGTAAGATCTGGCCTATCAAAAAGCTTGAAAAAGAAAGAAATTCCAGCCATGTATTTTTTAATGGTATTAGGAGATTTTTCCTGCTGTTGTAACTGCAATATGAACTTAATCAAATTGTCCAAATCAGAGTTTTTAGTGTTTTGCTTTAACTGCTGATTCCACAAGCTCCAACTGCTTACATATGCTGACCATGAATTAACTGATATGGAATTAGCAATTATAACTCCTAATCTGTTCAGATCAAGCCCCAGAGATGAGTTGGGCAGCCAATCCCGGTCTCCTCTGCATGAGGTACCAAACGTTTGAAGATATCTAGCTGAAAACGTGAAAGAGAATCAGCCACTTTGTTTTTACAACCCGGAATATGTTTAGCTTTGAGCCAAACGTTTAATTCTAAAGTTTTAAGTACTATTTGCCTGAGTATGGCAATTACTGGTGGAGATTTTGCTGATAATTTATTGATCACTTCCACCACACCCATATTATCACAATGTAGCAGGATTCTCTTATTGGCCAATTGTTGGCCCCAAATATATAAAGTTACAAGCACTGGGAAAATCTCCAAAAGAACCATGTTTTTAGTAAACCCAACTTGTAACCAGGATGATGGCCAAGGCTCAGCACACCACTGACCATTAAAGAAAATACCAAACCCTGTGGATGCAGCAGCATCGGTAAAGAGGTTAATAGCAGAATTATCCCTAAATTCCTCTTGCCAACAGGACCTACCATTAAAAGTTTCTAGAAATGCCTGCCATATTAATAAATCCTCTTTTACTGGAGTTGGTACCCGTATATGCCAGTTCGGGTTTTTTATGCCTGCCGTTAAGGCTGTCAACCTCTTATTAAAAATTCTGCCCATTGGGATAATCTTTGTAGCAAAATTTAAGTGACCAATTAATGACTGAAGGTGTTTAAGTTTTAACTTTTTAACTTTTAACGTTGATGCCACTAAACTACGTAATTTAATCAATTTATCTTCTGGCAGGCGAAACTGCATAAGATTTGTGTCTATTTCTATACCTAAAAATTGAATAACCTGGGTTGGATAAATAGTCTTATCTTGAGCTAAAGGGATACCAAATTCGTTGGCTAAATTAATGAAAGTATTTAACAGTACTTGACATGTTGTAGTACGAGACGGGCCAACAAACAAGAAATCGTCTAAGTAATGAGTAATGTAATCAGATTTCGTTATAAATGATACCGACCATTGTAGAAAAGTGGCAAATGCCTCAAAATAGAAGCATGATAACGAACAGCCCATGGGTAAACATTTATCAAAATAAAACCGCTCCAAAAAATGAAAACCTAACAAGTGATAACACTCTGGATTTATAGGTAATAGCCTGAAAGCTGCCTCAATGTCAGTCTTGGCCAGCCATGCTCCACAGCCACATTCCCTTATAATCTGGATCGCTTTGTCAAATGAAGCATATGACACCGTACACAATTCGGGGTCTATGCCATCATTTATAGAGAAACCCTGTGGGTATGACAAATGCTGTATTAAGCGAAACGATCCCGGCACTTTTTTGGGGACTAAACCCAGCGGGGAGACCCTAAAATTTAAAAATGGTGGTTCCATGAAAGGTCCCTCCACTCTATTTAGGTTGATTTCTTTTTGAATTTTAGCTTGCACTATGTCTGGCCTCTCATTTGCAGATTTTAAATTATTAAATATAACTGGCGAAAACTTATTATCATCTGAAGGAATCCAAAACCCATTAGAAAAACCTTCAAATAGCAGCTGCGCTCTCTGCTGGTTTGGGTATAATCTTAGGAAAGGCAGCATTTTTGCCACCTTCACTGGAGTTGTCACTTTTTGTGGGCTGCTCTCTTGCTTTTCCTGTATTGGAAAGAAATCTTTTAATACAACGAAAAGCAGGATGCTGTCCCGTGCAAACTGCACACTCATGTTTGAATCTGCAATTATTTTGGAACTTACAAACACTTTCATTATATGCCCAGCAGCAATTGTATTTTTGCTGACCAGTTGGAGTCTTATGACCTACTGAAGGGGTTTGAGGCCTGGGAACTAACATGCCCATCCATAAATCAATATCTTTTACACCCCATTTCAATGTTCTATGGATAGACATTTTCTGACGAAATTTATCGTCGTAAATAAACCACGCCACCCCGCCGTAGCTTTTGTAAGCCTCCAATATTGTGTCAACATGCTTAAATAACCCAGGTGCTAAACCAGGCTGCTTCTCTGTCAAAATGTTAGCATAAATACAGAAAGCCTGTAGCCAGTTAGAGAAAGTTCTAGCCACAGGCCTTCTGCGATCTTCCTCATTATCTCCCTTCTTCTCATTTTTTAAAAACTCCTTAGAAGATGGAAGTAATGACAAAAGATCGATATAATCACCTTTTACTATCTTATCCCTAACCGTGCTAGACAGATGCAGACCTAACGGAGTAACTTCACATATAAAAGCATCTTTAAAGCTCAGCTCTGATACCCCTGCGCTTGAATTACTTGCCGCTGCGCCAGGAGAGCTGTTGGATAGGAAAGATAGTAAGCAGGATTTGAAACCAGGCAAAAAACTGTCTAACTTACCAATATCCTGCAGGATAGCTGAATCAGATGGGTGGCTTGAGGGCGATGCTTGAGGTACTCCGTCTTGAGGCAGTTGGGTAGGACCGGAGTGAAGGCAGCTGCTTGTACTGGGTGTTGGTTGAGCAGTGCTGCTGCTTCCTGGCAGTGGAGATGCTGCTTCCCAGCTATTTGAACCTGCTGCTGGTCTGCCGGACGCCAGATGTTGGAAGACCCCAGTGCTGCCGGCAGGTGTGAAGCTGACTTGCGCAACCCCAGCGCTGAAGGGGTTAACAGCCTGGGAGTCCGCGCTGTGAAGCCCGTGCTGCTGCTGTTCTGCTGAGCTGCTGGTGGGCGGAGCCATCGGCGGTGACATGGAAGGCCAGGGCGGGCAATGGGCGGGGCTAGCTGCTGCTGTGCTGGCTGGCTGCTTGTTGGGACCCGGCGTCGTCGCTAAAGCCCGCCTCTTCGCGTCACTCCTGGCTGGGCGTGCTCCTGTCGTGCGCGCCCCTGCTGTGCGCGCCCCTGCTGTGCGTGCTCTCGTAGCCGGCTTCCGCTTCCTCCCTGCTCCAGTGCTGCGAGAAGGCACAGATGCTGCTGCAACCGGCGGCGGTGGTTCTGGAGCTCCCGAATCCGCCGATTCCTCCGCTTCTTCGGATGGGCAGGCTTCCATCTCCCCGACTTCCAGGTGCTTTTGCTGCTGAAAGGCTTTCCAAATAGCGTCTCGGCCGGTATCGCTGCTTATCCAGCGGAGTAGCTCTTCAGACGACAGCTCCCTAGCAGAAGCGGCGGAGACCAGCTGGGACATCATGGTGGGAACGTCTTAAGACCGCTCCTGATGGAAGGTGAGCCTGTGCCCAAGAGCTTGCCCTTTTATACCCCCCGTACCCTGTACATGTGACTCCTTGTAGCCAATGTTCTGTCAGCCCCTAAACTTGCCATGACCCCTTGCCCAGCTGCTGCTTAATTTTCATCAGGAACCCCATTACCCACCAGGTGTGTTATCATTAACCCTGCCACTGCTGCTCCCCCCAGCTACAGTCCCATGCTACCTACAGCCCTAGATTAGGCCCTCCGTCTACATTCTATCATTATGACTTCAATTTCTGTTTGCCAGAAATCTAGGTCATACAGATGTGCAGTTTTTTAGTATGGATTTTCTCAGGAAGCTCAGAGTATTTCCTTTAATCCCAACTATCAAAACAGGTTTATTTTGCTCTGTTAGAGGATATCAAGTCAAATGAAGGAACTGTGTATGTGTGAGATCAAGCAGTGCATATTTTTAAATATGTGGGAAAGGGCATTTGTTGTACTTCAGTCCCTCCAAATATGTCCCTGATAGAAAGTAGACAAGAACCTGACAATCTGCATTTTATTGTGTGAAAATAAGAGGATAATGAACAAAACATGAAATGCCGTTTTCTCTTGATTTGACACAGCTGCTACAGCTCAGTAGCAAATGATAAATTGAAATCTCAATTAAATCTTTGAAATTAGTATCAAATACCAAAGTAAAGCACTGACAGACAAGTGTATACAAAGGAAACTATGGGAAATGGAGCCTCAATCACATGCATTGCCCACCGGGTTTTCCAAGTTTGGCTCCCAAGGGTAGAAAATATGCCTGATATTTATGTAAGGCACTTAATGGGCAACTGTCATTATTAGAACAAAAATCTATTAACTGTAGTGGGAGTTTAATAAATATGTTTCACAAATAGTCCATTATTTTTTTCCAACAGTTGTTTAAATATATAATGATTTATTTGTAAGCTCCTCAACCAAACATGTTTTATTTTATTGCAAACAACACACACATGCTGTAAGTAGCTGACAGATTACACCCGCTCTGACTGGTTTATTCCAGCGTGAGTCAGCGATTAGCAAATCACAAGTGACATACAGCATGCTTGATTTGTTTTAGCAGGAAAAATGTTGCGTTGAGGAAGCACACTAATAAACCATTCCTATACAAGAACATAATGAAACCCTTTGGTGAAAAAAAATGATTTGCAATCCAATACAATATAGGAATAGAATTTAACATGGGCAGTTCCTATTTAAAACAGAAGTGTTCATTTACATTGGAAGGGCAAAGTGGACCTTACAACTTGTGAGTTGTGCCCACCAACCATAGGTGCAGTTCTTCGTGCTTTCTTGAATGGAGCACAAAATGTTGTGCCCTTTTGTTTGCAGTGATGGCATACTACAAAACTGTCACACAGGAAGAACATGGGCATCCCCTAGAGCAGTGATCCCCAGCCAGTGGCTTGGGAGCAACATGTTGCTTACCAACCTCTAGGTTGCTCCCAGTGACCTCAAAGCAGATGCTTATTTTTGCATTCTTGACTTGGAAGCAAGTTTTAAAGCATAAATACCATGTGTTCTGTCAAACAGAGACTCCTGTAGGCTTCCAGGCTGCATAGGGGTTACCAAATAGCCAATCACAGCCCTTATTTGGCACCCCCATGAAGCTGTTTCATGCTTTTATGTTCCCCAACTCTTTTTACATTGGAATCTGGCTCACAGGTAAAAAAAAAGGTTGGGGACCCCTGTCCTAGAGCCTTAAGCCTAGAAGAGAAGGAATGGTAAAATGACTGCAGAGTTCCAAATCATTGGTCAATCCCCCGTGATTTTTGTTGCTTACCTGCTACACTGGGCTGGCATTCCTCTATTTTAAAAAATATGCCAGCCCAGCCCAGTCTCTTTGCTGAGCATCACACTGCAATTTTATTTTGTTTTCCTAGGTTTCTCCTGCCGTACAAATATCTATGCACCTGAAAAAATTGGAAAAGATGGTAGTGCAGCACTCAGCAAACAGTACCCCAAGGTGGTGCATGTTTTGAATAGAGGAATGCCATCCCGGGGTAGAACCCAAGCAACTAGGGTCACTGGGGAGTGCTGTACAATGTGGCATCCCCAGTGGTTTTACCTTTCCTTCTCTTTAATTCATTCTAAAGGCAGATGTTAAGTGCAAGCCGCACTCTGTAGCCTTATGCTGGATTTTAAATCCATGACTAGAAATTCCATTACTAGAAAATCATTGCCTGCCTTTTAGGAATATCTCATTTAGTTCCAAGTCATTAAACTAACTTTAGAGAAAATGTAGCACAGCAATATATGTTATTTGTATTCATTTCTCAGTTACTGCACCAACATTTGAGAGAAGCATTTTCCAGAAAAAGCAGAAATGGAAAATGATGGTTCTTTATAGATTTGGTGTTTTAACACCTAGGGGGAGATGCACTAAGACCCGAATGCTCCAAGTGTATTCTCGCCGTTTTTTTCGCGGCCGCACAAATAATTCAGAAAGGCTCTTCCGCTGTTTACAATGGTCAGTACGAAAATTTCGTGCCTTTCAGATCGCCAATACGATATTATCGTGAGTAATACGATTTTTTCGTAAGCATTTTAGGGATATTTGCGATCTTCAGAAATTTTTGTTTCCAATCCGAATTTTTCCCATTTGTGATTTGAATTCGTGGTTTAGTAAATCTCCCCCCTAGTATAGTAGAACTGTAAAGTTTAAAGTTCTACTTTAGATGACATCTCGATATATTTTATATATATTTTATTTTTCACTTATGCATTGTTTAAGTATATGGCAGGTCATTATCTGCAAGGAGATTGTATGTAATTTTCACGTCTGTGCGGTTTGCTCTCCAGTTTCTGTTCCACACTCCAAAAACCTACTGGCGGGTTAATTGGCTCCTGATAAAACTGGCCCTAGTCCTTTGTACACTGCAGAATATGTCAGCTCTATATGAATAAAAAGGAAGAAAGGGGATAATTCCTTCTATGGTGCATCCCCAGCTTGTGTGGCTTGTGCCTAATGTCATCTGGAGACACCGTGTGACCTAGGCAACCATCCGCTCTCCTTACTCCCCCCTCCCCGCGCATGCGTATGTACATGTGAAAGCGTTACGTGCCTACCACACCCCCACCAATGGCGCGCTAGGCCCGGGCCTCTTCTGCCTACCCCTAGTTCCGGTCCTGCTTCTGGTATATTGTCATAAACAGCAGTGCAGAGTGGGGCAGTAAAAACTGCTTTTTATGTCAATTCCATTTAAATAACTTTAATACCACTTACATTTTTTAATGAATGTATATTGGAAAGTTGCTTAGAATTACATTTTCTTTCATTGGGCAAAATTGTTTGGGGGGATTTCCTTCACCTTTAGGACTTGTGTCTAGTTTAGTTAGTGTCCCTTTAAAGGTAACATTAGGACCATGCAAGAGATCCCATTACAGGAAAGTATAACACGGAATGCATTTTTTTATTCCTGAGAAATATTATTCGTTTAATACTTATATTAAACTGGAGCCAGACGTAAATGAAACCAATATGAGTCCAATTCCCTGTCCAAAAGATTACTCTACTTTAAATACTGTTCTTGGATGTAGACAGATAAAAAAAAGGAAATTATGTAAAAGCAGGTATTAGAAAACTGCAATAAAAAAGAACAGGCTGTCTTGTATTAGTATCAGCTAAGCAGTAAAACATTTATTATGAAGTAAGCTCCATTAAAACAGTAATAATTGTAAACAATAATAAAGGGGGAAAAAAAGAAAACAGCAAGTTTTCAGCTGCCAAATCCTGGAAAATAAATGGATATGCATTACAGGGGGAGTATAAGGAAATAATAAGGCTGACTTACCTTGAACATTTCTTAGCGTCTCTTAACTGCTTCCTGACTGCAGGGTGAGCAGCTGCTGTAGCAGCAAATGATTTATACATTGGAAAGGATGTCATTACTAAAAAGGGGTTAAACACTGCATTGTTACTAAAAATCATCCCTTTCAATATTAATTAATATTACCATAAGCAGCAGTGTTTCCAAGGGGCAGATTTACTAAGACACGAACACTCGGAGAGTTCATTCAAACGCTCCGAGCATATTTTCACCGAATTTTTCGCCACTTGCGCGACATTTTGACACCTGCGCAACTTTTTCAAACGCTTGCGCAACTTTTTCGGATGCTTGCGCAAAAATATGGAAAGGTTTTCCTGCTGTTTACAATCGTTCGGTATGAACGCGACATATTGACGCCCGCGCAACTTTTTAGGACGCTTACGCGACTTTTTTGGATGCTTGCGCAAAAAATATGGAAAGGTTTTCCCGCTGTTTACAATCGTTCGGTGCGAAAATTTCGGGATTTTCGAATGGCCAATACGATATTAACGTGACTAATACGATTTTTTCGTAAGCATTTTTGTGATATTTGTGAAATTTTCGTATCCAATCCGAATTTATTCCATTCGGGATTCGAACTCGTGATTTCATGAATGTGCCCCTAAGTGTTCGCAGGAGAATTTTAGACTGAGTTGAAAACATTAGAAATCTCTATGGTTCTTCCTCAAGCAAATTTTACATGCCTGATGAAGATTTACTTGATGAGGGAAATTATGGGGCATTTTTGTCTCTATTGAGCGAGTTAGAGACAATTGCGACACTTGCTCATTAATGAGGCTTTCTCGGTCTACTCTGAGACACTTTTTATGTTGTCTTTTAGATTTGGGTTTGCAAGCCACACTGTTACACTATATGGTTATAAGTATCCAGACACCTGCCTGTCCAAAATATAGTAACCAAGCCAAGGGTATGTACAGTATATGTAGGTGGTCCTCTCTTTGCTGCTGTAACAGGTTTTACTCTTTTGAGAACATTGTTATGTTGGAACTTTGTTGGTGAGATTTGGTTTTATGTATACACAAGAGAATAAGTGAGGTTGGGTACTGATGTTGGGGATCAGGCCTGGCTTGCTTCATCCACTCAAATATCATCACGCTCATGTTATATAAATGTTAGATAGACAGTTATTGTAATCCCATGGGTACACTGTGTTTGTTATGCTTGTTTAGTTAAATGTGTAGTTCTTTTACTGTATTCTTTGCTGGGACAAAATACCTCCTGCATAATATGCTTACACACACATAGTAGGGCTCATTTACATCCACAGATGCGGTGGGGAATATGCACTTTTCCTCGCAATAAGTTGCATCTAAAACTACTTTCATTAAAGGTACTTGCGTCTAAATGCAGTCTGCGCATTTCTATATAGTCGCGCTTTGCAGCAATAAGTTCTTCCGGCTTTCCATTCTGAATTGAGTGCTGCTGCGTATATAGATGCATGGCACTGTCTGAACCCTAAAGCTACTGTAACCTCCAGGCAGTAGCTCCAGGGTTGCCTCAGCGTCCTGCGTCAATAGTTGCAGTGCGCTTGCGGCTGAAGATTTGGGTGTACACATAGTTTGCACTCCAAACACCAGAACTGACTTGAGCAAACACCGGAACCAGTGCCATCCAAATTGCAAAAATATTCAGCACAACACCATGCAATGCAATGAGACACATAGCGCAATTGCATCCAATTCAACTGCCAATTGCAAGCACAATGGTGCATAAATTGTGGTGGGGGAATGGCACATTGTGGAAAAAAACATGGCAATTTTATCCAAAAGCACACTTTTCTCACTGCATCAGGGTAAGTAAATGTGCCCCATTTTCTCTTTCCTGCACCACTGGGGGTCTGTGAGCTTTTGGCAATAAAGGCAGTGGCTTGCTTTTACTTGTTGTCAGTGCTAAACCCTTCCTAATATTTTCACCTGTTTCTAGCAGTTTTTCTACTACACATCAATATCCTGGAATAAGTAAGTGTGAGCAGAAAGCAGGTTATTAGATAGGGCCACGTGCATGGAGCACGCTGAAGCTGTCTCTTACACTGAACGTGGCATTGTAAGGAAATTACAGATCAGCCAGGAAAACACATGTATCGTGTAAATGTATCAGTGCTGTGCAGAGCATGTCTGCCAGGACAGCACTGTTGTTAATTAATTGGGTTGTTCAATTAATTAGAGCTTTTTGTTCTTTATGTTTATATTTATTGCGTTCCTAACAACATATTGTGTGGATTTTTTTTTTAGGAAAAATGATCATATTCATGCAATTGTTAGACTAGAATTAGTTTTAAACACTTACTTGTAGTTGAAGGCAACAGGACATCATTAGGAAAATCTCTAAAGTTCAGTAAATCAGACCCAATATCACCACTAGCAAAGATATTTGTCTAAAGCTACAGAATGATTTATACAAACAAAAAAAAGTCTTACAAACAAAGCAGTATATTAATGTCTGTGCCTAGGCAACAAATGTAAATGCAATAAGCTGTATTTGGTTGTATTTAAAGTGACATAAACTCACACCAAAGTAAAATACCTATGCTTAAATGCTCTAGGCAGGTTTGCAGTGCTCATAGCGAGAGGGTTATAGCTGATTTCCACCAGTACAGCAGAGTTATCTAAGGCCCCTGCCAACTTCTTGTGGGTCATTCCACCTCCTGCTCCTTCAACCTAAATCAGGTCTTCAGAATATTGTTAAATATTGTTGCCTTTATCTATAATCTATTAATTACTGTGGAGAAAGCTGTGTGTTTTTGACCTTGGCTGTTTATATATTGCAGGTACATAATAATGCTGTTAAATCCCACTGTCTGAAATCCGTAAGTCAGCATACTGCCTTGGATTCTGCTGCACCTGGTATCATATAGAACTACTAGAGGGCTTGGAATATGGTAGAATATTCTGTACTCGTGTTTATTTACTCCTTGATTATTTTCCCTTACGCAGGTGCAGTTAAATCCTATAATCCCCTTTAACCTGAAGAGCGCTCCAGAAAGTTTGCAGAATGGAACACAGAGCAGCAGGAAGGCAGCTGTATTTCTGAATATGTTTGTTACATGGTCATCAGGATGCACCTATTCTAAACTTGTATGAAAATGAAATAAAATGTCTCAAAAGAATGCCCGGATTTGCTTGGTTAGAAATAGCTGATCCTGCAGATTAGCCTGAGCCTGGCTTCTCCAGGAAGTGCACAGCTTTATTGGAAAAGTCCGTTTGTCAGCCTGAATACCAATGTGAAGCAATATTTATAAGAAAACACTTCCAGAAATATATTGTCTATCTAAAGTGCAAGAGGGAGGACTATGTGATATTAGGACCAGATGTCTGCAATATGAAGAAATGCTTTTCCTCAGACCAGAAATGGTGGGTAAAGCCTGTCTGGGGACTGCTTATACCATTCCCAGCAGAGTCTGCCTAGTGCTTTGATGGACTTCAGCTTGGAGATTAAATCACAGTGTTCATAATATTTATTGTTTCTTTCTGAGTAATGCTAGTTAGCACTCTGCCAATATCTTCTCTCTATTATACTGTATTTTGCTGTATGTCCTGAGTGTTTATATCATTAGATTCGATTTTATACAAGTCTTTATCTAAGTATTTAAGTAATATAAATACAAACCGGATTCCAAAAAAGTTGGGACACTAAACAAATTGTGAATAAAAACTGAACGCAATGATGTGGAGGTGCCAACTTCTAATATTTTATTCAGAATAGAACATAAATCACGGAACAAAAGTTTAAACTGAGAAAATGTACCATTTTAAGGGAAAAATATGTTGATTCAGAATTTCATGGTGTCAACAAATCCCAAAAAAGTTGGGACAAGTAGCAATAAGAGGCTGGAAAAAGTAAATTTGAGCATAACGAAGAGCTGGAAGACCAAATAACACTAATTAGGTCAATTGGCAACATGATTGGGTATAAAAAGAGCTTCTCAGAGTGGCAGTGTCTCTCAGAAGCCAAAATGGGTAGAGGATCACCAATTCCCACAATGTTGCGCAGAAAGATAGTGGAGCAATATCAGAAAGGTGTTACCCAGTGAAAAATTGCAAAGATTTAGCATCTATCATCATCAACTGTGCATAACATCATCAGAAGATTCAGAGAATCTGGAACAATCTCTGTGCGTAAGGGTCAAGGCCGTAAAACCATACTGGATGCCCGTGATCTCCGGGCCCTTAAACGACACTGCACCACAAACAGGAATGTTACTGTAAAGGAAATCACAGAATGGGCTCAGGAATACTTCCAGAAACCATTGTCAGTGAACACAATCCACCGTGCCATCCGCCGTTGCCAGCTGAAACTCTACAGTGCAAAGAAGAAGCCATTTCTAAGCAAGATCCACAAGCTCAGGCGTTTTCACTGGGCCAGGGATCATTTAAAATGGAGTGTGACAAAATGGAAGACTGTTCTGTGGTCAGACGAGTCACGATTCGAAGTTCTTTTTGGAAATCTGGGACGCCATGTCATCCGGACCAAAGAGGACAAGGACAACCCAAGTTGTTATCAACGCTCAGTTCAGAAGCCTGCATCTCTGATGGTATGGGGTTGCATGAGTGCATGTGGCATGGGCAGCTTGCATGTCTGGAAAGGCATCATCAATGCAGAAAAATATATTCAGGTTCTAGAACAACATATGCTCCCATCCAGACGTCATCTCTTTCAGGGAAGACCCTGCATTTTTCAACAAGATAATGCCAGACCACATTCTGCATCAATCACAACATCATGGCTGCGTAGGAGAAGGATCCGGGTACTGAAATGGCCAGTCTGCAGTCCAGATCTTTCACCTATAGAGAACATTTGGCGCATCATAAAGAGGAAGGTGCGACAAAGAAGGCCCAAGACGATTGAACAGTTAGAGGCCTGTATTAGACAAGAATGGGAGAGCATTCCTATTCCTAAACTTGAGAAACTGGTCTCCTCTGTCCCCAGACGTCTGTTGAGTGTTGTAAGAAGAAGGGGAGATGCCACACAGTGGTGAAAATGGCCTTGTCCCCCAACTTTTTTGGGATTTGTTGACACCATGAAATTCTGAATCAACATATTTTTCCCTTAAAATGGTACATTTTCTCAGTTTAAACTTTTGTTCCGTGATTTATGTTCTATTCTGAATAAAATATTAGAAGTTGGCACCTCCACATCATTGCATTCAGTTTTTATTCACAATTTGTTTAGTGTCCCAACTTTTTTGGAATCCGGTTTGTATTTCTGTAAATAGAGCAACAGCAGAACACTGACACCTGGGTCAGCAAGTCTGTTGTACCAGGTCTAAACCACCCATATTTTTAAGGCAACTAAAGTGCTAAGTTACATTCCACATTGATCTGTTATGACCCTTGACATCTTCCAGGGCATAGCACATGAACGGAGACCTCAATAACCCTGCACCAAAAGAGGGGGTACTGTACATGTCCTGAGCTTGCAGAAACAAAGGCAAGCCAGAGAAAATGAAAAGCTGTGTTAACTGGGAATAATAATTTTCATTGAAAGATCCTTTAAAAGATTCTATAATTCGTATTAAAAAACAAAAGATTTGCCTTTGTGTGCTGAGGACTACAACAATAAACATTTACATACAATTAGTGACAACTACATCTAATTCCACAGCCTCTAGCCCAGTTTTCTCCATTACCTAGTGTTTAAATGCAGTACTTCCTTGGGTGCCTCCTATAATAAGAACTGATTTAAGGCAGCCATACACTATAAGATCCACTCATTTGGCTAAATGAGCATATGTTTTCCCTGAGCAGGGCAATATCAGGTTGATCCAATCATTTCACATGTAATAGGATCACATATGATCCAATCATATCACATTGACAGGATGTAGGCCACCGGGGCAAGGACTGTATCAACGATCTGATGCGCTCCTCACCCTAACAGGATTTTTTAACCTGCCCAATCAATATCTGGTCAAAAATTATCAGTTGCATACCTCCCAACTGTCCCGATTTTCGCTGGACAATCCTAATTTTAACAGCTCGGCCCACAGTCCTGGATTCTTACTGAAAAGTCCCTTATTTCCCTTTTATCTCCTGAACTGAATGCCAAAAAAGATACAAAGTTTTTGAAACTTAATTAAATAAGTAGGCTTTTGGCAGATAGCTCAGAATACTTAACAGGCAACCTCTGCACTTAGATACAAATGTAACAGGTAAAGATAAACAGGTCTCTTGGGGGAACAGAGACTTGCATCTTAAAGGGCAATTTCACCTTTTTTTTTTTAGCAAAACTGCAAAACACATAAAACAAGACCCAAAACCCCCAGAAATGTGTTCAAACTTTAAATAACTTACCAATTTTGTAAAATGGAAGTTTTACTTAGGGTGTCATTGCAAAAATAGGTGTGGTCAAGACATTTTTTTACAGCACTTCTGTCCCTCTTTGCATTTTAAATGTTGGGAGGTATGCAGTTGGGCAGTCCCATCTGAGTGCTCCATACAAGGGCTGATAAGCTGCTTTTACCACCTTGCGTATGGCCAACTTTAAACACTCTGTTTGCTTCCTGGACCTAAGCATTAGCAGTCTGAAAATACAATAGAGATCCTAGGTATTCTTTTTTAAATCTGCCTGGTTTGCTGCCTATAAATTGCAGTTGAGTATAATATACTCTGCTGCTGTGGCCTTGTTTTTATTGAATTTATCCCAATATCTGAATTTAAAAGGGGCCAGAGGTCTATAGACTCTTCGGCTTCTTCCCTCCTATTGCAGTCAACATTTGGTCAGGCCTCAGTTGGCTCATGACAAAGTTACACAGATGTATAAAAATACCACACTATACTTATCAGTAATATCCAAGACAATAAATAATAATTCACCCCTAAATTTCACCCTAACTGGCCTTTAGTCCAGGCCCCCTTTCCACTGGTTTAGGCTCCATGTAGGTGATTAGCAGCACAGTTTGGGAGCACTAATTTAGACCATGTCTCTGATCCACCACAGTTACATAACCCTGATCCATGTGAAACCCTACTCATTGTTAATTACCACCAGTCCTTTTGGAGGTGCAGTTCCCAAAAATACCATTGTAATGCATGTTACAATTGAGTTAAATAATGATATGCCTATAAATAATGATGTATGTATATCTTTATTTATAAAGCACTACTTATGTACACAGCGCTGTACAGTAGAATAAAATGCTACATTTCTATGTAATTCTTTTTAAAAGTAAGGAAAGCATTTTGCTATCTGTCGTGAATATTTTGAAAGGGGAGGTTGCTGTTGCAGTGGAGTCTATGAAAAGATTGAGATGGTTGCTGTGACAAGGAAAAGTATAGAAGCTTCCACTAATATAACAAAAAGAAATATGGAACTAAATAAGGTTTCCTGGGCAGAATAACTTGAGATAATATGTTTTGCACATGGAGAACGATCCATAAAATTATTGACCCGGTCTTGTTTTTCCCTTATGTGTATACACAAATATTCAGAAATCTAGAGAACTTTTACTTAGCTGCCTGCTATTATTCTAGTGAAGAGGTCACATTCAGGATGTAGAGTGCACAAGAAGAAAAGACCTGCCGCCTACTTAGTATAAGAGTGTCATTTTCTTATGGGCAAATAATAAGAAAGTTTCTACTAAAATCATAATAACAGTGGCATGTCATTTTACTATAGGAATAAATATAATGGTAAAGATCTGATCTGCTGTTTAGGAAAATCTGATGTTCTTCTGCCATCTACTGGTTTTAAAATTCTATACTTTAACTCATGCATTATTTGGTATAAGTCGTGTGTTTTTCTTCCTGTTCTGAAACCTAATGGCTGATGACAGACCTTAGCCACTAGAAACATGCTGTTTTGAAAGGAGATTCAAATTCAAGTGATGTTGCCCTGTAATAATGCATTTGAGAGCATGCCTCTTTATAAGAAGTAGTTATTTATTTATTTCCTGTTATTTATACAGAGCGGACACATTTTTGCAGTGCTTTACAGAGATTATTCATCATTTACATTAGTCCCTGCCCCAGAGGAGCTTACAATCTAAGGTCTCTATCACATTCACTATGGTAAATTTTATGACCATAGTGATCATTGTATGTTTTTGGGGTGTGGGAGGAATCATAGGAGTACATAGACTGATACTAGAGATGTACTGAATCCCATACTCAGCTCTGAATTAAATACATATGATGGAAATGCACATAGGACAAGAGGTCATGCCTTTAGTATTTTCCCTAAACCAAATGAGTTTTTTAGTGTGGGTGATATAAGGCCTAGGGGCATCCAGCCCGAAACATGTAGTGTGGTACAAAACCAATAAAGTAAATTGCAGCATAGTTCTGCTCTTCTGCTTCCTCCATATTTTCTTTTGATTCGCTACCACACAAGCATTTATAAAAGAGAAGAGCACTCTAAATGCAGAATTACTGCTGCAAAATGCTTTATTACTGACTACCAGTCAGGCATCTGTTGTGTTTGGTATTCAGTAATTTAGAACTTGTTGCAATAATTCTGCATCTAGAGTCCTCTTCTCTTTTATTAATCATTTTGTGGTTACATTGTCAGACTTACAGGAAGTCTGTGAGGATTAATGCACACTTTATTTGCCTGGGCAGAGTGCTGGAATCTCTACAACTAGTGCTTAACACATGCTACCAACTTACAAAAGAGTTTTAAAAAGATGGAAATTTTAGTTGCAAGCAGTTAATGAGACCTAAACAAGCATGTGACCTTGGCATTAAGGCTTAGCAGTGCCCCTGTATGTATTACAGGATTGTAAGCTCTACGGGGCAGGGACCTCCCTCCTCTTGTGTCTTTGACTCTTAACTTATTGCAACTGTATTTATCTTGTCTCTATCTGTATTTATTGTTGTACTTTGCATTTATCTATTATTATCTTAATAATCCCCTGTTTGTATTAATGTATTCTACTGTACAGCGCTGCGTACATAAGTAGCGCTTTATAAATAAAGATATACATACATACATACATTACACTGAGGGCATTTAGGCTTAGCAGTGCCCCTGTATGCATTACACTGAGGGCATTAAGGCTTAGCGGTGCCCCTGTATGTATTACACTGAGGGCATAAAGGCTTAGCAGTACCCCTGTATGTATTACACCGAGGGCATTAAGGCTTAGCAGTGCCCCTATATGTATTACACCGAGGGCATTAAGGCTTAGCAGTGCCCCTGTATGTATTACACCGAGGGCATTAAGGCTTAGCGGTGCCCCTGTATGTATTACACCGAGGGCATTAAGGCTTAGCGGTGCCCCTGTATGTATTACACCGAGGGCATTAAGGCTTAGCAGTGCCCCTGTATGTATTACACCGAGGGTATTTAGGCTTAGCAGTGCCCCTGTATGTATTACACAGAGGGCATTTAGGCTTAGCAGTGCCCCTGTATGTATTACACCGAGGGCATTAAGGCTTAGCAGTTCCCCTGTATGTATTACACTGAGGGCATTAAGGCTTAGCAGTGCCCCTGTATGTATTACACCGAGGGCATTAAGGCTTAGCAGTGCCCCTGTATGTATTACACCGAGGGTATTTAGGCTTAGCAGTGCCCCTGTATGTATTACACCGAGGGCATTAAGGCTTAGCAGTGCCCCTGTATGTATTACACTGAGGGAAATTAACTACATAACTATCTTGAACAAAAGACTTACAGTTGTACATAAAAGTTAATTGTACCCCAGAGTATCATTTTATTGCCTACAAATGCTTGGTGGTCACTGAAAAGAGATACATTGTAAAACTGCTCTTCTGCACAGTAACAGCTTTAACATATTTATGGCAGAGCTCTGATAAAGTTTTATAATCTTCAGCTCTTGTCAGGTAACTACTGTGGTCTTTTCAGACTATGGCTATAATCATTCCCCTCTAAAAACAATGCTGGAGGTGACCGAAGCTATGGTATGAAGGCACCCAAAAGGCACATTTGCAAAAATAAAGTTATTGTCTTTTTTTCTTTTAAGATAGGTAGAATCTCTAGCCAAGAACAGAACATCTAGAGTTAGCGTGGTAGATGCTTAGCAGTATCAGCCAGAATGTGTATATGTTGTTCACTTTTCCCAAATAAGTTTACATTTTCCTTACAGAAATGTAGGAAAGTAGTGCACACACCATGGGAGGATTAAGCAGAGAACAATAATGCTGCTAGGCTGGAAATAAAAAGCTTACTGTGAGTAATTACTTGCTTTTTATTTTGGTACTTTCGTTCTTGTAAGAAAATCTTTTGATGAATGCAGAATGCAATACTTAAGTCTACGATGTCAATCTAGAGACGAGGCCCCTTGATATAATGATGTTTTTCCTTTCTCATCTCTTCACCTCATAAATTATCTTCAGACAGAACAATTTATCATTTTAACGAAGCACTGCTGTGTCCTTCTTTAAATAATTTATTTGCTAGTTATAAAAGGTATAATTAATAACATATTTCTTTCTCTTTGCATTTTTTTTTTACTTTGCATCATTTTTAAAGGGAAACTAGAAGTGTCTTAAAATGTTTTGTCTTCGGCGAAAATAGGAAAGGTCCTTTATAAAAGTCTATCCATATTAACCTAGTGCAAGGTGTCCAAATGTTCCTCCTTTTGATTTCCAAAACATTTACTAATTAAACAGTGATTATCCAATGAAACTCTATCTGAATATTACACAGATGTTTATAGGTTTCTACACATGGAATCTTGGGCTGATAGTTCTTATTGATAGTTAGCTTTTCCACTGTAGATTCAAGATGTACATTCCATCGATAAGTATGGGATCCCTTATCCAGAAACCAGTTATCCAGTAAGCTCTGAATTACAGGATATATCTGTATATAGGTGATCACTGCAGTGAACAATTAAGAGGGTAATAAACGTTACTGAACTGTGAAAATGAAGTAGCTGCTCTGTTGAAGTTTAGCAATAGAATGTTGTGGTCACATTTTGCCTGTAGATTTTCCTTAATGCAATTTATGAGGCAACTGTTCTATTTTGCTAATCAATTAAGTAAGCAAGTTGTGCTCATGTTGCACCAACAAACTCACCAATGGATTATAATGAACTAACTAAGGACACTAATGGACACTGACCGTAACTTTAAAAAGAAGGGTAGGGGAAAGGCTTGTTTGTTTCACATGAAGGTATTTAATCCCACAATGCTTTGTACTTGTACACTTGAGAAAGGGCTCTGCCCGAAACATGTAGTGTGCTGACACTGCCATTAAAATTCCCTGCAGTTTTCAAATGCTGCCTGGAGCTGCTTGATTCCTTTTTGCTGTTTTGATTTTATGTTATACTGTTGGGGTGGTTCACAGACACCTGGAATCTGCAGCCGTATAATACTGATTACTTGTGCTGAACTATAACCCAAAATTTTTTTTCGCTTGTTGCACATCCAAATAAAACATTTCGGTGTATGATATTTTTCTATATTTTTAAAGATTATTTTTATTCTCATTTTCCAAAAACAAAATAAAGAAAAGAAAACTTGCAATTAAACAAACATTTGGCACTTACATCAAGGCTTTGTACAGATGTTTATATCATATTTACAATTACATTTCAAAGTAAGAAGACCATATGTAGCCTTTCATTATCAGGATATATATGGGGTTATACCTAGAGTTTAGTCATCTGGCAGAGATATGTGGGGGTTGGCATCTAACCATGTTTCCCAAAGATTTTAGCATTAAAATGAAACCATTTTGGTGTCATCCCTCAGAATAAATAAATCAGGGATATTAGTAATTAATTAATTAATTAATTAATTAGAAAAAACAATAATCTATAATAGATACTTATGGATAATGAATGAATCCAAAATGTAAACCCCCCATTTTTGTATGTATATTGCAAATATACATACATATATACATATATCTACACATACACAATACATGTTGAGGGGTTTAGGGGTTCCACAGTAGACTTAATAAGGTACATCCCTCTGTTTTGTTTTCACTTGCATTTGAGTATATATTTCCTAGATGTCTTGGTGTATAAAGCTCAGGGTGGACAGATCTGCTCAGATTTTGCATTTTCCTAACCTGCAGCCACCACACACTAAAAAGTCAATTCTCGTGAGCTAGCTCTCTAGGATTCAGAGATTGGTAAGTGAGACTCAGGAAAGAGAAGTACAGGAACAGATGATGTGTCAAAAATTTTGTGAGAGAGGGTACCCAAAAAAAAGTTATTAGCCACAACGTAGGGTTGAATGCTCACGGAAAAGGAACAAGCAGTTAAACTGTATACTATTTGTTACACAATTTCATGTGATCAGTGAGGCTATAGGAAAAGTGCTACAGAAACATTGGTATATTTTACAAAATACGTATCCTACAGTACAGGCATTTCGAATGCCACTTTTAAATCATATCATAGAGGAAGGACTATTGGAGCCTGTGTGACCTTGTCTTATATAAAAACTAAAGTCAAGGAGACGGGTACCTTTTGGGGCGATAGGTCCAAGGGTATGTTTCCCTGTTAGGGATGTGCTCAGTGTCCTTGTGTTCTAAAGCCGGGGACCGGTGCCGGGCCGTGGGCTGTGCTAAACTGGGTCACCTCTGGTCCCAATTACCTGTGATCCCAACTTCATAACAACTGCTATGCGAAGCCCAGGAAGCGTTCTACTGATCGCGAAAAGGACCAAAGTACTTAAAGCTCCATACTAAGCGTCAGGGAATGTCAGCACTTAGGTGGGAGTAAGAAGAGCAAAGGGGCTGGGCACATCTAGTTGCAGGGAAACAAGCTCAGGTCTATACCCACCACCCCTGGTCCTCGGAAAAATTGTCTTGCTTGAAACTGGTCCATGGTGCAAAAAAGGTTGGAGACCACTGTTCTAAAGGGCAAGGAGTTTATTCATCCATATACTGGACAAAGAGTACAATTACGAGGGTATTATACGTGTCCCCAAATTTGCGATGTACGTGTTGAGCTGTCCCCGCGGCCTCATCTATATATGTGAGACCACACAGATGGTGAAAACACGTATCTCGCAACGTCGCTCAACAATATATTTAGGCAATAGTACATTACCTGTTTCAAAGCATTTTTTGGAGAAGGGCCAAGACCAATTGAAATTAATGGTGTTAGAAACTATACTGCCTCTAAAGAGAAGAGGTGATAGGGAACTCAATCTAAAGAAATGAAAGGTGTGGTCGATTATTAACCTTGGATCAGTACATCCCTCAGGCTTAAATAAGGTCTATGATCTATTCCTGTTTATCTAATTTTGTATGGTCTTAAATTATTATGCTCAGTTTATTTATTAATTGATATTGGCTCTCTGTCTGCAAGTGTGAGGTCCTTTCCTGGGTATCCCTTTAATTCAATCTGTGTATCATTTTGTATATGGCTTGACAAAGGGCATGCAGATTGCCTGAATCGTTGATATGGTGATGTGTTGATTTTTAGGGCTCTGGTACACGGGGAGATTAGACGCCCGCGGCAAAACTCCCTGCTCGCGGGCGACTAATCTCCCCGAGTTGCCTTCCCCCTGCCATCCCACCGGCGAACATGTAAGTCGCCGGCGGGATGGCAGACGCGGCGGCGCGATTCTGCGCAAATCGCCGAAAAAGACTCGTGAGGCTTTTTCTGCGATTTCCCGAAATCGCCCCGCCGCGTCTGCCATCCCGCCGGCGACTTACATGTTCGCCGGTGGGATGGCAGGGGGAAGGCAACTCGGGGAGATTAGTCGCCCGCGAGCAGGGAGTTTTGCCGCGGGCGTCTAATCTCCCCGTGTACCAGAGCCCTTAATATACGAATGCTGCTTCATTTTTTCTTATTGACCTATATGAATTGGAAACGAGACGGCTTTACCTATAGGAGCGTGCACTGAGATTTCTACTTACTGAGAAGAGAAGAGTGCTGATGCATTTCTTTTGTGTAATGTATACACATACATATATATGCAAATAGAGAGAAAAGAATAAATAATGTCTGTATGCTGCATTTTCTATTTAAAGAACAAATTTATAAATAGGATTTACTATCCCTTTAAATTCCCAGTGTATTATAGAATAGTAAAAATTGTTCCTGAACTTTTGGAAAAACAAGAGCTTCATCATTTTAAATTTTCAAACAATTTAAACTGGTCAAAAGTTGAAAGTTTTTATATACAGAAAGCTCCAAATTATTTTAATTAAACCTTTAAAAATGATTTTGTAATAACAAAACAGTAATTTGCACTTCATGGTAACTAAACTACATGAATCCATACTGTGGCAAAACAATCCTATTTGGTTTATTTAATGTTTCAGTTATTTGGAGCAGCCTTAAGGGCTCTGGTACACGGGGAGATTAGTCGCCCGCGGCAAAACTCCCTGCTCGCGGGCGACTAATCTCCCCGAGTTACCTTCCCCCTGCCATCCCACCGGCGACTTACATGTTCGCCGGTGGGATGGCAGGGGGAAGGCAACTCGGGGAGATTAGTCGCCCGCGAGCAGGGAGTTTTGCCGCGGGCGACTAATCTCCCCGTGAGCCCTAAAACCCCATATTTGGAAAATCACTGGTCTCAAGCATTCTGGTTAACAGGTGCTATACCTGGTCCTGTAGCTTAGAGCGATTTCTGTTGGAAATAATAGCATCAGATCTGGTGTTCTGACAGAATAAAATAAAACACACATTTGTACCTCTTCATAATCAGCCATATTATAACTACAACCCAATGACTCAAACTAACACTCATTCTTGCTATAGGCAGACATGCTCCCACAGAGATAGTGCTCTTATTTTGACCAGTTGGTGGATCATTACTATGGAAAAGCTGTTTTCTTTTCACCAAAAAGCACATCAGTCAAACAAACAAGAATGCACCATGGATATTCCTTACAGAACAAACAGCTGTAAAATGAAGACATTACATTACATAATATGAAAGGCAACTGAGAAAATTCAAATCTAGTGATATCTCCTACCCTGTGTATCCCAGAGAGATACTATGATGTCAGTTGTAATGAAACGTGTTTCATAATCTCCTTACTGATACCACTGGGACAGCAAACTGAATTTCAATATACTGAACCTTCTCGCAATCCCCTTTGACCAGGGATAACAAATTAGCAATCCTCCCCCTCTTGTGAGCTACAGATTCCAGCACCTCCGCATCTGAGAGAGGATGCAGTGAGTCAGTTAGTGGACTACTAGTTTGACATTGCTGCCTTTAACAAAAAGCAGACCTTCAAAAATAACATTATTTTAAGAGTATGAGATACACTCAGATGATTAGTCCCAGCATATGGAGCCTTTTCAGGATTTTTTTAAGGTGGTGACCAAATCATGGAAAAATATTTACATCCTATAAACAAATTCAGGAATAACATATGTATGTTTTAAAGGAGAAGGAAAGGTTGAATCACTGGGGGGGTGCCAGTGTTAGGAACCCCCAGTGACTGTATTAACTTACCTTATACCCCAGGCTGGGCTATCTGTTAGCAAATAAACGCACCAGCCTGGAGTACATGCAGGCTACCGATCCTCACCCATCTTCTTTCTTGGCTCAGGCTGTGCATGTGCAGTAGAGTGAAAAGCCGCACTTTAAAGGAACAGTAACACTAAAAAATGAAAGAGCCTTAAAGTAATTAAAATATAATGCACTGTTGCCCTGCACTGGTAAAACTGGTATGTTTGCTACAGTAACACTACTATAATTTATATAATAAGCTGCTGTGTAGCCACGGGGGCAGCCATTTAAGCTGGAAAAAAGGAGAAAAGGCACAGGTTACATAGCAGATAACAGATAAGCTCTGTGGAATACAATAATGTTTTATCTGTTATCTGCTATGTGCCTGTGCCTTTTCTCCTTTGAATGGCTGCCCCCATGGCTACACAGCAGCTTATTTATATAAATTATAGTAGACTTTCTGAAGTAAACACACAACTTTTACCAGTGCAGGGCAGCAGCACATTATATTTTAGATACTTTTATACATTTTTATTTTTTGGTGTTACTGTTCCTTTAATAAAAAGAAAGTCAGCTTTTTGACTCTACTGAGCATGCGTGGGACCCAAGATCACAGCAAAATGACATGGAAGGAAGAGGATTGCTCATCTGCTAATAGGTGCACCAGCTAGGGGTATTAGGTAAGTGATCTCAATCACTGGGGGATGCCTAATATTTGGCACCGCCAGTGATTTTAACTTTCCTTGTCCTTTTTTATTTCATTTTGAAATTTGTCATGGGGCTAGACAGGTGCCCTCAGCCATGTGACTTATGCTCTGATAAATGTCTCTTTTTAAGGGCTCTGGTACACGGGGAGATTAGTCGCCCGCGGCAAAACTCCCTGCTCGCGGGCGACTAATCTCCCCGAGTTGCCTTCCCCCTGCCATCCCACCGGCGAACATGTAAGTCGCCGGCGGGATGGCAGACGCGGCGGCGCGATTTCGCGCAAATCGCCGAAAAAGACTCGCGAGGCTTATCAGCAGAACAATGGGAAGGTAACAAGATAGCAGCTCTCTGACACCTCTATTGTTAAAAATGCCCCACCTAGTAGATATCAGAATAGCACTCTATAGTAAAAATACAAGTCTGGCTCACCCAAGTCATGACTCCTCCGTTATATTGAGTAGAAGAAACAATAGGTAATCTAAAAGCAGTTGTGTAACACTGGCATCTTCTGAAAGCTCAGACACAGGCACAATGCACTGAGATGGCTGCCTACGCACCAATATTTCAACTAAAAATGCATTAATTGGTTCAAAAATAAAAAGTTAAATGTTAGAATTAATTATTTGCAATGTTTATGAAGATTCTCATTCATCCAGGTCATGATATACATATCTAGTATAAGTCTTAATCAACTGGACTTTTCTAAGTTAAGAGTGTCTGAGTGGCTTTTTCATCTCATGTGACTTCTTCGACTCATTCAACTTCTTTTACTCATTTGAACTGAAGAAGCCACTCAGATGAGTGGTGAAATGTTTTCAAGAAAACTCCAAAAGTCCAGTTGTTTAACACCTAATTCTACTAGATACTGTAATTATTTGCAATGTACACAGTGTAATTTAGTAATATGAACTGTACTATAAAAATCATGACAGGAAGGTATAATTATGAGGCTGTACATACTGTATATGGTTGATACAATTTGCAGTAGTGTAGGTAGGAATTTTTACAAGTTATTAAGTATTAATAAGCTAAAAGTAGGGGTGAATTCCAGCAACAATGCAAGGAGAGGGATCAGAGTCAAAATATTTATTTATTAGTATTTTTACAAGTACTAGGAAAGATAATAAATCAGTGCAATTAGCATCAGAATGTAATAATCAGAATGACGGCTAGTTGTTGCACCAAATGTTTCCCTTTAAATGTAATTTGGCAGCACAGTGGCTCAGTGGGTAGCACTTTTGCTTGCAGTAATGGGGTCCTAAGTTTGATTGAGGCCTATCTTCAAGTAATTTATACATTTTCCCTGTGATTCCGTTGGTTCCTAATATAGATTATCATGGTGTGGATACATGTGATCAGGGCCTTAGATCATAAGCTCCACTGGGGCAGAGACTGATGTGAATGATGAACAATGTAAAACACTTGCATAAACATGTTAGGCCTATATCAATGACAGATACTAATTGAATGCTATTCTACATCTAACCAGTTATACATTGGAGAGCTCATTAATGTCTGCTACTGTAGTTTGTGTTTCCCCCCAGTCAGTTGTTGGTAAAAGCCCATTCATTAAAGGTACTTGCCTCAAAATACATTCTTTGCACTATCGTATAGTTGCGCTCGGCGCCAATCAGTTCTTCTTTCCTCCTGTTTCAAATCAAGTGCATGATGTTGACAAACCCTGGAGCTACCGCCACCTCCGAACCAGGCAGTAGCTCCACGCTGCTCTCACAACAAACGCCAGAAATGACGTCATCAGAACTTGAAACAGCCAACTGCTTTTAATTTATGGCAAGTGCAAGTGTGATTACATTATGTTGCATTGCCTGCAACTGCCCCCTTGTGACTGCAAAAACACTGAAATTCTGGGAAAAACATTGCATAAAGGGGAAAAAAACATGGCAATTGCGCTCTTTACACTTTGCTCACTGCCCTTGCAGATGTAAATGAGGCCTCTGTTCCTTTAGAAGACAACAGTATTTTAATGGATCTAAAATTTGAATCAAACCAAGAGAGATAGAAAAAGAGGAGGTGGAAAATCATTAAAAGGAATACTGTCATGGGAAAACATGTCAAAATACATCAGTTAATAGAGCTTCACCAGCACCTTCATCCTGCATTGAGAGCAAACAGATATTTTTATATTGAATTTTGAAATTTCACATGGGGATAGCCATATTCTTAATTTGCCAGGGTGCCACAACCATGTGACCTGTGCTCTGATAAACTTCAGTCACACTTTACTGCTGAGATGCAAGTTGGAGTGATATCACCCCCTCCCAGCAGCCGATCAGCAGAACAATGGGAAGGGAGCAAAATATCAGCTCCCAGTAGATATCAGAACAGCACTCAAAAGAAAGAAATCCAAGTCTGGCTTGGGACTCCTCCAGGTACATGGGAGTAGGAGAAACAATAGGTTACCTGAAAGCAGTTCTAATGGGTAGCGCTGGCTCCTTCTGAAAGCTCAGACTCAGGCACAATGCACTGAGATGGCTGCCTACACACCAATATTACAGTTAAAAAAAATACATTTGTTGGTTCAAAAATACAATTTGAAATAGTAGAGTGAATTATTTGCTATGTAAACAGTGTAATTTAGAAATAAAAAGTGCACCATAAAAATCATGACAGTATCCCTTTAAAATATCAGCTTCCTCAAAGACATCTGGAAAATTATATGAATACTTTCTTCTTAGCCATGCAGCATTTACACAGGACATCACAGCCACTGGAAGCTACTTACAATTAAGACAACACTATTTTATAAAAGGGAAGGTCTAATACATTTAGGGGCAGATTTATCAAAATGTGAGTTTAGAGCGTAATGCATAAAAACTCATAAAATTCGAATAAACTTGTTTACACAATTGCCTTAGATTTACTAAAAAGTCTAAACTGAAAAAATCAGCAGGAAAGAGTTGCAGAAGAATTGCAAATTTGTCACACAAAAAAATCAGCGTTAAAAATCTGATACCTCTAGTTTCAAAGCAAAAGAAGGATCCTCCAAGAAAGGGAAGGGACATCTGCTATTGACTTCTATATGATCTCAAGTTTTAGCTGCCAAATTGTTGTATCTTGAAAAATTCACTGTTTTTCTACGACTTTTAGCTTAAAAATCTGAATCAGAAAATTTTTTTTCCAAGCAATAGTAAATAGCCCCCTTATTATTGGATTCTAGTTAAATAACATAGAGAATTGATTTGTATATTTTGTGACAGAACTTGACGGGTTTTAACTGAGATATTCGTATCACATTTTAATTTACTGTAGCAGAACCTAATCTGTTTTTGCAAAAAAAAAACTTTACTCAAGAATGTTATCGTTGCCGAGGGAAATAAATCAAAGTGAAAACTGGTAAATGGCAAATTTTAAGACATGTTGCTTTGCTTTGCTTCCAAGAGGATCCCCCTTATTACGAATAGAAAATGAAGTCATTAAAAAAAGGGCATATAAAACAAAAATCCAAATATCTTCAAAAGAAATTCTTGCCGAGCATGATTAACCGTGTTGTATTTTTAAAACTTAAATAATTGAAAACAGGATTTGAGATCAGTTAATTTAGATTGTGCTGAAATATTTATTATTGCAAGTCCAGAGGATTTGCCTGGTGTTTCTCAGTGGAAATGTCTAAACTCAATGTCCAGATGTTTGTTTAAGTTGCTCCCACATAGTTCCAATGTCAATTAACAAAGGTTATCAGAGATCATCTCAGTGTATCTTCCTTGGATAATATTCTGATTACTCCTGAAACTTTGAAGATGTTTCCCATTAAAATGTATCGCTGGCATTCACAAAATATTAGCTTTACGTTGATGTAAATGTGTTAGGAAAAATAACAAACGGTTATTTATCACTGCTGCTAACTGGGGTTTTCCAAAATTAAGAATAGACAGGGAGAAAATAAAAAGGATATCTAACCAAAGTCTTCCTTTGAGACGGTTTATCTTTAAAATCTTTTATATTATTTTTGGAACCTAAAGGTTTATTTTTTCAGTAATAAGAAAAATAAAGTTAAAAAAAAAAAAGTAAAGACTTTTTGGGTGCAGCGGGCTGGTTTTTGAAAGTACTTCTCCTTTAGTAAACTGTGTAGCAATTCTTATCAGTTAGAAGAATGACTGAACTTCAAATTTGGCTGAAAATATAAAGAGAAGAGAAAATAAACAGAAGTCAAGTGGGTTAAAAAGGGCTGAATGAATTTCTCTTCTAATTGTAACAAAGTTTATAATGAAGTACATGATCCATTATCTGGAAACCAGTTATCCAGAAGGCCAGCTTCATAGGCAAATAATTCGAATTTTAAAAGTGATTTCCTTTTTCCTCTGTAAAAATGAATTAGTACCTTGTACTTGATGGTAACTAAGCTGCTTGAATTCATATACAGTGGTGTGAAAAACTATTTGCCCCCTTCCTGATTTCTTATTCTTTTGCATGTTTGTCACACTTAAATGTTTCTGCTCATCAAAAACCGTTAACTATTAGTCAAAGATAACATAATTGAACACAAAATGCAGTTTTTAAATGAAGGTTTACGTTATTAAGGGAGAAAAAAAACTCCAAATCTACATAGCCCTGTGTGAAAAAGTGATTGCCCCCCTTGTTAAAAAATAACTTAACTGTGGTTTATCAATTTCAATTTTCAATTTCAATATCAATTTCTGTAGTCACCCCCAGGCCTGATTACTGCCACACCTGTTTCAATCAAGAAATCACTTAAATAGGAGCTACCTGACACAGAGAAGTAGACCAAAAGCACCTCAAAAGTTAGACATCATGCCAAGATCCAAAGAAATTGAGGAACAAATGAGAACAAAAGTAATTGAGATCTATCAGTCTGGTAAAGGTTATAAAGCCATTTCTAAAGCTTTGGGACTCCAGCGAACCACAGTGAGAGCCATTATCCACAAATGGCAAAAACATGGAACAGTGGTGAACCTTCCCAGGAGTGGCCGGCCGACCAAAACTACCCCAAGAGCGCAGAGACAACTCATCCGAGAGGCCACAAAAGACCCCAGGACAACATCTAAAGAACTGCAGGCCTCACTTGCCTCAATTAAGGTCAGTGTTCACGACTCCACCATAAGAAGAGACTGGGCAAAAACGGCGCAAACCACTTTTAAGCAAAAAGAACATTATGGCTCATCTCAATTTTGCTAAAAAACATCTCAATGATTGCCAAGACTTTTGGGAAAATACCTTGTGGACCGACGAGACAAAAATTGAACTTTTTGGAAGGTGCGTGTCCCGTTACATCTGGCGTAAAAGTAACACAGCATTTCAGAAAAAGAACATCATACCAACAGTAAAATATGGTGGTGGTAGTGTGATGGTCTGGGGTTGTTTTGCTGCTTCAGGACCTGGAAGGCTTGCTGTGATAGATGGAACCATGAATTCTACTGTCTACCAAAAAATCCTGAAGGAGAATGTCCGGCCATCTGTTCGTCAACTCAAGCTGAAGCGATCTTGGGTGCTGCAGCAGGACAATGACCCAAAACACACCAGCAAATCCACCTCTGAATGGCTGAAGAAAAACAAAATGAAGACTTTGGAGTGGCCTAGTCAAAGTCCTGACCTGAATCCTATTGAGATGTTGTGGCATGACTTTAAAAAGGCGGTTCATGCTAGAAAACCCTCAAATAAAGCTGAATTACAACAATTCTGCAAAGATGAGTGGGCCAAAATTCCTCCAGAGCGCTGTAAAAGACTCGTTGCAAGTTATCGCAAACGCTTGATTGCAGTTATTGCTGCTAAGGGTGGCCCAACCAGTTATTAGGTTCAGGGGGCAATTACTTTTTCACACAGGGCCATGTAGGTTTGGATTTTTTTTCTCCCTAAATAATAAAAACCCTCATTTAAAAACTGCATTTTGTGTTTACTTGTGTTATCTTTGACTAATAGTTAAATGTGTTTGATGATCAGAAACATTTTGTGTGACAAACATGCAAAAGAATAAGAAATCAGGAAGGGGGCAAATAGTTTTTCACACCACTGTATATGTAGCAAAACAATCCTATTGGGTTTATTTAATGTTTAAATGACGAAGTGAGGTATGGAGATCCAAGTTACGGAAAGGCCCCTTTCCAAAAAGCCTCTGGTCCTCAGCATTGTGGAAAATAGATCCCCTACTGTGTTTGTATGTTGTGTTTAATCATTGCTGAATGCTACAAAGACATCTTTATTGAAGTTTGTTCTCTCTTTAAATTATATCTGTATATATATACATTTTCCACACCCCCAGAGCTCTATCTAAACATATATTTACAGGCTTCCAGCTGGTGCAGTGGTTATAATACATTGTACTGAAATTAACTTAGTGTAATTCTATACATTTTGTAAAATCTTGACACAGAGAATATGTTTTTGTATAGTTTCTCTATGCTGCACAGCATGAACTCCCTGGGTGGTCCCAAATGGCATTAAATCATTTAAGTTACCCTTTTAATAAGTATCATGTATTAATAAAATGGCAACATATTTTGCAGTGCTGATATGTGGGATTAGGTAAGTTGGTCGCTGAGGTTTTCAGTTTCTCATTAAGGGAAGCTATATGATACCTAGTAATATACTAACGTAGAAAGGAATTCAGTTGACTAAGGTTTTTGAACATTTTTAATTCTAACTTCCTAAAGGATTTTTGTTATGTCTGACAACTTAAAATACTTGCAATAAAACCTCCTAGAGGGAGCAGTCTTAGCAGCAGGCCAAAGGAATAAAGCTGCATATACAGGATATGGATACCTCAATGAACAGTTTGAATACACACACACGGTTAACCAAACTGGACAATACAGACCCATGCTTATTTGGCTGTCCCCTAAATAAATCATCATATTAGCAGATCATAGTACAGGTATGGGATCCGTTATCCGGAAACCCGTTATCCAGAAAGCTCTGAATTACGGAAAGCCTGTCTCCCATAGACTCAATTTTAATCAAATAATTCAGATTTTTTAAATCAATTTCCTTTTTCTCTGTAATAATAAAACAGTAACTTGTACTTGATCCCAACTAAGATATAATTAATCCTGACTGGATGCAAAACAATCCTTTTGGGTTTATTAATGTTTTACTGATTTTTTAGCAGACTTAAGGTATGGAGATCCAAAATACAGAAAGACCCCTTATCCGGCATACCCTTGGTCCCGAACATTCTGGATATTGGGTCCCATACCTGTATATATAAGAACTGAATAGCTGTATCAGCTTGTCTGAACAGAACATGGACAGGCAGATTCCTGTTAACTTGGTCAGAAATTGGCTTAAATATTGAAGCTCCTATCTACTTGGAGAATAAAATTATTGCAACTATATGAAGACTGCTGCTTATAGATTCCCATAAACATGCTAAGCAAAAAAGCCTTTCTCTGATATGCTATAGGACTAAATAATCCTTTTTGCAAAACTTTAATTCCTGCCTTGTTGCTGCTGGATTACTTTTTTCATACATGCTTATCAACCTTGTGGCAGGTGTGGGTCCTGCAGTATAGCACCTGGCACCACAAAAAAGATGTGTACTTGTGTACTTGTGATCAGTCTTAATATGTTACCAGATCTTCTTGGCAACATATAGTTAACACCTGATGGACATAGGTATGACTGAAGCCCCAATACAATTAGCCCAATACAATATTTTGGCATTATTTGTCAGGTTCTACTAATATTATTTTTAGGAGTAGGCAGGCGACAGGTATACTCACTATACAATGGGTGTCTTACATATGGAATTCAGTGGTCCTATAAACTGGCCATGACAGGGGTTTTCAAGTTGACAATGTTGACAAATATAAAATGTGAGTGTGGCCTATATGTGACCCAGCAGGGTAAAACCTGTAGACAGTTTAAAGTTAATGCAATAAGGGTTTAATAATCCACAGCTAGCATTTACTGGTCATCTATTTGAAAACAAAAGAACCTGATTAGTTGCCATAGGATACCAGACCTGGGCAACTTTACATCTTTTATTACATTAATGTTCTGTAATTATGTGGTTTTATCAGAAAATTAGTTAATAGTGGTGAAGGGAAATATCTGTGTAAAATATAGTATGAATATGTTTCACTGTAGTTCATAGGTCCGTAAAATGATATATGACTAAAGTAACATATGAAGAGGTATAAGTATGAGGGATCCCCAACCTTTTATACCCGCGAGCCACATTTAAATGGAAAAAGTGTTGGAGAGCAACACAAGCATGAAAAAAGGTTCCTGGGGTTAGCAATAAGAGCTAGAATTGACTTCGTAATAGCCCCTATGTGGACTGGCAGCCTACAGGAAGTTCTGTTTGGCATTATACTTTGTATTTATGCAACCAAAACTTGCCTCTAAGCCAGAAATGCAAAAATCAGCACCTGCTTTGAGGCCACTGGGAGCAACATCCAAAGTGTCGGTGAGCAACATGTTGCTCACGAGCCACTGGTTGGGGAACACTGGTATAGATGTTGTTACTGACAGCCTGCTGATTGGAGGACTTTCTGTAACAGGGCCACAACCATGGCCGGGAGATGTCAACACACTGAAAATCTGCAATGATTTGGGGGCAGAGGGTAAGAAGGCAAAGCGATATTAGCCAAATATGTATGGGGGTTGAAAAAGTAATTTCAAGGAATTTTGGAAATCTTGGGATGTTTACAAGTAAATTGCTAGTTATATTCATACTAAAAACTTTTGAGTAGTACAATATGAAAGTGTCTGCCTGCATTGCTAAAAATATGAGATATGAGAATACCACTCAATAGTAAAACACCCAAGTCTGGCAATGACTCCTCCAGTTACACTGAGTAGAAGAAACAATAGCTTATCTGAAAGCAGTTGTATCTCAAAGCAGATGATCAGGCATTATGCACTGAGATTGCTGCCTACACACCAATATTACAACTAAAAACATATATCTCTTGGTTCAAGAATAACATTTTAAACGGTAGAATGAATTCTTTGCAATGTGCATAGTGTAATTTAGTATGAAATTTACTCCACAAAAATAATGACAAAAACCCTTAAAGTATTAATATTCCTAAATCATAAATGTCTGGTACTTAGCAAATTCCAGTTCTTAAGGCTTAGTTTTAATGTAAGAAGACATATTGGAGTTACTTTATTGAAGCAGCAGCACCTTTAGCCTGGGCATTCAGAGACAAGAATGGTTCTAGCCTTAGCAGTCTGTAAGCATGCTACTGGCATCACATGACTTATGGCGTGTTCCAGAATGCAGGCCCACATTATTGAACTGCTCAAAAGCTGCTTTATAAGATCACAGAGGCAGCCGTATCCGTGATAAATGAGTAACATAACCTCTCAGTATCAGTTCTTTATATAAACAATGACAGTGCATTAAAATGTCTGGAACTGGTACTTCCCCATGGAATTTAGTGCATACAGGCCCCATTTTCTAAAACGTCAAGAAACAATGGGTTCATTTGGCAAGCATACTACTTTTATATCAAGCTCAATTAAATTCTTAAGATGATTTAAATCCAGGGGGTGACGGATTTAAGGAAATCTTGTGATGCATATTTAAAGTAACATTTCTTATATGTAACTTTATGACAACTTATCCTTAAATGCAATTTAAGAACCCTTATCTAAATGTGATTGTGTGTGTGATAGAATGTGAGACACACTGTTGTAGTTAAGTTTGTAATAGCAACTTTATTATTTCATGTCAGCCAAACAACTGAAAAGGTGTCTCCAGAGACATGACGTTTATTCGCCTTTGAATTTTATGTGAGGTATTGTAAACACAAAGGTCCTTTCTCATTAAAAGAGAGCAGATATTATAGAATGATACAGCTCTGAAGCCTGACGTACAACTGGACGTTCACTTTTCTGTTAGTTGTTAAGGAACTTAGAACTTTGTTTATGAAAGGTAATTCGCTTTCTTAACGAAGGAATTTTTCCCATAGATATCTACAGATAATTTTCAGCAGCAGTGTGGGTTACTGACAGATGACTTTACAAGGATTGAAAGTAGGAATTCAAGGCTTTTATAAACCTGCCCAGAAATGTAAGTCCTTTTCTTTATGGAATCTGGGGCACATGCAAAAATGTCATATTTCAACATTTACAAATATTTCCATTTTGATTGTGGACTGGTGCCTCGAATATAACAGTACATAATACACCTCCCTTTGTACACATGCCATTTGGGCATGATTATATAGGGAATAATGTAACCCCTAAGTAAAATATTAGGATTAGAAGCAATGACCATATGATATCCATGACCATATAATGGAAAATATTCCTGATATAAACGGATGGAGCTTACAATCTCCCAGTAGATAAGATGGTCACTCATTGACCATAACAACTGTACTTTGCCAACAAAGGACTCTTAGGGATTATGTAATAAAAGATACTAAGTTTGCCCAGGAGCAACAACCCATAGCCACCAATCAGCAGGTAGAATTCACTGGTCATCTGTTTAAAAGTAATGTCTTATTGGTTGATATGGGTTACTGCTACTGGGCTCTTGCCTTTGTGACATGAGGTGTGGGTGCTATTGATTTAAATAATATATACATTTGCTAGTAGAATGGTGTTTGAGCTAAGGTAGAAGGAACTGACAAAGAACAGGATGGTACTGAGGCAGAAGAGGGAGAGGCTGAAGAAGTTTGGGGAAGATCATCATTTACGCAGAAGGCGGGATTTGTCTACAGATTCAGTGTACAGTGCTTTGTAGTGAGTAATAATGCTTTATAGAGATATAAATATATAAACACATAGCAAACACACACATATCTCAAGGGGGTAAGTAACCCCCCTTGTTCAACATGACTTTTGTCTATTATTTTAATCATGTAAAATCTACCTTTTTTTCTTGAGCAAGACAAGGCACTAAGGGAAATTGAAGCTACTTTTGATCCTTGCTAGGTAAATAATTATATTACCAGTGCACAGATTACACCCCTGCATAATGGACCCCTTCTAACAAAACTGGTCATAAAGATGGTTGTATACTGATTGTTGAATTATCAGTTTTGCATGGAGTAGCTTCACTTTCCCCATTTGCCATGTTTTGCTTAAGAAATAACTAAAACCATAGATGTTTTTGTGATAACAACAATAGGAAAATGCATGTTCAGCACAAATCCCTTTAAGCTGGGTCTTACTTGGCCAGAATATATGAATAATTATCTCCTAGAGCAATCATAGTCATCAGTGATTTAATCATTTTGATTTATTTGCCTGCAATCACAGACAGTGTAGCAAACAATAAGTAAGTTCAGGGCACAGCACTCATTTTAAGTTTGTTTTATCAGGACAGAAGCCAGCACATTTCACAGCAGGATCAAAACTGAGCCTATTGAAGAAGTTGCGTAATGCTTAGAAAACTTACAGACTTTATTGACCTGAGTTCCACTATGAGACTGTTTGCCTTCTAATCTAGAGACTTCATATAGCGTAGACCAGTGCTGTCTAACTTCTTTGGTACCGAGGGTCGGAATTTTTCTGCCCTACGTGGTGGAGGGCCAATAATGAAAGCCAGTCTTGACCACTCCCATTTTTAAACCGCAACCACTTCAAACCACACCCATTTTATCACAAGAGCTTTTAAGACCATACCCACATTAATGAAGGTAGCTCAGCAAAAACCCAAATAGTTGGTGCTCACTGTAGGAATATCAACCTTCATTCATACGTGAAAGAATTATATTATGTCATATTAAGACATACCCTTTAATCCACATGCCTCCTCCCTTGTGGATAGCACAGCAACTCCCTCATATAATTACACATCTTAGGGACCATATAATAACTATTTCCAAATGCTAACAAGCTCCCAGGCAACATAGGACAGGCAGTGTATGGCACACACAGGCAGCATAGGGCAGGCAGAGTATGGCAGGCAGAGTATGGCATACACAGGCAGCATAGGGCAGTCAGAGTATGGGACACACAGGCAGTATTCTGCCTGCCCTATGCTGCCTGTGTGTGCCATACTCTGCCTGAACTATGCTGCCTGTGTGTGCCATGCTCTGCCTGCCCTACCCTGCCTGTGTGTGCCATACTCTGCCTGAAAGGTAAGCAGTCACAGCAGCCAGACAGGTGGGGGCCCACAAAGAAGGGGGTCACGGGCCGCCAGTTGGACAGCACTGGCATAGACTAAATATCAGTTAAAGATTTTAGTCATCCATGTGGATTTGCAGGTTACCAAAGAATTAAATCCTTTACTTTTTGGGGATGTGGATGTATCATGATAATATTCACCGCCACATATGACATTTTCAGTGCACCAAGAATAAAAAAAAATATTACCCTCTTAAAAGCAAAACAATAACTAGATTTCAAATTATACGGTTAAAGATTGTCCTTACAGCAGGGCCAGAACTAAGGGTAGACACACAAGGGTTCAGCCTTGAAAGCTGTATTGGGGGGGTGTCAGACCTCAATATATGTTGCATTTTTAAACAGCAGAGCCCTCCATGACATCTCCAGCATACTGTGTGGTCAAGCATTTTTGGCTTTGGATGCCTGCCCCAGCACTCACAGAGCCAAAGCACTGGTGCTTAGGCAGTTTAGGTATATGATCCACTATCCTGAAAGCTTTGAATTACAGAAAGGCCATCTTCCATTGACTCCATTTGATTTTTTTAAATTATTCTCTATTTCTCCGTAATAAAATGACAGATAAAATAAACAGTACCTTGTACTTGATCCTAGCTAAGATATAATCAGGGCCAGATTTGTGGCAAGGCCACAAAGGCCCGAGCCTAGGGTGGCAGAAATGTAGGGGCGCAGGCCGCCAAGCCGCAATGTGATTTTGCTCATATCGAGCAATGGAAACCGGACACACAGAAACTTAATCGCGTCCTCTCACCACCGATCCATATGACTTAAGTGGCGCGCATGCATGCACGAGGGCGCTAAAGTTGCAGGTGCGCGCATGTGCGATCGAAGTAGGTGGGCGGCAGAACAGGGACGGCCTCGGGGCGCCAAATACAGAAATCCGGCCCTGGATATAATTTATCGTTATTGGAGGCAAAACAATCTTATTGGGTTTATTTAAAGTTTATCCAAATTCTGTAACAATGCCTTATCTGGACATATACCTGTATGAGAAACAAGAATAGAGCAGGCTATCAGTAAATTCAATGAAGACTAATATAGAGGTGGCATTGCAAACTGCAGGAAATGGAGAGTGAGAGAAGAAACAATTATTACTTTTGCTGTTTTAGCAATGATGAAACTAACAATAGCAAAATACTATAGCAATTTTAAAATAAAATAAAAATAAATGTAAAAACATTTGCACATTTGTAGTTTTTGTTTCTAGGTTTACGAAATTCTACCCGTGTGTCACATCTTCCTGTCAGCTGTGAGCGCTCGCCTTATTTCAACTTTGTTCTCCAGTGTTTTGTTATTCTTGTAATTATCTCCATACAATGTTCATTTCCGGTGTTTTAAGACTTAAGATTTCATCACTGTGAGCCCAAGTCATCCATCAGCCGCTCCATGGAGCAATTATCTTTCAGCTCATTTCAGTTGGATCCAGAAAAACTGCAATTAAATGTGGTACTGGGTCCCTATTTAATGGTTCATATCCATATTTTTATTGTATCGTTTTTTAGATTTTTTAAGATATTAAAAAAATCCTGAGGAAGAGCCTTAACAGATAAAAGACCTTCCATCTCAAAATGGCACCTGAATATTTGTTTGTTGTGTTTTCTAACATTTATTTAATAACTAATATAAAGATACACCTTTTTGTGCTTCTAGGGTATTATGATGGTTTTGTAATATAGAAAATTGTTTAATACCAGTGTACTATTAGAAGTTGTGTAAAATAGTAAAATAAAATCAACTTACTATAATACGATTATAAGAGAAAGTTGGGAAATATGTGATGGCAGTCTCCATGTAAATAAAGCATGGGAGAGATACTAAAAATACTATAAATACACAACAGTCTTCAGCACAGTAACTGAATCTATTGCTTTATACCCTACCTAAGTTACCTACACAAATCCTTGCCTTTGGGGTGTTATTAATATTGTTAAGTAGTTACAGTTTCTAGTTTTTCTTATATTGTGGCTATTATTACAGATATGTTGTATGTTTAATATACAAATAAGAACACTTTTTATCATGCATCTTCACAAGAGTGAAACTTCTTTAAAATGACTGTCACTTTAAATACAGTGCCCTTTAAAAACCTGGCAGTTCTCTATTCAGCAGTGCAGAGAAGCAGCCATTGCAGATGACTGAGAGCAGACATATGGGGCCATCTGGGTAATATTGTACTGAGCCTCATAATTAGGAAAATATTTGAAGTGTCTTTTCCCTAAGAAACCATTGACATAAATGATTACAAATGCACGATATGGGAAGTTTTTGGCCCTGGCAATCCTGGTGGTCCAGCAAGAACCCGTCAGACAGCCTTCTTTAAATTATGTTCAATTTAACACAAAGTCAAACTAAATAAACACTAGTAAATATAATTGGAAAACCTACTTGTTTCTACCATATTTCTTATTATGTGCCAATGTATGACTAAAATATATATTTATAGAACCATAATTAACAGCTATGCTTTACTTTTAATTTTATTACTGTTCCTCTTGAATTGTATCCATGTGGCAATTGTACCCACAAACCTCCTCTCATTTGCTGCCTACATCTGCACAGTGGGAATCTAACAAGCTCATTTCAGTCAATGCCCTTACCAACAGCAACTGTATTTGATTGTTCTGCTGCATGTAGAATAATTAAAACAACCCTGTAATTGGTTGGGCTACTGTTGTAGTGTATTTTTGCCCAGTGTTAAAAAATGTGCCCCGGGTTTACGTCCACAGTTGCTTTCTTCTGTTTGTTGTGTAATTGTAACTTTGCATGTGTCAACTGTACATATTTTACTATGAATATATATTATTAATAAACTGGAACATCCATTTTAATATTAAATTCACAACAGAAAGCTGGCAACACATCTCACAACTGAAAACTGCTTAACCCTCAGATTAATTTATATTTACTTACTGTATATACAGTATATCAAATATAATTCTATAAAGTGGCAGCCATATTTAGGGCAAACACTGGTTGCTTTCCTCCCATAAATTACACCCAAATACCACCTATTCACCCAAACCTCTGCCCTCTTTCTGACAAGCCCTGCCCCTTTGAGGCCCACAATTTGGGACTTACTCACCTAAAAGGAAACAGTTGTGGGGTATGTAACTATCTTTCTACCTGTTGCATGTATGCAGTCATAGAATTATATTGTGGCACCCCCTTATCAGACCTAAATGACTTCTAAGCCTTGGTTTGATCAGGTGTTCCACACCTCAAACCCCCTAACAAAAATGAATTTAGAACCAGACAAGCAACTAGAAGCACAATAAAATTACATGCCTTAAACCAAGTCCCTTTTAGTGTCACAGATTGTGAAGATACATCACCTATGGACATTGGACTATAGTTCAAGAATATAGTTTAATAGCTAGTTTAACAATAGCTAGGGGGCCACCGATCACCAGGGGGTTGGGGGTTCTGGTAGTTTTAGTTAGGCAACAGATTGAAAGCCATAGGTTAAACATTTCCAAGGCATAATCTCTTTGGGGCAAATATATTTTGACCAGTTTTTGGCCTTATCAATGAATTACAAATGCTTTGCCTTAAATATTTTCCTATAATTCTATGTAAAATTATACGTCCCATATGTAATAAAAGGCACTAAGTTTGCCCAGGAGCAGTAACCCATAGCAATCAATCAGCAGGTGTGATTTACTGGTCACCTTTTTCAAAGCAAACATCTTATTGGTTGCTATTGGTTGCTACTGGTTACTCCTTCTGGGCAAACTTAGTGACTTTTATTACATATGGGGGTATCATTTTTGCAAACACAATCTATATGAGGGGACCAAGGTAGTCACTCCTGTTTGGACTTAGCTTGAGAGAGCTCTGTAGGTTGATCCTAAACTTTTTCCAGTGGCGGAAGTTGTAAGGAACATTATTATAAAATAATTAATTAATAGGACACAGACATGCCGTTACTTATTTTTTCAAATGTTAGGCAGGTCTTGGGGCTATGGCACCCAAGTGAATCCAGCAGTAAAGTAAAAAAAACAGTGGCAGTTATAAACACCCCTGTCCACATGTCACTGCTTCTCATAGAAATTAAATGCTCTGTACTGAACACACACGAAGTGGGATAGCCAGATCTCAGCATCACCACTTACAATACAGTATATATCACTTTTTATTTATTACTATCAGGAGATGCTATAGGGAGACAAGGTGCCTTTTTGTTTGATGTGATTTCCCGCCAGATGGCACACCCATGTGGTTATTCAACAACTACTGTATAAAAGCTGTTGATTTCACCACCAGGTTTTTCAAGTCATATTCACAATGTATAACATAAAGCACGTTAAACACATGAATGTCTGGGTTCAAAGATACACTATTGAAAAAACACATTGGCTAGCAAAGCACTTTTCCCAAAGCACCCTTACCAACTAGAAAAGGAGTGTGAAGAAAAATTTGTTTGCATTGTACATTCTTTTTACCACTTTTCCAAACCAAAAAACAAGTACAGCAAAAGGACTACAATCAAAAATGAAGCTGTCCTCATGGATCAGAAAATGAAATGACACATACATTTACCAATTATAGACACTAGGGGGCAGAGTCATCGAAGTGTGAAATGAAAGCTCACTACAGTAAAATTCTAACTCTTTCTATTTATTTCTATAGGATTTTTAGAGGCGTATTTATCAAACGGTAAACAGCAGAAGGGTGGATACATCAAACATCACAACACAAATACTGACTGATACGGGAGGTAAAGAGGGCCCTGCTCAGTAGAACTTACAGTCTTAAGGGAGATGGCTATGTGACTCTGGATCTTTTGCCATTGGCAAAAATTGATTAACTTGATAAAGGAAAGCATAAAACAAGTTATAAAGATATTAAATGAAGCATATTTGTAGTATGGGACCACATCGACTAGTACAGTCATGGCCAAAATTGTTGGCACCCCAAAATTTTTTCCAGAAAATCAAGTATTTCTCACAGAAAAGTATTGCAGTAACACATGTTTTACTATACACATGTTTATTCCCTTTGTGCGTATTGGAGCAGAACAAAAAAGGGAGGGAAAAAAAGCAAATTGGACATAATGTCACACAAAACTCCAAAAATGGGCTGGACAAAATTATTGGTACCCTTTCAAAATTGTGGATAAATAAGATTGTTTCAAACATGTGATGCTCCTTTAAACTCACCTGGGGCAAGTAACAGGTGTGGGCAATATAAAAATCACACCTGAAAGCAGATAAAAAGGAGAGAAGTTCACTTAGTCTTTGCATTGTGTGTCTGTGTGTGCCACACTAAACATAGACAACAGAAAGAGGAGAAGAGAACTGTCTGAGGACTTGAGAACCAAAATTGTGGAAAAATATCAACAATCTCAAGGTTACAAGTCCATCTCCAGAGATCTAGATTTGCCTTTGTCCACAGTGCGCAACATTATCAAGAAGTTTGCAACCCATGGCACTGTAGCTAATCTTCCTGGGCGTGGACAGAAGAGAATAATTGATGAAAGGTTGCAAGGCAGGATAGTCTGGATGGTGGATAAGCAGCCCCAAACAAGTTCCAAAGAAATTCAAGCTGTCCTGAAGTCAGGGAGCATCAGTGTCAGCGCAAACTATCCGTTGACATTTAAATGAAACGCTATGGCAGGAGACCCAGGAGGACCCCAATGCTGACACAGAGACATAAAAAAGCAAGACTACAGTTTGCCAAAATGTACTTGAGTAAGCCACAATCCTTCTGGGAAAACGTCTTGTGGACAGATGAGACCAAGATAGAGCTTTTTGGTAAAGCACATCATTCTACTGTTTACCGAAAACAGAATGAGGCCTACAAAGAAAAGAACACAGTACCTACAATGATATATAGTGGAGGTTCAATGATGTTTTGGGGTTGCTTTGCTGCCTCTGGCACTGGGTGCCTTGAATGTGTGCAAGGCATCATGAAATCTGAGGATTACCACAGGATTTTGGGTCACACTGTAGAGCCCAGTGTCAGAAAGCTGGGTTTGCGTCCGAGATCTTGAGTCTTCAAACAGGACAATGACCCCAAAATTACGTCATAAAGCACCCAGAAATGAATGGCAAATAAGCGCTGGAGAGTTCTGAAGTGGCCAGCAATGAGTCCAGATCTAAATCTGAACATCTGTGGAGAGATCTTAAAATTGCTGTTGGGAAAAGGCACCCTTCCAATAAGAGACCTGGAGCAGTTTGCAAAGGAAGAGTGGTCCAAAATTCCCGGTGAGAGGTGTAAAAAGCTTATTGATGGTTATAGGAAGCGACTGATTTCAGTTATTTTTTCCAAAGGGTGTGCAACCAAATATTAAGTTACGAGTGCCAATAATTTTGTCCAGCCCATTTTTGAAGTTTTGTGTGACATTATGTCCAATTTGCTTTTTTTCCTCCCTTTTTTGTTCTGTTCCAATACACACAAAGGGAATAAACATGTGTATAGCAAAACATGTGTTACTGCAATACTTTTCTGTGAGAAATACTTGATTTTTTGGAAAAATTTCTTTGGTGCCAACAATTTGGCCATGACTGTATGTGCAAATATGCTGACACAGTTTATTACTACAATGATCCAATCCAGTAATGCATAATAGTTAACTACTCCGGTGCCAAAATTATAGAGTGTACATGTCTGACTACCAAAGATACATGATAAGAAACAAAGCTTGCAGGTGTAGTAGTAACCAGGTTTCACCCTTTTGCAGCCCTTGGAGCACTAGAGTCCATAGGTTTCGTAGGATGTAGTTGATAGGGTTAGGAACACATTTCGCCAAATCAACAAACTCAAAGCAATTATTTACAAATAGAAGTAATTGTTAGGCTGAGGCCACATAGAGCAGAGAGTGGGGATCTGACCAGAAATGCCTGTTTTTGCTTTTTTGGCCTGACCCCTGCTTATTTCCACTTCATGTAGCCGAGCAGTGGCAGAAGCTTAACTTGTTAATGCAATTATACTGAGGTGCGTAACAGTGCAGATTTCAGCCTGCAAAAAAAAAAACCAGGCTAACACTCCCTGCCCTCGGCCTTAAGCATGAGAGGCAAGGATTTACACCATTTTATGAAGTGTAATTAACATACATTTTATACAAGATAAAATCATAAAGTGGCATAAAACAGAAAAATTACATCACTGAACAGTTATGTTTTGCTTGTGAGATCACACACTGTACAAGAGATGTGCCTTAGCAAAGTAAAATAAACTCTAGTTAGCAGACACTGGAATCCCAATGTGGTAAACAGTAGCCATTTGTTATAAGAAGATAATAGATCCCATATGCAAGACAGGGAGAAAACACAATGGAGTATTGCAGCCAACTGATAACTTGCTTGAACAGTGCCATAGTCCTTCAGTGTCAGGAAGTCCTATTATCGTGGTGATTTTTGGTTCATTTACCAAAGCAGTGTTCTGTGCAAAGTGCATATTTTGGATGGAAGTTTTTTAACCCACAATGCAGCATTTTTTTCACTAGAATTCCAGCTTCACAGCAGACACCCACTAAACAGCATGCGTGTGATTTACCAATGTGGATGCAGGTTTTTCTGTAAATACCATAAACTAAAAATTAATTTTAAGATAAACTGCCCCTTTAACTATAAAGTACAAATAAAATGATTATATATATATTTCATGCATTAGGAGGCCAAGAATAAATCGCCACTTTTCAAATGCAGAATAACCAGTGGGGTTAGGCTAATGCCAGATGGGCTGATTCTCAACCCCTGGATAAAAACAGGCAGAGAATCGGCCCCTATGCTGGCATCAGCCTCTCTCTTTGCCTGCACCTAGAGCCATTATTTCCGCCTGGCTGCAGGCAGACGGAGCAGATTGAGACTTGCTGTGTGTGCCTGCTTCCAGGCTTGAAAGACTGATACCAGCGTAGGGGCTGATTCTTGGCCTGCAGAGTATCAGTCTGTGTTTATCCACAGGCCAAGAATCAGCACAGTCTGGCATTTGCCTTAAAGTCTGTATGTTCTCCACATTGCCCAGGTACACCGAAAACATTATGGCACATTAATTAGCTCCTAACAACAATGATCATAATGTGTGCAAATTTTATATGATCCTTGGACTGAAATCTCTGCTGGGGCAGAGACTAATTTGAATGAGAAATCTCTACAAATCATTAAGTAACATGTTGGTTATATATATATATAATATATAATTGGATAGAGAACTGGCTGAAGGATAGAGTACAAAGAGTGGTTGTAAATGGAACATTTTCTAATTGGACCAGTGTGGTTAGTGGAGTACCGCAGGGGTCAGTCCTTGGGCCTTTGCTGTTTAACTTGTTTATTAATGACCTGGAGGTGGGCATAGACAGTATTGTTTCTATTTTTACTGATGACACTAAATTGTGCAAAACTATAAGTTCCATGCAGGATGCTGCCGCTTTGCAGAGCGATTTGACAAAATTAGATAACTGGGCAGCAAACTGGAAAATGAGGTTCAATGTTGATAAGTGCAAAGTTATGCACTTTGGTAGAAATAATATAAACGCGAACTATCTACTGAATGGTAGTGTGTTGGGGGTATCCTTAATGGAGAAGGATCTGGGGGTTTTTGTTGATAACCAGTTGTCTAATTCCAGGCAGTGTCATTCTGTGGCTACTAAAGCAAATAAAGTGCTGTCTTGTATAAAAAAGGGCATTGACTCAAGGGATGAGAACATAATTTTGCCCCTTTATAGGTCCCTGGTAAGGCCTCACCTTGAGTATGCAGTGCAGTTTTGGGCTCCAGTCCTTAAGAAGGATATTAATGAGCTGGAGAGAGTGCAGAGACGTGCAACTAAACTGGTTAAGGGGATGGAAGATTTAAACTATGAGGTTAGACTGTCGAGGTTGGGGTTGTTTTCTCTGGAAAAGAGGCGCTTGCGAGGGGACATGATTACTCTGTACAAGTACATTAGAGGGGATTATAGGCAGTTGGGGGATGTTCTTTTTTCCCATAAAAACAATCAACGCACCAGAGGTCACCCCTTTAGATTAGAGGAAAGGAGTTTCCATTTGAAGCAGCGTAGGTGGTTTTTCACGGTGAGGGCAGTGAGGTTATGGAATGCCCTTCCTAGTGATGTGGTAATGGCAGATTCTGTTAATGCCTTTAAGAGGGGCCTGGATGAGTTCTTGATCAATCAGAATATCCAAGGCTATTGTGATACTAATATCTACAGTTAGTACTAGTGGTTGTATTTATAGTTTATGTATGTGAGTGTATAGATTGGAAGGTGTGGGTTAGGTGTGCTGGGTTTACTTGGATGGGTTGAACTTGATGGACACAGGTCTTTTTTCAACCCTATGTAACTATGTAACTATGTAACTATATAAATAAAGGGCCATAAGGCATGTTGGGGGGGGGGGGGGGGGGTTACAGCCTGAGTTATGTTGGGGTCTTAAGGACAAGAAAAAGGTGGCCACTGCCAGTAGATTGAAAACACACAAACACTTTGAACTTACTTTACCCTTTATATGAATAAATTGCAAGAGAGGCAAAATTATCCACAAAAATATCCCCTATAACTTAAAACAGTTCTCCCAAAGGTTGTAATATACTCAGTGGCAATAAGCTTTAAAGGCTGCAAATAACTTGTATTCTCCTGACCTAAAAGCTTTCACCAAACCCTGCACTCTAATAGAAAACCAATGAATAAATACAATATAATCATGCTAGTCAATTAATAGGTTAATAAAATACACAACCCCGTTATTGATAGGTAGAAAAATATAATGATTTATTGTAATATAAAACATATTTTTAAGTTACAAGAGAAACACCAAGTACAAACCAAGGCAGACATAAGAGAAAACTCCATACCCAAGCTCTATGCAGTCTGCTGGTTGGATCAGTACATAACAGACACATCAATATTGTATAACATAGCTAACAAAAGAACCAACATGCAGTATAAGTCCAAACCAGTGAGTCTGACTATTTTAACTATGTCGGAGTTTAAATGCATTTCTAAATGCAAAATCCAGAAGAAAGAAGAAAAAGCGTTGGAATAAGGAAGAAAAACGAAAATGGGAAGAAAAAAAGTACACAAGAAAGAAACTGCATAGCTTCACTATAGCTATATGGCATTTTGTACTTAAAAACAAGCCATACCGAAATAGGAGATGGTAGACAGAGAAGTAATAAGTAAATATTATAACAGGTTTCAATTTAAACCTTAAAATTTGATATGTCTAGCCAATTGCATATTTAATATGTAATGAGGCCTCCTTACATAGTGAAAAGGTACATCGTAAGTGCCTTGAATGAGGAGATTTACATATGCCCAAAAATAGTTTTTCCAGTCACATATCTTCTTCATCATCTTTAAGATCTCTGTACTTCAGGTAAGAATCCCCTTCGGGGTTAAACTTTACCATTTTTATGTTCAGCTTGTCCAAAAGCTTTTCTGCTGCTAGCTTGGCTTGCTGTTCCTAAAAAAACAGAACACACACAATTCACCACATTTCTGCAAAACTCCATTTCTCCAAATCATAAACCCCAACACCCTCTATATTAAAACTATCTCTAACTCCCAGCCAGGGTCCAGGGCAGAACGATGGGGGGGCGCCAGGCAGGTACCTCTTCTGCCTAACCCTAGTCTGTGTTCCCTTGCTTACTTGTGTTGCTGCCACTTGTTGTTTCACTGTACCCGGTACCCCCCTGTGCAACATTTTTGTGCATCTATTCTAACCCAAGGCCAAAGGTAGCTTTCTGGTATTTAGCTCAAGATAATGTGGCTGGGTAAGTACCAATGCTATGCACCAGCTATGCATATCTTTAAACTTGAATGTGACTCATTTATCTTACAGTCAGTCCCATGGGGAATCATTTACATCTAAAGTTTAAAGGGGGTTCTTAATTCTACTAATACAATTACAACTGGTTGGCTAAAAGTGTACCACTATCATGTAGTTTCATTTACACTCAATTCTGTTTTTGCTTTGTGTACTTTACTGTTATTAATCAGTTTTTGAACCAAGCCTAGAAGCCGCCATAAAATATCAAGCATTTTGTCTATGAAAAGGTCCAACCATACGTCAAATGCTAATAAAAATCTCAGTACTCACCTCATAAGTCTTTTTTTGTGCAAACTGTAGAGCTACAGACTCCTCTAATGGCAGTAACTGGGCAGGGGTATGGTGAAGAGGAGGAAGCCTTGCAGCTGTAATATCATCCAAGTGTTTCTTATCCTGTGCTTTTCTCTCTTCAGCAGAAATTGTAAGTCCCCTTCCTCCTGGTGACTGGCTAGGCGAGGAGCTATTTGAATCTGATGGAAACCTGTAATATTAATCAGAAGTCATTTCTTTGTAAGAACTTCAGGATGCTGTCACATACAAAATACCTTACAACAATCCACCTTGCTTTTTTTAGCCTAGCATTATGAATACTTGTAACAGAAGACAATAGATGTATTCCATGTTCTGTGTAAACATTCTAAAACCCAAGCAAATAGAAAGACCTTTGTCCTTAATCAAATCATCCTACAGTTGCAGTTGTTCTGTGTCCTATTCTAAATCTTTGTTCTTCAATAATAACTATATATAGTGTTTACAGCATAAATCTAAATCACCAATATCTACACAAGTGTGAATGCTCTTGGTTGCCAATCAAGACAGTGAGCAGAGAAACAGAAGTCAAAAGGCCCATCATGGTAGCCACACACCACACTGTGCAGCTGCTTTTTCAGCATCAGTAAGGGGAGAAGGGTCATTCTGGGGGGTGTTGTTTCTGTGGTTAGGGAGAGGGGCCACTGCGGTGGACCTCTGCTTAAAGTTTGCCTTTCTTTCTCCTTTAAAAGGAGTAACACTAAAAAAATTTTAAGTAAAAAATCTATTCTACCCTGCCCCAATAATTGCCATATCCTGCACACCATTTATTATTTTGAATGCTTTATTAGAAAATACCTGCTAAAACTTGCCTTCCGGTGATTTGAAATAAGGCGATATGGTGATGCAAGGCAGAATCCATTATGCGATGATCAATTGATCGATCCTAGCCTGACTCCTTCCTATACAGAAGGAAGGCTAGGATCGATCGTCACATAGTGGATTCTTCCCTGCATTGCCGTATCGCCCTATTTCAAATGACCGGAAGCCAAGCTTTAGCAGGTATTTTCTAATAAAGTATTCAAAATAATAAATGGTGTGCAGGATAAGGCAATTATTGGGGCAGGGCAGAATAGATTTTTTACTTAAAAAAAGTTAGTTACTTTTCCTTTAACAAATATAAAAAAAATCTAACTAAATCTGTTTGATCACAATAAATCTTACATTTAGTCATGTTTTTCCAATACTACTATACCCAGCACTACACACAGCCCAAGCAGAAGTCAATTAACTGTAATCTGTTTGAGCTTTTCACTTACTTGTTGGGTCTGTATTTTTCCTTTTTTTTAACAGGACTGTGGGATCGGTTTTCTATTACTTCAATATAATGAGGTTTTGTCTTTGCTCCATTTAATATTAATGGATTTATTCCCTGTACATAGGATGTTCTTGGTGCACCCCGGTTTGTTTCTTCCACACTATCCTTAATATGAATATTCATGAAATCATTTGCCAACGTGTCAGCACTGGAGCTACGATCATCTTTGTGGTCAGCAGTTATTTCAGTCTTACTAGAGTGAGTTCTAGAAGGTTCATCAGTGGGATTTGGTGAACCTGCAACACCATTTATATTTTTGGGAGAGCTGGGCTTTTCTTTAGCTAAATTGGTGTTAGGTGCCCAAGTTGCTAATGGTAAATCCAACTCCACTTTTTCATTGGTCTCATTTTCCTTGGTTTGAGTTGCCTGAAAGTCCCCTTTGAATGCAGATAACAGATCTCTTTTTCTTTTTGACTCCTGACTCTCTGCAATAGCAAGTCGCACTTTTTCAGTGAACTCCAGAATTTTTTTTCCTCTGTCAGGCAGTCGAGCAAGAAACTTTCTAGATTAAAGAGAGAGAATGAGGGAAAAAATGAAAAACTAGAAGGTGTCTTCACAAGAAGGTATGTAAAAGCTAGAGAATGTTAAAAAAAAATAGTTATCTAGTTTAGCAATAAAATAAAACTAAAACAGCTGGCCACTGAAAATCTACTGTGACAACTGCGGATTTAGGATACATTAGGTTGCAGAACTCCAAAAAGAAAAAACTTGCATTAACTAGCACAGTAACAATCATGTGCAACAAAGGACTTTCCACAATTGCACAGTAGTTAGCACTGCTGCCTGCAGTACTGGGGACAATGGTATTTCTGCAGCCAAAATACAGTCCCTGTAGAATATCTATATTGTTCCTGTTGTATTCAGTTTCCAACCATAATCTAACTGGCAGGTTTCCGGATTAATCTGCTTTGTGCTAGCCATTTGCTTAAAGGACATGTAAAGCCTACAATGTATATCAGTTGGGCACATCTTCACCACCCAAATGGAATCATTTGTACTACATATATCCCCTACGCTTGCTAGCACCATCACATTTTCCTAAAGCAAAAAGCAACTTTCACCCATAATACTAATCAGATACATTTATATCTGCAAACAGCATACACACACAGAGCCTTATTCAGCATATATTTCATCAAAAATACAGGCTCACACAGGCAAAACTGTCTTTGATAAAAGTTCTGCTTTGTTTGAGCTGAGCTCAGGAGAGAAAGTTAGGAGAAAAAACTGAAGCAGACAGCTAGAGCTGAGTTTCTATGGGAACCAGCAATGCCATCTCTTTACTGGCTGCTAGACTGGAGAGTGTGTTTAGAAATCTGAGCTTAGAATAACTGAGCATGCCCACAAGTCAGAAATTAAAGCAAATTCCTGAGGGAGGGGGCCGAGTGTGTTACAGGAGGCGAAGGAAATCTAAGTGATTAAGGGGATGCTGCAGCCTTACTATTAAAGGAGAACGAAAGGCTAATAAAGAGTTAATCTCAAGCTGCAGGCATACCTTCAATGCAGGGAAGAATCCACTATGTGACGATCGATCCTAGCCTGACTCCTTCCTATACAGAAGGAAGGCTAGGATCGATCAATCGATCATCGCATAGTGGATGCTTCCCCTGCATCGCTGTATCACCTTTTTTCAAATGACCAGAAGGAAAGTTTTAACAGGTATTTTCTAATAAAGCATTCAAAATACTAAATAGTTTGCAGGATAGGGCAATTATTGGGGAAAATTTTTAGTGTTACTTTTCCTTTAACCTCTGGACAACCAGTGTGGCAGGTATTGAAAGATTTCAAAGAGGCTGTTCACTGATTACATTTGTGTGTGTGGGGTTTACATGTCCTTCAATATGTATCATTTTCTATTTTGTGTCTGTACTGCTCATGGTTACCTACTGACTGACTACTAAAAAAAGTATATATATATAACAATACACCAGTTCAGACTTTTTACATGTGCAAAATAAGGGAGCATTGTTTTAGACGCTTTCCTTTTTTTTTTTTTTTAACTTGTCCTTGATTTCGCCTAGCCCTCTGTTACAGACCCATAGCAAGCTTACAGGGATCAGACTAGTATCTGATTAGAAGAGTAAAGGGTGAGGCAGAATGCATGTATAGCTGTCAGTTACGTCACTTATATGCAACCAATTGGATGGCACAATGCTGAACACTGGTAGCTAATTACACATCAAAAAATGACTGCACAGATAAATGGGATGTAAAGGTAAATGGCCAAAAATACCTCTAATGTATCCATGACGACTAGGATAGTTGCTTTGATTGCATGCACTGCCATTTACCTATTATTCAGGAGCTTCTCTTGTCTGTCTAGGATCTCCAGCAGTTGCTCCACACTCTTTCCCTTCAGTTCACTGCTTCCCGACCCCTCCATGTCTCCCCAGCTACAATACACTTATCAGACACAGCAGGCTTCCCGGGACAATCCCCGAGTTAAAGGGGTTGTCCCGGGATAAACTTTTTCGTTAGAACCGCTGACTCAAACCTGCAGCCATAGGAAACGCCGCCATACGCCGTATTGATGCGCCTGCGTGTGACGTCAGTACGTGCCTGCGCGTTAGTATTCGCCGAGGCAAAGGTGGTGCGTAGTTGTACGTAATGACATACGCTTTCCGGGCTTTGGGGTTGTAGTAGTTAAAAGAATTGCAGATACTGCTGGGTTTCAGCGAGTAGTATTTGGCAGAGGTTGCTACTGTGGGAAAGCTGCAATCATTTCTTTACTGGGTGTTTTGTGGCAGGCATTTGTTTTCTTGGCAGAAGGCCAGAGCTTGCTGTATTGGGTGAAAGGTATTGTGGCTCAGATCGTACATAAAATAGACTGCTTTAAGGAGTTGTTGTTGTCAGAAATTGCTCTGTTGTGGGGAAATTGCAGAGGCTGCATTACAGGACAGTAATAGCAGGAGCTTGGGCAAACTATATGCTTTTTTATGTATAAGGCAAAGATCTAGCATGTTTCTTCAAACACACACTACATTAGGGGATTTTTAGCCATATCACTTGCTCTCACCCTAATATTCAAGGATTTCGTTTTTTTTCAGGATTTGGATTTCACCAGATTTTGAATTTGGTGCATCCCTGAAAGGATATTAGTGTAGTAGGTGTAATCATGTTGCTGTTAAAACATTTATAGAGGAGGTGGGAGCACTGCTGCACTTAATCTGCCATGGTTTTTGGTTTCTGACATAGCATCAGGAGAATTGCTAATGTAGTGCCTGTATTCAAAAACGAAAACCTATTTGTCTGTTAGCTTGACATCAGAGGAGGAAAGCTTTTGGAAGGTATAAGGTACGTGTTATTGCAGTACATTTGAAATAACAATATCATCGATTTGTGCCGACATGGATTAATGTGCTAGATCAGTGCTGTCCAACTTCTGTGGTACCGAGGGCAGGAATTTTTTCCGACCTACATGGTGGAGGGCCGATAATGGAAGCCAGTTTTGACCACTCCCCTTTTTGAAACTGCACCCACTTGAAACCACACCTGTGTTATCACATGACCATACCCATATTAATGGTTGTAGTACAGCAAAAACCTGCCATACTCTGCCTTCCCTACCCTGCCTGTGTGTGCCATACTCTGCCTTCCCTACCCTGCCTGTGTGTGCCATACTCTGCCTTCCCTACCCTGCCTGTGTGTGCCACACTCTGCCTTCCCTACCCTGCCTGTGTGTGCCATACTCTGCCTTCCTTACCCTGTCTGTGTGTGCCATACTCTGCCTGCCCTACCCTGCCTGCGTGTGCCATACTTTGACTGTGTGTGCCATTCTTGGCTGGTTTGTGCCATACTCTGCCTGCCCTACCCTGCCTGTGTGTGCCATACTCTGCCTGCCCTACCCTGCCTGTGTGTGCCATACTTTGACTGTGTGTGCCATTCTTGGCTGGTTTCTGCCATACTTGGCTTGTGTGTGTCATATTCTGCCTGCCCTACCCTGCCTGTGTGTTACATACTCTGCCTGCACTATGCTGCCTGTGTGTGCCATACTCTGCCTGCCCTATGCTGCCTGTGTGTGTATGGCACACACAGGCAGTATACAGTGACACAATGCTGGCACTGCTCCTACAGTCTGCACAATAACTATATATTAAAAAACTTTTTAATTGCAGTACCACCTCAATATATGTTCTTTTTGTAGTGTGCAGAGATTATTTGTGGGTTTCTACTGCTCCTACAGGGGATTACATATTTAAACAATACAGCCTGATCAGAGCCTGAATCTGAGGTGAGAACCATGCAGGGGGCCAGTTAATCTCAGTACTGATACTGGTCCCCATACACGGGGCGATAGTAGCTGCCGATATCAGTCCCTTGGACCGATTCAGCAGCTAATCGGCCCGTGTATGGGCAGAACCGAGCGGCCTGGCCGACTGATATCTGTCCTGAAATTGGGCAGATATCGATCGGCCAGGTTAGAAAATCCAGTCGCATCGGGGACCGCATCGGCTCATTGATGCGGTCCCCGAACCGACTGCCCCATGGCCGCAAATGTAATTCGATCGTTTGGCCCCAAGGCCAAACGATCGGATTATTTTTTTTTTTAGCTACTTGCTACCCGATATCGCCCACCCGTAGGTGGGGTTATCAGGTGAAGATCCGCTCGCTTGGCGACATCGGGGGGGGGGGGGGGGGGGAATGTTGTTGTTGTTGGCCTCTTTAATAGAGATTTAAGGGTTATAGTGGATAACAAACTGCAATTCTAGGCAGTTTCAAGTGTCAGCTATAGCTTAAAATGTAAGCTAAATGGGGCATTGATTTAAGGCACTAAAATATAATTTTTCAGTTTTATAGAACCTAATAAGACATCACCTTGAGCATGCTGTGTAATTATATGCCCCAGTCCACAGGAAGGATATCAACTAGTTGGAAAGACTGTCAACATTTTGTTTGCTTTCTCTGGAGGCAAGGAGACATGATAACACGTATTAAACACAGCCAGCGTAAATCATTTTTCACAGAAAAGAATAAAAGGACCACCTCTTTAAACTTGAGGAACAAAATATTAACCTGAGACAACACAACTGCTCGTTTATTATGACAGGATAGGCTCTAAAATGGCCAGTCAGCACCCTAAAGAGAATTGCTGAGTTTTTTCTCCGCCTAGTGGTCCTTTTTCACTGCACTGGCTAAGGGAAAAATTAGTATTGCACTGCTGCCTTGCGCCAGATATTACTAGTGATGACATTAGTGCATGTGCAGTAAAATATAATCAGACAATTTTACTCTGCTTCTTACGCACAAGCCCATAATGGGACATTTAAAATATTCAGGGCTGCATCTTACAGATGCCTTGATAAATGACCACCTAATGTAGTCTCTGCCTTTCCACACATGCATCCACACAGCTTCTCATCCAGGTCCATTTTCTTTCTCTGTTTCTCACATGCACCCACAGGGGCAGATTTGTATTAAAGGCCAAACTGAGGAATCTAAAAGGATTTTCAACAGTTCAATCTTTTTCTTCTTTAACAAAACTTTTACCAACAGAAAGTGTTAGTGAATTGACACATTTATCCAAGTAGACAAATGTATCAATATGTAAGTTGCTTTGAGCAGTCCTGTTATTGCTCAGCACTTCTCCAAATCCTTATAGTGGGGGATAAAAGTTTTGGACAATTTAAATGCAAACGTTTATGTATGTAAAAAAATGGTACACATCACAGTAATAACAATTCAGCCTTAGAGTCTTCCATAACATTTATTTTACAATAACTAAAGCATATTTAATAATGTAAAATTATGTTGTGGTTACCTTGTGGATTTTTAATAGCAAGTTACACAAAAAAAAATCACAGTTCTGAGTTACTTGAAGTAATTTAATTGTATGTAATTGTTCCACAGTATTTCGCTTTGTAAGGTAGAAATGCTTATGTTTGTTAGCCCCAACCTGAGCAATTAGTATTCAGTAGGAGTCATTGTAGTCTGTTTTACTTACAAAATGTTCATTTACAGATGTTACATGTTTTAAACAATGTACAGTCTACTATCAAAATAGCTTTTATGTTTAGGTTACTGGTTGCATAATTTTATATAACACTGAAATAAAACATAACCAGAAGAACTGCACAGTAAGAAAATAAAGGTATATTACACAGTAAGGCACATGGCGGTACTTGCATATAGCATGTTTAATTATTAAAGGCAATTTAAATAACCCTAATAAAACCACTTTTTTAAACTGTTGTTTAATTATTGTTTACAGTTAATTAAAAGACAATGAGAATGCTCTTCAACCCTATGACTAGCATTTCCACCTTTAATGGATGTCATTTAACCAAGTAGACCTGGGCTAAATGTCCCTGCCCATGAATCTGTCATTAATGTACATTGCCTAGGCATGTAATGATATAAATAGAGCTATAAAATGCAGCTTAAAGTTTATGTATCTTTTAATCTATTGAGTGCTGGCAGTTTTTCGATCTACTGGACCCCATTCTTCATATAAACAGCAGCACAGATCAGATCAAAGTGCCAGAAGGAAATTAAGAATCTACAGGGCTGGCAGGGCAGTAGGTTCAACAATTTAGGCACTTAAATTGTTAATAGATTGATAGTGTTCTTATGTTAAAAGTTATCTGTTACTGTTATATAACTTTCTCTCACACAAAATGCATGGTTTCAGATTCATACAAATAAATATATTGCAATCAAAGCACAATGTTAAAGAATACAAGCACCCAAGACATTGAGAATTTATAAAGAGAAATACAAGAGTTTGTGTATTTACAAATGCACACAGGCACACCTAGAATGTTCTAGCCAGTACAGAAAATGTGGGTCGTTTTATCTCACATACCCTCCAAAGCTTATTCTGGCCTATACAGTAAATGTCATATTCTTTCAGGATATAACACATTCTTTTGCCCCAGTAATGCCACCCATAAGCTCCCATTTAAGGCATTTAACAGTGCCATTATCAGAAGTAAAAATACCTGTCTGACAGAGAAAATATAACTTTGGTAAGATTACTGCTAGAGTATGTTGTGTATAGTTTATAATGGATTTCTGTGACAGGACAGTTTTATGTTTATGGCAAAGGTGAAATAATAGAGATGAAACAATATAGCTTGTAAATATTGCCATGCATTGATGAATATCATGTATCGCTCTAAAATAGAGTTCAATAAAATAAACTGTTAAGAAGACTTTGGCAGTGTCTTGTATCATTTGAACACAGATAACAATGCATATGCCACGTGCAGAGCTACAAGTTGGCCCTTGTAAAATCACAGCTCTTTCAAACTCATAAATGACTTTGAATTTTAAGACAGTTAAGATATATGAATATGTGTCTGTTTTTGTGTCTTCAGCAAAACAAATAAAACCATGAATATTGTTTCTCATTTATGATACACAATTTTGTCCCTCTGTGGTTATATGCAACTTTAGACTTGAGTTATTTTGGTATATGGCAATAAATTGGTACTTGGACAGAAACACTGACAGTACATGAGTATTCCCTGACACTATACATGTAGAACCCCTATCACAGGGGCCCCTTATACATTTAAAGACGCAGTGGGGATGGCTAGAGGCCAGCAGTTCTTCATGATATCCACTCAGCAACCACAGATAGAATGTAGCATATATTTCTTGCATAGAACGGTGATGCTGGGCTTGTCAGTTTTGGCTCAGTTGAAGATGGCTCTAGGTATAGCTTAAGCATCTGCAACATTCATCTTGTATCTTCAGGTTACAAAGACCTCTTAACAAGAATATGGCTTACTTTTGTTTGCATGGAAATGAAGGGGGCTGAGGGTAGTACAAACTAAAGTGTAGCTTCTGTAGCCACTTTACAATGGGAAACAAAATGCAGAATGTTGCAGCTGGAGTTCAAGAAGAAAATCTTTTCATGGCTTCATAATACAAGATATAAATCTTATTTGGTTGTTGAGTTGTCAGTTATCAACTTGTCTTGCTGAACCTGTATTTAGGAGACCTTGTGACTCATGCTCATTTGTAGAACCCTCATGTAAGGAGTGTATGATCGCTTGGCAGGCATTCTGGAATGTTTTTCTCTGCTGTATCCATCAGGGATGTCTTCATTATTTCTATTAAGAGAAAAAACCATGCATCAGGACAGTGATCTATATTTTACCTGTGGGGTCAACAAAAATAATAGCATAATATTAAAAGACATTTAAGTAAATTAAAATATTTTACTTTTTTCCAAAGACTGGACAAATTTGCCTGTATGCAGTAACCCCTAGCAACCAATTAATAATTGGCTTTTTCAGCCAGCTGTAGCGAGAACAATAAATGCAACAATTTGATTGGTTGCCATGGGTTACTGCCCAGAGGCATTTCCCAGTGTACAAAAAGCCTTATGCACTTTGTGCACAGATGCAATAATCATCGACTTTAAAGTGCACATGAACCACACATTTGTACTGGTGAACATAGTTGTCCGCTATATGCACATTATATAAATCCTCTTTAATTAAAGAAGGAAAAAATTTTGGCATTTTACTGCCAATAGATTAGCCACGGTAGTGCAAGCTAGAACGCTATATTTATTCTGCAAAAAGCTTTGCCATACCTGAGTAAACAGCCCTTTAAGATAACAGCTGCCATTTTAGCTTGATCTCCATAGCTTCCCTGCTGCAGCTCTAGCTGCTGGTAGCTCAGACTACACAGTTGGGAGGGGGAGCAAATTCTTATGGGGGGGGCAAATTCTGATGGGAGGGGGAGCAGGAGGGAAGAGGGAGATATGAGCAGACTCCTGCCCTGAAGGATTTTTCTGAGAGTAGGAAGTCTGATACCAAAGAACAATGCAGCTCACAACTCAGTGCAGCGTTTCTGTGAGTTCTTATGGCTGTATTTACATAGACCTTCTGATAAAGCTTACTTAGTTTTTACCTTTCCTCTCTTTTTAGAAGCTGACAAAAAAATCCTAATTTTTGGCATCATATCGGATACCATGATGTAGATCTGTCAGGCTCAAGACCAAAATGTTATTTTTATCTTACAGGCTGTGACTGATATCAAACACCTGAGATAATAATATTGTAATAATAATGTAATAATGTGTCTTCCTTTTAGGAAAGTATTTCATTGAGAAGATCAACAGGCTGCCTGCACGATTCTCAGTGTTCTTGTCTGTGGGCTACTTTTGCCATTGTCTGTTGTAAAGGCCTATGCCACACAGTACTGATTCGCTAGCCAACGGAAAACAGAAGAAAACCCAAAGATACAAAAGATGGTATCTGTGAACTGGTATCTGCTAAGCTACTCAGCATCTATATATCAGTTTCACAAACAGGGATGCAGTGTAACAGACTATGCTGTGATGGGGGTTTAGTTTTCCTTTAAAGGGGACCTGTCACCCTAAGAAACATTTCCAGATTGTTTTCACTTTGTTTGTCAATCAAAATAAACTTCATGTACACCATATAAATTAGTTTAATCTTATTTTATTCAGCCTTGAAATTCACAGTTGCAGCCAGCAGGCAGACGCCATTTTGTGGACATTGTCATTAAGGCAACCTTTGCATCCTGTCAAAATCTTATTCTGTGCCAGTATGGGGGGGACCTGATACCCATGTCCATGCACTGGTTACAAAATTAGATTGTGAGGAGGGAGGGGGAATGTGAGGAGCAGCAACATCTAAGAAGTTCTGAACTGTAAGTGAAAGTAACTGCCAGCCCCACCTCTATGCCTAAGGCATAGAGGCGGGGCAGGCAATATATGATTGACAGTTGGGATTTTTAAATGCATTTATAATGGGTTTGGATGTGTTAATAAAAAAATGAGTTTGGGTACATATTCAATTTGAAATGGGCTTTTATTATACAGCTTTTATGCCTGGGTGACAGGTCCACTTTAAGTGCTGCTATATTGTATAGTAACAAAAACTGCAGAAATTTGATGCTTACAACTGCTTGAGATTTCTAATCAGCCACAAAAATGCTCAATGTCAAGCTACATTGCCTACAGTACACCTACAGTATATAGCAATTCCATGTGCTACAAGAGTAGCAAGAAGTAAAATCTGGGAAAGTGTTCAGATTTTACAGATATTTCTAACTTTCAGTCTTACAAATGAGTGAGTTACAAAGCAGTGGATGAACACATGCAGGTACTTACACTGAAGTGGACTGTGTAGAGCCATCAACTGATGCACTGTAAAGAATAATACAATATAAGATGCTTAGCATTTAGCAGTTTTGAAACCAGGACTATTATAGCACATGTTAAATTTATCTGTACAATACAGAAGACCATGCAATTTATGTACAAATACATGGTCATTACAAATTATATTGCACAGTACTGATGTAACAGATGCTAACAAAAATCCATTATTTTTGAAGAAAGCTGAATCCTTACCAAAAGATTCAGTTGAATGACAAACTACACCCAAACTCTAATTTACATTTTAAAATGAGATAACATAACTATCATGAAATCTGCATTGTATAAAAAAAAAACCATAACTTTAATTGCACAGACCTTTAGTCACATTATATTAAGAAGTTGTGTTCATTTCTGGTTCAAACTAAGGAGTTGGCCAAATAACATGAGAGGATCCTACAAAATTTGATCTAATGTTGTGTTGGATGGCAATCATTTCATGTAGTTTACACATCAGATTTTTGTATGAGTATCATTATATTTTGATCCATGTGACTACATCCAATCTGTAGGGTGCATTTTGTCGACCTGACACCATCCAACAAAAGCTCCCATGGAGTTTAGTCCTAAGGGTCAAGACACACAGTTCTACTAGTAGCAGCTAATTTTTAACGGCTACTAATTGCCAGAAAATACACTGCCATAGACAATAGTGAGAATTGTCTCTGCTAAAACACACATAGAGACAGTTATACGTTTATGATCAGCATTTTCTATTTTAGTAGCCGCAACATGTAGCTGCTACCACTAGTTCTTATGTCTTCGCTCTTAAGGTGGCCACACACGTGGCAATTTGCAATCTTTTCGCACGAAAGATCTTTAAATCCGCCACTAACCTTCAGGGCTGAAACGGCATATAAGGAGGTAGAAACAATAGGATTTCTACCTCCTTCTGCCGAATCAGCCGACAGCAGATTTTGCTCAGGCGCCTTCTATGGCGCCCAATCAAAATCTTTTAACCTGGCCGATCGACGAATCGACCGATATCAGCAGCTTCCTGCGATATCGATCAACTCGCCGACTTGCCATACACGCACCGAATATCGTACGAAACCGATATTATCGGTGCGTGTATGGCCAGCTTAAGAATAGTATCACACATGCAAACAATCTTCTGCCTTTATTGTCTTTAGTATGCACTGAGAGACATAATCGCCAGTCAGGGCACACTTGGGGCGGATTCTGCACAATCACAAACTGCCCCTTGTGTGTACTGACAAGCAAATGCCATGCTATCAGAATATACTATATATAAGATGGGGTGAAGGCAGCATTTTGGCGGCTTGACTGTGTCATATACAGTATTGCTGGAGTCTGTGTGACATATATTCTGTGTCCACTGTGAAATATATTGATAAGGTCACGAAATGCTGGGGCAACTGTGTCATATATTGATTAGGCCTAGGCCATAAAACACTGTGGTCACTGTTATACATTGCTAGGACCACAGCGTTATGAAATTCTGGGACTATAGTGACATATATTGCTAGGGCCACTGTGTTAGGAAATGCTGTGACGTATAGTATTGGCCACTGTGTTATAAATTTATGGTGTCCCTGTGTCATGAAAAACTATAATTATATCTTGCAGGAGCCCCTGTATTATGAAGTGCAGCATGTTACGGAAAGATTATAAAAGTAGAGGTAATGTTCATGTTCATTGAATTGGCGAATGTAAATTTGGCCAGAGACTATATGCACCACATACCATCACTACACCTTTTTGAGCCACTTCAACTACTAGGGTGGTGTCAAGAATAGAAAGGGTTAGAAAACCTTTACATTAAACAAATAAATGATTATGGGGCATGCAGTTAGCACAGGAATCCAGAAGCTCATTAAAGAGGGAATGAAACATGCACTGCGGCTTCTTGAATCCACAATCTGAACGCTGCTTAAATGGATATACATAAAGTTATGAAAATCCTGTTAAAAATGAATTTGAGCCATGCACAAGGCAAGCAAGTGTTAGGGGGTTGCAATCCTTTGCACTTACCTTTTACACCTTAAAATAAAGTCAGATGTGAAGAATATTTCTCCAAAAAAATGGGATTAAATAGCACCTTAGTGTCTGCATTTTCTTATTCACTAAAGCCATGCCATTATAACTCACACACACTCCTGCAGTTGAATATAAACAGCGTGGAAAGAATGCAACCCAGCAACAGGCTTCACAGTTTATAATGGTGAGAAGTACAGGTATGGGAGTTGGGACTGTTATCCAGAATACTTGGGACCTGAAGTTTTCCAGATAAGGAGTCTTTCCACAATTTTGGGTCACCATACTTTAAGTCTACTAAAAAAATCATTTAAACATTAAATAAACCCAGCAAGATTACTTGCTTTCAATAAGGATTAATTATATCTTAGAACAAGGTACTGTTATTATTATAGTGAAAAATTAAATAATCTTTAAAAAATGAATTATTTGATTAAAATAGAGTTTATGGGGGATTTCCTTCCTGTAATTTGGAGCTTTCTGGATAACGTGTTTTTAGATAATGGATCCCATACCTGTACTAAAAATGTTTCCTTTGATTGAAATGTTTCCTTTCCATTGAACGCAGAATGGGAGAGATGAGAATAAGTAAAGGAACACTTTCATTAATATCAGTGTTAATGCTTAGAATGTGACATATGTGTTTGGAGAAATTTAGTTTAAATTCTGAAATTACATTCTGCATAGGGAAGAGTATTTTCCTGTACACGTGTTTCTTTCAGACATTTTAGTTTAGTTTTCAGTGAAAGTCTGTGGTCAGAAATTCCTCTGTTGAGTTATACAAGACTGCCGCCTGTTAACTTGTGTACATAAGAACAGTAGAAGAAAAGCAGAGTAAAAAACACAGAGCTTTTATAATGTATAACTTTATAAAAGCATACCAGCGTAACACAGAAACGTGCATAACTATTTATGCTATATAAATTTCATAAAAAAGGGAAGTTATGGTTTATCGTTATAATATCCCTTTACCTTCTCTTATATCCCCTGGCTGCTGTATTGTAAAACAATAGCAGCCAGTCGTTCAGATACTGAATATTGATCGGGCCTCATTTTCGGTTACACAGACAGTTAGAATCCTTTGACTGGAAGGAAGTAGATAGGCACATGAGTAGAATGAAATATGTTCCCCTAAGCGGGAGGAAATATGGCAATGACCTTGTTTATTAACTTTTGTCAGTACTTAAAGGGACAGTAACACCAAAAAATGAAAATGTATAAAAGTAATTACTATATAATGAAATGCTGCCCTGTACTGGTACAACTGGTGTGTTTTCCACAGAAAGACTACTTTAGTTTATATAATAAAGCTTCTGTGTAGCCACGGGGGCAGCCATTTACAGGAGAAAAGGCACAGGTTACTTAGCAGATAACGGATAAAACCCCATTATATTCTACAAAGCTTATCTGTTATCTGCTATGTGCCTGTGCCTTTTCTCCTTTTTCCCAGCTTCAATGGCTGCCCCCGTGTTGACATAGCAGCTCATTTATATAAACTATAGTAGCGTTTCTGTTGCAAACTTACCAGTTTTACCAGCACAGGGCAACTGTACATTATATTTTAATTACTTTAAAACACTTTCATTTTTTGGTGATACTGTTCCTTTAATATAAATAGCAATTCCACAATGTTTCCAAATATAAACAGAAACCCTTTTAATGATGGTGTCCCCTTAAAGCACAGCTTCAAAAATAATCCTACAGAGTACTGCTCTGCTATATATGAGAAAGGTTACACGAATTAATAAGTGCCACACATTTCCAAAGTTTTCAATTTGTTGGTTATTTAATGAGACTATTTTTTTTAAACAATCATAAATGAGGGTTCCTTAGTGGTAGGAACTGAAAATGTAAAAAAGTATCAATATTAGGTGCATTAAATGGGTTACTAATAAGGGGTATATTTATCATGCTGTGTAAAATGTGGAGTGAAGCATTACCAGTGATGTTGCCCAGTGTAACCAATCATCAATAAGATTTCAACAGTTAGAAAACCAAAGCAAAGCATCTGATTGGCTGCTATGAGCAACATCACCGGTGATGTTATACTCCATTTTTTCCACAGCTTGATAAATATACCCCTAGAAAACCAAAGCAAAGCACCTGCTATAAGCAACATCACTGGTAATGTTTTACTCCACTTTTTCCACAGCATGATAATTATACCTCTGTGTGATTATATCTGTAATATTAGAAAAAATACAAACAGTTTGTATGACTGCAGGACAAAGACACTACTGTATATATTTGCAAAGTTATCAGAAAAGTCTGCACCACTTGTAATTTACAGTTACACAACTTGTAGCCACTAGAGGGACAATCACTGTGGACATATTTTCTCAATAAAGGAATGCTGGGTGGGTCCTGGCTTTGCAACCTAATCTTCTGTTATGACTGCCCAATACTTACAATAGTCATAGTATAATGTGTGGATATGTTGAAGCAAAATGTGCCTGGCGCATTGGCCTTGTGTGATTTGGTCTTTTTTTCATTTTTCATGGAATAGGAGTGCCCTTTTTTATTCATGAATGAAAGCCATGTCTTCTGTTGCTTTTAAATACATAACCATTTTTATAATGATAAAAAGCTGTCTGCATATTGCATATCTCCTGTAGGGTTTTGAACACAAAAGAATGTTTCTATACATGTTCACTTCCATGACTGACAGTTTTCATTCAAGAATGCTAATGTGTTAAGATGGCCATTGTCAGCCTAAAGGTTGGGTGACTAAAATTAGTTAGAGCTAATACATTTTAGTCTCCATTGTAGTATAAAGCCTACTAGAATATATTTTTTGCTTTATCTAATCTAATTGATTGCTATATGCTACAACCCAGATACAAGTTGTACATAGTAACAGAATGTATTTTTATCTAAATATAGTACCAAGTATGCTGCGCTGAACATTCTTTATATGTAGTACTAACAATGGAGTAATTGCTGTATGCAGGGCAAGTAAATATATATTTAAAGGGGTATTCTAGGTAAATTTAATTTGAGTTTGGCAATGTTGGTTGGATTTTCTCAACAATTTTGGGATGTTAAGGCCTTAGATTGCTACTATTACTGTTACATAATATAGGTATAAATTCTATATACCTTGACTCAAATATTTACAAAGTAGCACTGTGTTTTCTTACCCACTTGTTTTTGTACTTTACGTACATATTGTTTTTATTTTTGTTTCAAATGAAAAGTAATAAAAAGATTATTTAAAAAAACTGTATTTCAAGTAATAGTAAAGTTGAGGTCGCAGACAAAGGTCAGGACGGGTGACTAATTTCCTTCAATCACACAGTATTTTTAGAAACATTTAAACTGACAAAAAGGTGTTGATCTTGAAGCAAAATAATGTTTTACAGACACCTTGTTATCAAAGATCACTATCACACTGTACTTACCATTCCACCTATATAAACATTTCTACTGTTACACTGCAAGTAGGACCCTCTCCAAATCTGCTTTCATTTTTACAGAATATTTGTGATTGCAGTTCAAAACACTTGCCAAACAAAAAACAACCCTGCCACCAGTTAAGTGAAAATCTCCTTTTACAGCATGTATACATGTGTGTTTATATATATATATATATATATACCGGTATATATATATACACACACACACAGAAAAATTTAAATAGCTCATACTGCTTTATCTGATCAATATAGCAAAAAACGGGAAAGTTGTGCTCAATAGAGTTGTGATTAATATAGTAATTGCTCCCCATTGTCTTTACTCCCTTACTTATAAAAATTCCAGCCCCCCCTCGAAGATCTTTTGCAGGGTGGGGGGCAGCCTGAACAAACGCTAACATTTGGAATTACTGGGGGGTACTTGAATGTAAACCCCCAGTGAATCCAGTGAAACACATAATGGAAAAATCTGAGAGTGCCACAAACTACCTACGCATTACATGTTTTCATATTCGTTTTAGTAATTAGCACTGTGAAAAAGCAGAAATTGTTTCTTTGACACAATAAATAGCTGTTTAGTAATGGAGAAAAACTAACTGAAATTCAAGCTTGGAAAGGAATGTAATATGATTATAAAATGTCACAAGAACACACAAACAAGTATGGCCAGTTTAAAATTCACCTTACAACAACCCATTTTTGGTGCTTTTTTTTAAGTGCTAGTGTATGTATTTTGGGGGGATTATATTGTGCAGAAGCCAGTACACACAAAGCAAAGGCAAAACCCACCTTAAATGCATTACTGATTAGGCTTTATCAGCTTATTAATTCATAAATGAATTAACTCAAATTATGAACTATGACAGTTTGTTTTAATGCTTTGCCATAATCAGTGCTTGCTGTATTTATTTCATATCTTTAAAAAGATGTAATCCCTTGGAAAATGGTGTTTCTTCACTATGGAATGGAGACAAATTAGCTTGTGATGGATTTTAAAAGTTGCCTATGGGAACAAAATTACGAATAGCCACATGAACTGTTTTCTCCACCACAGTGAATGGACCAGTCTGTGTCTGCTAACTGAACCAGCTTACTGTCAGCACCCCCTTATCACTCGCTTGCCTTCAGATTAAAGCAGAGCAGTGTGTTTTTGTCTTTGTTTTAATCAACACATAACAGAATCCCTCTATAAATTTTAGAGATTCTATAACATTTGAAATGAAGAAGCGTATTCAAATCTCCATGTTAAATACCTTTCTGAAAGATTACATGATGTTCCAATATCTTTGGTTTCTTTGTCAGTTTTTGGTTTGTTTGCCATCAAGTAGTCCACCTTATCTTGTAGCTCTGTGTTCTGTGAAGGAAAGTTGAACAAGTTATTGTGGATAAGCAGGTTTATGTTTGAACTGAGGAGTTTCAGCTGTGAGGCAGAGGTAGCACTGTGCAAATCATTACTGAATGGGAAGGCTTTGCAGTGGGACAGATTTTAGATATTTGGTAAAGTCAGAATAGCTGCTTGGAGAAAATAAATTAACTGGGCTACAGTTTAAATGCCCCAACCCTTTTTAGGTACTAGAAAGAGACAAGCTAGTGTTTTAAATTATATGTATATTTTATGAACACTGCAGCTTTATAAAAGTCTATAGAAATCACATTTAATAAATATAGATATAATGCATGTTGCTATTAAAATGTTCATATTTCTCACTTTTTAATCATGATTTTTTCACTTTTTACCAAGGTAAAATGGGAGAGGGCCATGTAGCCAGTCTGCTCTATGTACATTGTCATATGACTGTCTAAGTTTGAGGGAAGGCCAAGACCCACATCTTGAGCATTTGTAAGCAACCTCTCCATCCCTAATCCACTTGTTCTTTTATTTCACTGCTGCCTATATTAGCAGCCCCTTTAACAGTGGGTGCCAATATGTTAGGCACCCCACAGTGAATCAAGATTCCCTTGTCCTTTAGGGTACTGGCCCTGAATATTATATCTGAAGGCCTTTGAAAATGGTATGGTTCACATTTATCACAATCCATCTGCAGACCAGTTATACCTTTAGGCCATGTGCGCACAGAACATTCAATACCTGCCTCACTGGTTGTCCAGAGGTTAATAGTAAGGCTGCAACATCCCCTTAATCACTTAGATTTGCTTCTTCTCCTGTAACCCACTCGGCCCCCACCCTCAGGAATTTGCCTTGGCTGTTGGCTTGTGGGCATGCTCAGTTGTTCTAAGCTCAGATTACTAAACACGCCCCCCAGTATAGCAGCCAGTGAAGAGATGGCATTGCTGGTTCCCATAGAAACTCAGCTCTAGCTGTCTGCTTCAATTTTTTTCTCCCAACCAACTCTCCTGAGCTTAGCTCAAACAAAGCAGAACCTTTATCAGAGACAGTTCTGCATGTGTGAGCCTGTATTCTTGATGAAATGTATGCTGAATAAGGGTCTGTGTGTGTATGCTGTTTGCAAATTTAAATGTATCCAATTATGTATCAGAGGAAAAATGGCCACCAGGTGAAAGCTGCTATTTGCTTTAGGAAAATGTGATGTTGCTGGCAAGCGGAGGGGATATATGCAGTACAATTGATGCCATTTGGGTGGGGGAGGCATGCCCAACTGATATACATTGTAGGCAAATGTAAGCTTTACATGTCCTTTAAAGTAATTAAAATATAATGTACTGTTGCCCTGAACTGGTAAAAATTGTGCATTTGAACAAAGTGGTAGGCAGGTTTCTTTTGGACTAGCTAAAGGTTTAGCATAATGCAGCCATATGTAATTGGTTTAGTGATATTTAAACGACAAGAAATTATCAAGACTACAGTTATCACTGTTACAGGGCACACGCCTCTTTTAGTTTGATACAAATAGCACTTGTTAGAAATTTGGACTGAAATTGTGTATTATGCTCCCAGCAGGAGAATGAAACACACCCCAAATGCTCATGAGGAGGTGTTTTTATTACACTGATTGGCAATACTAAGAATTTTCGTTTTACCTCTCCTTCCAGAAAGGCAATCCGTTCTAGCAGCTGCTGGATAAGTAAGTCTTTGTAGTGAACCTTTTTCTTAAGCAATTCAATCTGTATAAAAAAAAATAATGTTTTCAGCAAAATATCTTCTTTAATTCAGAATACAATTGGTTTCATGGAAGTACCTTGTTATCATAAATTTTTTTGGCTTTTCTAATTTTTATAAGGATGATCATGTAGGGACTCATAGGGTTAATCTGCCCCTATGGCTTTAAACCCTACTACTTCCTCATTTTCACTCTTAAGGTCCCCATACACAGGCCGATCCACTCGCTTGGCGATGTTGCCAAGCGAACGGATCTTCTCCCGATATCCCCACCTACGGGTGGGCGATATCAGGAGAATCCAGGATAATTTGATCGTTTGGCCCTGAGGTTAAACGATCGAATTATAACGACGGGCATAGGAAAACCCCTTGCACTCCAATATAGTGTTTAGCAAGGAGGTGTGGCTTCCTTTTTGGCTGCCTCTGTGTCTCAGGAACAGGTCACTGAGCCTGGGATCAGAACAAGGCCCCAGTAAAGCCATCATTGCCCTAGATTACCCATCCTATACTCTAGAGCAGTGCTGTCCAACTTCTGCGGTGCCGAGGGTCGGAATGTCTCGCGCATACATGGTGGAGGGCCGCTAATGGAAGCCACTCCCCCTTTTAAACCACACCCACTTCAAAAACAGCAAAAACCCAAATGCTTTGTCCTCACTGCAGGGATATCAACCATCATTCATATGTGAAAGAATTATATTATGTCATATTAAGGCACACCCTAAAATCCATATGACTTCTCCTCCCCTGTGGATAGCACAGCAACCCCCAGTACATAATTACACACCTTAGGGACCATTTACTGGCTATTTCCAACTGCTAACAAACCCCTGCCAGGTTCACCTCCAACAGGCAGCATAGGGTAGCAGTCTGCCTGCCCTACGATACCTGTGTGTGTCATACTCTGCCTGCCTCATGATGCCTGTGTCTGCCATATGCTGCCTGTTGTGTGTGTCATACTCTGCCTGCCCTATAATGCCTGTGTGTGCCATACTCTGCCCTATGATGCCTGTGTGTGCCATACTCTGCCTGCCATATGCTGCCTGTGTGTGCCATACTCTGCCCTACCCTGCCTGTGTACCATACTCTACCTGCCATATGCTGCCTGTGTGTGCCATACTCTGCCCTACCCTGCCTGTGTGTTCAATACCCTCCCTGTCCTATGCTGCCTGTTTGTGCCATACCCTCCCTGCCCCATGCTGCCTATGTGCCATACTCTGCCTACCCTTTGCTGCCTGAGTGTGCCATACCCTACCTGTCCTATGCTGCCTGTTTGTGCCATACCCTCCCTGACCCATGCTGCCTATGTGCCATACTCTGCCTACCCTATGCTGCCTACACACAGGCCTGAGGTGTGAACAGGAGAACAATGTGGGTGATTATAGCCTGAGCCTGAGGTGTGAACACTGCAGGGGGTAAACAATGCATAGATTAAAAGGTGTGAACAGTACAGGGGATTACATGTTTAAACAATACAGGGGGATTACAGCCTGAATCTGAGGTGAGAACCATGCAGGGGGGCAGTTAATCTCAGTACTGATACCACTTAAAGCTTATACAAGGGTAAAACCATCAAAGCAGCCAGACAGGTGGGGGCCACACAGAGGGGGGTTGCGGGCGGCATGCGGCCCGCGGGCCGCCAGTTGGACAGCACTGCTCTAGAGAAGTCAGGGACAGGGACCCCGTGAACAAGCACCAGTTAGATAGTTACTCTTGTAAGAGCACTTTCTAGGAGAGTGAGATAGAGAGGGTAGGAAGCAAGAGCAGCTCAGCTCCACCAAAGAAAATAGAAAAGGAAGTATCCTTCCAAACAGGCAATGTTGCCTCAGCATAGGGCCACGGTTTAAGACATAGGAGACAGGCAGTATCTCAACCCTGTTCCACAGTCGGCTGTAGGACTCTTAAAGCTAGAGGTTATCAACCTGAGGACTGAGGTATCTATCCTGACTGCTTCCAAAGGGGTGCCAAGCTGACCAGGTGCATTTACCCTGCCCAGACTCCCAAAAGAGGTGGGATAAACCTATGTGCATCCTCTCTTGTTGTCCTCAGAGTACAATCATATACCATCTGTATTGTGAGTATATTTGACTGCATCATCATCTGTCTCTGACAACAAACTGTACTATAGTTCAACTGCAAGAACCTTTGGCGTCCTTCTTTGCTAATCTGCACTACACAAAGCTACAGTGAGTTGTAGTTCTACTACACCCTTGCTCCGCATGGTCTCTTCCATATAGCATCCTTTCTAAGAGAGTCCCATGTACCCCATGCTCTAAACCATACTAGCCTGGGTTTTAACTATTTTATAGCCAAATAGGGGTTACAATCATATATAAGATCATTTGTTTCTTCTATTATATGTCATTTTGTTTTATGCTTGCCCTGCACATATTTCCTTCTTTCAGAGGAGGGAAAGTAATTTCCTGTATAATTTATATAATTTACTCACGACTAATCTAGAAGCCTACATATTAAAGGGTCATAGACATATTAAAAGGCCAATAGTACCATTTCCCATCATCATTGTAAATTACATAGGAGAATACCAACAAATATCACATGAGAAAGGGAAAAATTGTATGTACAAAGTTATTTGTTACTGTTATTCTGTAAAATAAATGAAAGGGAATCATAATTTTTGTTTTTTCATTTTTCATTATGAATCTCACCTCTTCAATCATATGTTTAACCTTCTTTTGTTGGCAATGAACCATGTCATCCAGGTGCTTAATGCGCTCTCTTAAACTTGTTGCAACCTCTTCTAAACGTTGGTTCCTGACAGAAATAAACCAAGCAAACTGCATGATTCAATAATTGAAATCATTCTGATTATTATTCATCTCAAATGATATTTATTTTGTAGCTTTTTTATAATAATACACTTTCCTTCTTTTTCTTAAAGGAGAAGGAAAGGTTAAGTCACTTGGGGGTGCCAAAATGTTAGGCACCCCCAAGTGACTTAGAACGCCTACCTTGTACCCCGGGCTGGTGCCCCCGTTAGGAGAAAACAGCACCAGCCCGGGGCACCTGTAGACACCGCTTCCTCCTTCCTTTGCGCGCTGCTGCCGAAATCCGTGGGCCGGCGCATGCGCAGTAGAGTGAAAAGCCGACTTTAATGTTTAAGTTCGGCTTTTCACTCTACTGCGCATGCGCGCGCAAGCGAGGAGGAAGCAGGTAGCGCCGGCAGCTGCCCCGGGCTGGTGCTGTTCTCTCCGTACGGGGGCACCAGCCCGGGGTACAAGGTAGGCGTTCTAAGTCACTTGGGGGTGCCTAACATTTTGGCACCCCCAAGTGACTTAACCTTTCCTTCTCCTTTAAGTGATAAGTCTGATCGGGCAGATTAGTACTGTATTGCATCCATGTCTGTAGCCTTATTGCTTTAATATTTAGCTGTCTGTCCCACGGTACCTTTAAAATCAGTATATAGATTCTGAGGGTGAAGACACATGGAGCTACTGAGTAGCTGCTACTTGTCACAGCTACTAAACGCCAGAAAATACCCTGCCATAGACAATACTGAGAGTTGCCTCTGCTAAAAAACACGTAGAGGCAATTATCAGTAAATGATCAGCATTGTCTATTTTTGTAGCCGTGCCAAGTAGCTGCTACTAGTAGCTCTGTGTGCGTTTACCCTTAGGGCTCTGGCACACGGGGGAGATTAGTCACCCGCGATTAACTCCCTGTTCGCGGGCGACTAATCTCCCCGAGTTGCCTACCCCTGCCATCCCACCGGCGAACATGTAAGTCGCCGGCGGGATGGCAGACGCGGCGGCGCGATTTCGCGCAAATCACCGAAAAAGACTCGCGAGTCTTTTTCGGCAATTTCCGGAAATCGCCCCGCCGCGTCTACCATCCCGCCGGCGACTTACATGTTCGCCGGTGGGATGGCAGGGGTAGGCAACTCGGGGAGATTAGTCGCCCGCGAACAGGGAGTTAGTCGCGGGCGACTAATCTCCCCCGTGTGCCAGAGCCCTTAAAGGAGAAGTAAAGGTAAAAACTAAGTAAGCTTTATCAGAAAGGTCTATGTAAATACAGCCATAAGCACTCACAGAAACGCTGCACTGAGTTCCCTGTCAAAAGATTGCGCCTATTTTCCTCTGCCAGAGACACGCAGCTCTCTCCCCTCTCACCTCTCCTGCTCCCCTTCCCTCAAGAATGCTAAGAACTCACTCCCCCCCCTTAGGAATGTGGATCTGAGCCAATCCGCAGGAAGCTTCCTCATAGTCTTACTAACTGAGCATGTTCAATTGGTCTGGGTGTCTGTGCAGGAGTGATGCATTATGGGAACTTTCTTTACACAGCTCAGCATTTTTTCTTCCTGTTTCGCTTCTGATCATCTGCACAGGTGAAATATGGGGAGACTTAAGGGCACTATTGAGTCAACTGAAGATATGCCTACAGCTTGAGATTAACTCTTTATTAGCCTTTCCTTCTCCTTTAAGTAGGTACGGTAAGTTCAGTATATAAAATATAGCATTTCTAGTCGTATTTTTTTTCTATTATACCTACAGCTTTAAACATTACCTGTCTGGTGATTGCATCTGCATCCTGTTATCAAGATCTTGTATTCGTTCTTCATGTCTAATCAATTGGTCTTGCAGATGCTCTCGTTCCTAAAGTATACACATATACCTATGACATTTTGAAGTGTTTATGTCTCATTCTCAAATAAATTAGAACTCTTGATCTCTTCCTATGCTTCCTACACAGCTCTTTGCAATGACAGTTCTCTCAGTTAGAACTGTGCACTCTGCATATTGCACCCATGATAGCTTGCCACTTTTACCTGCAGCAACATTCTTGCACACTGCTGCACTGGGACAGTCAGGGTTGAAGGTGAAAGTGGGCAGATGGCAGAAAGACATTAGTGCACATATACTCTAGACACCCTGGCTACCTTAGATCAACACAGCAAAGGGGATTTATTATGGTGAAGTAGGAGAGGTAAATCAAAGAGCACACTGCAAAGAGCTGCTGTACAAGAGGAAGAATACACAAACTGTGTATATGAACTTTTCACTGGTCTTTTTTTTTATCTCAAATTTATAGATGAATACACATAATATAGCATTATTTCTTTTTTAAGTTGTGCTTTATTTTATAATCAGAAGGAATAATAACTGATGGAAATGTACCTGTTCCATGCGATGCACTAATTTGTCAAGTTCTGCAATTTTTGCATCTCTTTCTTCAATTTTATTCTCAGCAAGGCGAACCTTCTCGCTAGCATCTTCAATTGCTTTTAGGTACTGCCTTGTTTGATCCTTTAAGGAAAGAGAAAAAGCAAATAATAGTTACTACAGATTATTTATTAAGGCACTCCAAAGTGCAAAATTCTGACATGTTTTTTACCCACAACACACACAGTGGGGCATATTTATCAAAGTACGATTTTTGGACATTTAAAAAGCACGATATCTAATATGATTTTTTTTGTATCATGCTTTTTAAAGTAAGAAAAATTTGTATTTTTGTATCTGAATGATCGTAAAATGCAGGAAAACCTTGCTGACTTTGATCCTTCTGTGCATGATTTTGGAAACCTCCCATAGGACTCAATAGCACTCTTCAGCTCCAACTTGGCCCAAGGAAAGTCACGATACTGAAGCTTGAATGAATCCAAAACTTTCATACTCGACGCGACAATACGATTTTGTCGCGCTTTTTGTCTCAAAGTACGAAAAAGTCGCACAAATGCATGAAAAAGTTGCAGAAAATATACGCAAAAGTTGTAACCTTTAAAAAAAATACGATTTTTTTGTATTCGGACCAGTTGTACTTTGATGAACGTGCCCCAGTGTCTTTTTATCAGAATTTCAGCGTTATTCTCGCATCCCAGCCAGTGCAAGACATCACTAATTACACTCTACCATTTAAAATTTTATTCTTGATCCAACAAATGTATTTGTTTTTAGTTGTAATATTGGTGAATAGGCAGGCATTTCAGTGCATTGTGCCTGAATCTGAGCTTTCAGAAAGAGCCAGTGCTACACATTAGAACTGCTTTCAGGTAACCTACTGTTTCTCCTACTCCCCTGTAACTGGAGGAGTCCCAAACCGGACTTGGATTTCTTACTATTGAGTTCTATTCTGATATCTACTGGGAGCTGCTATCTTGCTACCTTCCCATTGTTCTGCTCAGCAGTAAAGTGCGACTGAAGTTTACCAGAGCACAGGTCACATGGCTGTGGCACCCTGGAAAATAAAGAATATGGCTAGCACCATGTGAAATTTAAAAATTAAATGTAAAAAAAAAATCTGTTTGCGGTTTCAGATTTCAGTGCAGGTTTTTTTCTGGAGAAGCTCTATTAACTGATGTGTTTTGAAAAAAAACATGTTTTCCCATGATAGTATTTCTTTAAGAGCAATTTTGCACCAATTGCAATTTTGTGTGGATATAGAGTGCCTTTCAGAATTGTTTAGACTGTAAAAACAATCCAAATAATTAGTGCTACTTCAGCTTCCTCCCCATTTGTAAGTCTCTGCTGTCACAATGCTCTAGGATACATCCCTGATCTTGCTGTTTTCAGTCTGTAGACTCCAGATTAATTCCAGTCTAGTCCTGGAGGCACAGGGAACCAAAAAGGCTTATGCCTATGGCACACTGTAGGTTTTGTCCACTGCTGCCATCTGGCATAAAACAGTGGTGGACAAAAACACTTGTCTGCCAGTCATTAATCCTGATAGTAATTAATGAAAACCACTGTATTTATTAAATACATGTGTGTTCAACATTTCATTCTGTCAGGAATGGAAACAGGCAGACAGGGCATTTTTATCACCGCTGCAGTGGTGGTCAAAACACACCATCTACAATCAACCTTAAACCCCACTGTAAAAAGCATTAAAAGAAGGGACCAGACTGAAATGCATAGGACAGAATAAGCACAGATGCTATTTATAAAAGTCTGGTAAGTGCCGTCTAAGCTATTATTAGACATAACAGTTAATATCTTCATAAATGACAGTGAAGGGATTCAATGTAATCTGTAATACATGATAGGTAGTTTGCATACTATGGGTATTTGCAGTGTCATCAGGGCCAGAACTAGGGGTAGGCAGAAGAGGCAGCTGCCTAGGGCGCAACGATTGAGGGACGCCAGGCAGGAGCCTCTCCTGCCTACCCCTAGTGCTACTTTGTCATTGCCTCCGCCGCTTGTCATTAGCGGTGGAGGCAATGACCGATCTAATCACACCGCCCCCCCTGCACCACCTCCTGTGCTTTGGCGCGCATGCGCCATTCGGGGGGGCGGGGAGGTGGGCAGAGTTGGCCAACCGGGTTGCCTAGGGCGCCCGGTCGGCTTGGCCGCCCCTGAGTGTCATAGAGTGCTAATGTTTTTAGTTTGTTGCTTCATGTAAAGTACAAAATTTATTATAAAATATAAAAAAATAGCTGCAAAATAACAACATTATATCAGTATGATTTTATGTTTTACTACTGGAGCTTTCTGTTAACCAGAAAGCTCCAGATTACAGAAAGGCTATCCCTTATTGGAGGCAAAACAATCCTATTGGGTTTATTTACGAAAAGATTACTTATTTGGAAAACCCCAGGTCCCGAGCATGCTGAATAACAGGTCTAGTTACATAAATAATAATAATCAAGGTAACCCACATGTGCCTGTAAATTATTTTTTACAGTTGTTTTCATGTGTTTATTATTAGGAGAGGAATAATTGGGCCTAAATGGATGATTCATAATTACCACAAGCATATCTTTTTCTGCAGTATATTTCAGTTCCTCTTGACGAAGCTTTTCTTCATACTGACTGTACAATTTTCGTGTCATCTCTCTCATGACCTCAGCATTAGCTTCCTGGGAGGATTCAATCTGTGTACACAGGAAAATGCAGCAAATATCAGAACATTATGCCGTAGATTGTAGCCATATATAGTTCCACTTCCAAGTCAACAGTGATGGTGTTTGCCAGTCAACTGCCTGTCACCTCTTTGTGTGAATGCCAAATGGCACTGGAAGGTACTGGGTCTTATATTATGTGTAGCATATTTAATCAATGTATGAATCATCCTTTTTATTGGATTGGTTCATGAGTAATTATATATTAAACCTTACACACTATTATCTTCAGGTTGAAACTACAGTTTTGCACTCTTGTTGCAAAAAATGGTATACTATTTATTATACAGCTATACAACATACCTTTCCTTTATGATACCTTATGCACACTTCATGCCATTGCCACCTAGTAAGTGCAATTCCTACTGCCACATGTTTCACTTTGCTGACTTCTGATTTGAGCAAACCCCACACTTTATTCTCAGGGCCCATTCTCCTTTAGATTGTAAGCTCTAAAAGCCATCTTTACCACCTGTTTCAGTCAGTATTTGTATATAACTGCTATGTTTGATATATGCACCCTTCTCTTTAAGAATGCTAAGGAATATGTTGGCACTTTATAAATACTTGTTACTAGTAATAATACAGTTCCTACTGTCCTATTATTCAAGAGTATAAGACCAATATAGCTACATAGGCTTTCCCTATTTTTCCATAAATGTTGCCTCCTTTAAAACTAGCCCGTAAATTGCAGCAGGTATATGCAACACCACAGACAAAAATTGTCCCCTTTAAACACAATTTCTGTAATTACGTGATTAATTATATAACTGCAGTTGTCGAAAAAATCAAATCAATATTATATTATGCTATATATTCAGTAATTAAGTTTACTGCCAACTGTTATGTAAAATAATTGTACATGGAACTGGGTGATGTCCGCTAAATATAGTACGCAACAGTCTTTTGCTGTAGATCAAAGTTTATTACAAACCACACAGGAGCCAAGAGTTTCAGGAAATGTTTACCTTGACTTTTAACAACTGGTTTTCAGTTTGGGCAGAGTCCAACAACTGCTGCTTCTCTTTCAGTCTGACCAAGGATTCTTCATACGAATGTTTTATATTCTTCATTTCATCCTTAATGTTGGTGTTTTCCAAGGTCATATCCACTAGAGTTTTCTGAAAGACACACAAATTATACAAATACAGTTTCTCTAGATGGATTGCCACCTTTATTTGTCAGTTGTCAGTCTTTATGCAGGACTAAATATGTACTTACTTTTATACTAGCAGCAAAATATACTTACTACTTCCTACCCCAAACAAAGCTAACAGAGCTACAGAGTTAGTGCTAGACTTCTGGTTTATGCAGTTCTTCTTAAATGCTAAGTGTATTTTCTATACTTAAAGCCAGTGCTGTCCAACTTATTACAAGTAGTGGGCCAATTATTTCTCATATAGCATATTTAAGCGCCAGATTAAATTAAAATGATGATGTCATACAATCTATGGAATCTCTGAGCAGGATGGGGGCCATACAAATCCTCTGGTGGGTCACATCCGGCCCCAGGCCTCCAGTTGTACAGCCCTGCTTTAAACTATTATTTAGTAACACATAGTCATAGTAATTAATATCTGTGGCTTTTTAACATGTACTGCCAAGATGTTTTAATACTCAGCCTCTTGTTAGATTATTGTTTTATTTGCAAATTTTACTGTAGAGGCAAATTAATATACTGTTTAGCAGGGAGAAATGGGGCAAAATCATGAGACTTCTGCAGACTATGGATGTTAATGTTTGCGGCTTTGTGTCCTGCATACTATCTAGCAGTGAAATCATTTCTCATAAGTTAAGCAAGCTAAGTATTAAACAGTTATTGTACACAGGCAAGTAGCCAACACATTAGGATGAAACAATCCAGCACATTTCATACAAACAAATTCCTTACACATATAAACTGTATGACAGTTAATGTTCCCTGTTTCTAGGTCGGTGATTTTTTTTGGAATAATAATATGGTAAAACTATCTTATGGCTTTTACTATAAAAGGAAAGTAATATTATATATGCACGTGTTGCTCTGTAAGAAAATCTCCACAGTATAAATAGTATTATAGAAATTCCATTACATCGTTAGCCTTGATATGACACCAGACTTGGTTTAGGTTTGACAGAAGTACAGTGTTTTTTTATGAGTGGGATGTTTATTCTTTCCTTTGTCGCAATAGAGAAGAATGAACATCCCACTCAGAAGATCTCTAGATGAGAGTAATGTTTCTGGCATACCTGCATTTCTATAGAAGCTGCATTCAGGGAACTGTTGATTGTTCCAAAGGTGTCCAGTGCTGTAGATTGCGCCTGGGAGTGGCTCTCCAAGAACTCCTTCTGCACTGATGAAACCTAAAAACAGGGTACGTGCGTTAATTATTGAGAAAACAGCTGTTGTTTTGCCAGTTAATTTTTCAGAGGAAAATGTTGCTCTGAAAACTTAATGACCACTCATATTCTTAAGACCTTAACTTAGAAAACAGATAAATAGGCATCTGTCAGGTGCATGTTCCCTTGGTAATTTTTACAATACATTTTAATTTAAAAGTCTTTTTGGCCAACAAATCAGTGCTTATAACATTAATAGCTAATGAGCCTGTAGATTTAAAGCAATTCTAGGATCATCTTGTCAAGTATCACAATTCAGACACTATGGCATACCATAAGTGCTGAACTGACATAAACAACACTTCATCTGTATAGCTACAAACCTTTAGGCTTACCTCCAGAAATAAGCCCGGCGGGGGAAGTTTTATGAAAATGTATTAAAAACTAGGGATGCACCGAACCCAATCTTTTGGGCAAGGGCGGGCCAAGCTGACCAGGCGCCCTAGGCAACCCAGTCGGCCAACTCCGCCCACCCCCCGAACGGTGCATGCGCGCCAAAGCACAGGAGGCGGGGCAGGGCAATTAGATCGGTCATTGCCTCCGCCGCTAATGACAAGCAGCGGTGGCAATGACAAAGTAGCACTAGGGGTAGGCAGGAGAGGCTCCTGCCTGGCGCCCCTCAATCGTTGCGCCCTAGGCAGCTGCCTCTTCTGCCTACCCCTAGTTCCGGCCCTGCTTTCGGGTTCGGCCAAATCCCGAACCCAATCCTAATTAGAATATGCTAATTAGGACCAGGAAGGGTTAAAAGTTGAGCGAAAAATCCCCCCCCAAAATGTAACCCTTTCGAATGCTAATTAGCATGTGCTAATTTATGCTAATTCGGATTCGGTTCGGCCTGGACTGTAGATTCAGCGGAAACCGAATCCATCAAAAAAAGGCTGGATTCGGCCCAAATCCCGATCTGAATCCGGGATTCAGTGAATCCCTATTAAATACTGTATTTTTCACCAATGGCGCATGGCCCAATGTCAGTTTTTTTGTTGCATTTTTAGTACCCCAAACACAGGGAGGGGGCTGAGAATGCCTCTGTCACCTATCAATGCAAAATATATTACTAAATAGCCTTCCTTACTCTTTCTTTAAGGCAATACAAAATAAGACACTTGCCATCTTTATATTTAGCATATGAACAAGGTTAATTTAAGATGTTAAAAAAACACACTCGTGTTAAGTTAAGATGTTAAAAAATAACACCGAAAAAACCTGTAATGAAAGTTTGTTCTTTGCATGATTGAATGATTCAATTGTTCCTTTGAAACAAAAATCTACACTATCACTTCCAGGCAATTCTCATAAGGGCAGTGACACAAGGGGAGATTAGTCGCCATGCGTCAAATGTTTGTTGTCATGAACGACTAATCTCCCCGCAATGCCATCCCACCGGCTAGAATGTAAATCGCTGGTGAGATGGCATACGCAGCGCCGCGATTTGCTGAAGTCGCCAAAGTTGCCTTGAGAGGAAACTAATCTCCCCGTGTGTCACTGCCCTAAAGAGGCAAGTAGAATTATTTTAGATATTTTGCCTTCCTTGTTTTAGTCCTATATCACATGGGGTGTTTTGACTACTGCAGGAAATCACCTATCACCGCTTTCTATAACAAATCATGTGAAACTATCTGCGTTTGGCAGACACAGGGTGACTTGAAGACACCAGAAAGATTGCTCATCAGAAATAAAGGGATACTAATAGTATACAGGTATGGGATTCCTTATTCAGAAACCCGTTATCCAGAAAGCTCCAAATTACAGAAAGGCTATCTCCCATAGACTCCATTATAAGCAAATAATTCTGATTTTTAAAAATGATTTTCTTTTTCTTTGTAATTATAAAACAGTACCTTGAACTTGATCCTAACTAAGATCTAATTAATCCTTATTGGAGGCAAAACAATCCTATTGGGTTTGTTGAATGTTTAAATGATTTTTAGCAGAGATCCAAATTGCGGAAAGATCACTTATTTGGAATACCCCGGGTTCCGAGCATTCTGGATAACAGGTCACGTACCTGTACTGGTTCCAGAAATAATAATAATACTAAAATAGTACAAAAGTGAATAAGAAGTGTTATTGTATACTCACTTTTATTTCTTGAGTGAGCTGTTTAACTTTTTGTTTCATCTCATCATACTCTCCAAACATTTTCTCTCTGATTTTTTCCAAAGTTCCTCTCACCTGAAATATAATAAGGCACAACTTTACTTTATGCTATAAGTGTTGTGCCCTTTTTTATGTTCTCACTGTTAGAATGTACTATATTACAATAACATGTTAGTAATATTAATATTGTTTTCTGTGTGTGTAAAGAAGAGACTATTATCTACTTACATTTTTTTTTTATTATTTTTTTTTTTTATTGATCTGCACAACTGAGAAAAGCACACAAGATTGACATTAATTCAAAAGTTAAATTAGACTGCTCATATCACATCCTCATTGGTGTTTGCTGAGTTTATTTCTTCTTCCGTCTTGTATTTCCAGGGGATCATGTTGTGCATTGAGCACATGTGTGGGGGCATGGGTATAGGGTAATCCCTAAGATAGAATAAAATGGTAATATAGAAAAAAACAATGAAAAACCAAAAACAATTCCCTAGGATGGTCAACCTACTCAGTAATCACTGTTGCTTAAGTCATTCTGTAGCTGATTGTGGCTGAATATCATATTTCTGGAGTCAAGTAGGAGCAAAGGTTTGGGAACTGGAGGTCACCATTTCTTTACTTACATCTTTGATGTAGTTCATCTCTTCCTTCAGCTGGTTAGTAGACCACTCATAGACAACAACCTCATTCTGATGGTTGTTTTCAGCCCTCTGCACAACACCATACACCACTCCACTGGAAGCCACTGCAGATGGTGTATTGTTTTTGGGAATGGTGTAGAGATGCTAGAAACAAGAAAAACACACATAAAACTCAAATAGCAGTAGTCCAATCTAGGCATGCTACTTAAAGAAGCATCCCTCCACATGGATTTTTAACGACACGTTCCCCTGCCCCTTCCCAACTATGGCTGGGAAGGGGGCTTGAGGTTAAAAATCCATATTAACCATATTAATCAATAACCAGATGGGCTTCTACTGGTGATTCCCACACACAATTCCAATAAGTCAAATTAATAGAGGAAGCTAATGGGATCAAATTCTAAGTTATACATTAAAAGGTCCCACTGTACAAGGTATAACTGTGTTCCAGGTATTTTCAAGTTGAAAAGACCTTATAAATCGGTGCTGTCCAACTTCTGTGGTGCCGAGGGCTGGAATTTCTCTAGCATACATGGTGGAGGGCCGCTAATGGAAGCCAGTTTTTACCACTCCCCCCTTTTTAAACCACACCCATTTTATCACAATGGTGGTAGTGCAGCAAAAACCCAAATGTTTGGTCCTCACTGCGGGGATATCAACCGTCATTCATATGTGAAAGAATTATATTATGTCATATTAAGGCATACTCTTAGGGGCTGATTTACTAACCCACGAATCCGACCCGAATTGGAAAAGTTCCGACTTGAAAACGAACATTTTGCGATTACTTTGCGATTTTTTCGTATGTTTTGCGATTTTTTCGGATTCTGTACGAATTTTTCGTTACCAATACGATTTTTGCGTAAAAACGCGAGTTTTTCGTATCCATTACGAAAGTTGCGTAAAAAGTTGCGCATTTTTCGTAGCGTTAAAACTTACGCGAAAAGTTGCGCATTTTTCGCGTAAGTTTTAACGCTACGCAAAATGCGCAACTTTTTACGCAACTTTCGTAATGGATAGGAAAACTCGCGTTTTTACGCAAAAATCGTATTGGATCCGAAAAATTCGTAAAGAATCCGAAAAAATCGCAAAGTACCGATCATTACGAAAAAAACGCAATCGGACTCCATTCGACCCGTTCGTGGGTAAGTAAATCAGCCCCTTAGGCTGATGTCAGACGTGGCATATTATCGGCAAGCTGAAAAACGCTTCCAGAGAATACGCCCTGCTACTGTAAATGCATCCTACCTGTGCCTGCACCCGAATGTTGAGATACGCTTGGATGCAGGCACATGTAGCCGAAATACGCCTAAAAACGCAAGACTTTGCTTTCTCTCGCGTTTTTATGCGTATTTCGGCTACTTGTGCCTGCACCCGAGCATATCTCATTCATTCGGGTGCAGGCACAGGTAGGACGCTTTTAGAGTAGCGGGGTGTATTCTCGGCAAGCGGTTTGCGGCTTGCTGAGAATACGCCACGTCTGACATCAGCCTTAAATCCATATGCCTCCACCTCCCCTGTGGATAGCACAGCAACCCCCAGAACATAATTACACACCTTAGGGACCCTCATTGTTAATCACCTGCATGTGCCATAAGTACACACAGGCAGCATAGTCCAGGCAGTACCTACAATGTCTGAGGTGTGAACAGGTGATCAATGTGGGTGATTACAGCCTGAGTCGGAGGTGTGAACACTGCAGGGATTAAAAGGTGTGAACAACACAGGGGATTCAATTTTTAAACAATACAGGGGGGTTACAGCCTGAATCTGAGGTGAGAACCATGTAGGAGGACAGTAAATCTCAGTACTGATACCATTTAAAGCTTACTCAAAGGTAAGCCATCAAAAGCAGCCAGACAGGTGGGGGGCCACACAGAGGGGGGTCGCGGGCCGCCAGTTGGACAGCACTGTTATAAATGTACTGTGCCTCTCAAAAATATTCAGACCTCTGACCAATTCTCCCATTTAACTGAAATATCCCAATATCAAAGGGATGGCATTTTTTAGTTTAAAATACTATATTTTAGGGCTTTTTGTTGCTTGGAAACTTGTAATACAAACAGGCCATTCTTAAGATATCAGGCCCTGGAGTTGACATCGAAAAAATGTAAAAGTTGTACTGTATGTAAGTGATAAGCGCTGGGTCATCTATACAGGAAAGCATTTGCAGTGCAGTTCAGTTCATCTTGGACATTTAAATTTATCTAATAAATACATAGTAATGATTGCTTAAATGCATATTTCACAGATTAAAATTGTCTTACAAGGGTTGGTGGCTCCGCTGTGTTCTTTTCAGACAAAACATAGCCATTTCTTTTTTTCCTCCTTTCGTTTGTGCTTCTAATATCAGCCTTAAAAAGAAGAAAAAGTGAAATCATTCTTTTGTTAATCCAAATTAGATTAACTAACATATGCAAGTACATTAATTTCCAAATAATGTCAACAAACACAAAAACAGAAATACAGCATACTTCCCTATTCATGGGTGTACAATGTTATACCTATAGAGGAAGCACACCCTGCAACTGCTGAAATGGGGAGTGATAAGCAGTTTCAATGTATATTAAGAAAATATTTATGGGGAGGAGGTCTAAAATAAATTTATATCACGGTATTTTTCAAAATTATATCGGTGTCACGGTATTTGACGGTATTTTTTTTTCCATGCATGATTAGGTGTTAACCCCATTTCCTAATAAATTAGAGAATAATTACTGCAGTATTGAAAATCAGAGTCAGGCAAGCGAAGGATCGGCAACAGAAAGTCGTAAGGTAAATCAGGCAGGCTTAGTTTCCCAGGCAAGGCCGCAGACAACATAGCACAGGAGGAGGCATTTGATAGCTTTAAATACCCCCCACACATGCGCAGAACCGGCGCCGTCAGCGCGTCACGGACGTGCACGCTTTGACATGTACGTGCGCTTTGATGCACACGCACCTGGAAGCACGTGCGCAATGTCCTGCGGACAACGGGACGCGCGCACGCAAGGAGGCGCGCGAAACCGGGCCGCACGGGTGAGTACCCTGACACCCCGGTATTGCGGTATTTGAAAAATGAATATAGTTTTAAAAAAAAACACCGGTATTCGGTATTAAACGGTATATCGCCCAGCCCTACCCGAGGGACACAAGAGTACACAATTGTACTTGCATCCCCCATCCAGCATTCGGTACCAAGAGCAGTCTCAGGTCCTGCCACTTCCTATCTTGAGCATCTGAATGATGTGCAAGGTAGGGCAGGTGAGAGAATTCCTGCGTACCTCCTACTGCCTGCCACTATCGGATCCTGTTATGACTAATAGAATAAGTGCTGGATGCAAAGGTCGTACAGCAGATCTCTGTGCTCAGCGACCATTTGCAGACAAATGTAAGTACAAAAAAATGGCAGGCTTTTCTTGCTGCGTTCAGCTTGACCAATGAGGCCTAATATGTCTTTATATAAGTGCAATAGCAGAATGCCCCCTGTGCAAATCTTTATCCTTACAATTTAGCTCATGAAAACAGAATGTAAGCTGCAAAACAAATTTCACTCTAAACCCATTTGCTGTTGGAAAGTTCAACCCCAAAAATGCAGCACACATTGATATGTACAGGCAGTAATAAGCAATCCCCTTATTCCCTATCACTTATAAACATTAAAATATGTGCCCCATCACTACAAAAGATACAGACTTGTATTTTTCCCAGCCTTGGTCAGTGGAAGATGGGCCATTTTCTGGCATTTTTACAAGGCATCTGTCATTAAGACAAACTGCCAACAATAGTTATTTAAAACAATGGTATTAGACTTACCTTGTTTATGGCACAAGAGGCCAATTAGTTTATTACCCCAATGCAAACCCTCATTGTTAATGTAACAATCACCTGCATGTGCCATAAGCACTGTGATTGACTTAAGGTGGCCATACACGAGGCGATTTCGCTCGTTGTGCGATGAACGATTATATCGACAAACGATCGTATGGCGATCGAGTTCCCATACGATATGCCATCCACGGGCAACGATAATTCGGGAAAGATTTTGTCGCATCATTATCGTAAAATACCTACGATCGTACATCTACGTACGATCGATGTCGTTGCTGGCAATCGTGACATGCGCAGAGAACAATCGTTGAAAGACAAATGTCTGACACTCACACCAACTGGCAGATTTTATCGTTAAACGACCAAAATTTTTAAACCTGGCCGATCGATTTTGGGGACGATAATGTCGGCTCGTTTAGTGGGCCGACGATCGTTCGTACACCACCAACTATACGATAACTTAACGATAGCATCGGATCGTTCGCGAATCGGTCGTTTGTAAGTAAAAAATCGGTCCGTGTATGGCCACCTTTACACTTTTCTCACAGGCAATCTTTGGTGTTTTACCTATTTAACATTGCCTATAGAATGAACCTTATATCTGTATTTACTTTTTAATAAATCTTAAGGTGCTACTGTATGTATCACATGCTGCTTTTAAGAGGGATTGGGTAAGAAATATTTCCCATACTTTCCACTTGCTGCTGCCCTTGATATTCCCAAGAGTGTACTCTGTACCTCTCTCTATCTTGATAATACAAATATGCAGCCTTATCACCAACGGGAGTAAGTGCATTAAGCAAAGCCTACTGGAAATCAGCACATATCACATATTACAGTACAGAACGGTTAATATGTGATAATAATGTTATATAAAAGCAGGTAGTCTTAGTTTTACATATGGCCAAACCACATTAAGAAAGGGGACCATTTGCCATAGGAGTCAGTGATATTATTAGACAAACAGATATTATATCCGTGCTCCACTTCCGCTCTAATATCATGCATTTTGGAGCACTAACAATAAAGACGACAGGCCTAGATCATACATTAAGAATAAATAAATTGTTATGCTATTGCTAACGATTATGTGTGCTTTGCCTTCAACAGTCCAGACATATCACGCAACACTGCATGAAAAGAAACATGAAGAAGTGATCACATCACACAGTCTTCGCTCCATTTAATGTCTCCCTGTTACACGCTGACGCATGCAAATAATATCTCAGCAGACTAAAATATCTAGATAGTTGCTCACCATAACTGAAAATCCCACTAAACAAAGGCCATCACGGTCCAACAGCAATAACCAAAAGGAGCGAGTCTGCTAAAAAAACGAAGAGTCAGAACTGACTTAACAAAACATCTGCGTGAAGGCAAGGTGTGCTTGAGGTTTTTTTTTCCAATTCTTTCACAGTGACAAAAGGTACAAAGCAACTCTTTTACCTCTGAAAAAAATATAATCAACCGGAAGAAATATTAAGGACAAGTCACTGAAAGTCATTAACCCTATCAACACACTCCTTATCCTGCCTACTGAGCTACTGTTATTTATTCTATCACTCTTTAGGGGAAAAGAAAGGTACAGTAATGCAGTGCTCTCATAATTGGAAAATAAAACCCAGTGCAGCTTAAATAACTGCTAGTAGTTAAACAGTATGCTCAGCATAATAATAATATCTCATAAGCATTGATTCTATGTTTAGTATAACCCCAAAAGGCTAATTATTAAAGCAAACCCAAGTGCAAAAATGACTGCTATACTAAGCACATATGGAAACCCTGGAATTACCAGCAGCACAGACATGACAATTCATGACTGACCTAGGGTTCTTTGAGTGGTTTGAATCCATAGTCGTGATTAATTTGTGGTAAGTGAATCTGCTGCTTATGCCATTTTTAATCCCACATGCCAGAAGTGATGCCAATCGCTTACAAATCCAATAGGAAGAAAATGATACAATTTAATACAATTTACATTAATATATGTCCAGGGACCAGTTGTTGTGAAAATCTGCAATGTGTTAACAGTGTTTTTGTAATGAGAAACCATTCCTTATAAAGGTACTTATTATGGGTAAATCAATATGTTGACTTGGAAACCTTTATTAATTTTTTACTCAAATGGAAAAATATCTGTTATTGACAAAGGTTTAATTTAATTCCAAAACAAATTCAGGTTTTCACTGCAACAGAATGCAATATATAGTGATTGTGTTGGAGATTTTTTTTAAATGTACCAGCTTCTATCTCAGGGTGTTTTCATTTAAAAAGAACAGGTTAAAACGTAGGTTAAAAAATCTCCTATGTTTCAGATATTCTAGTCACATATGGGAAGATTTTGATGTTTCCTGCCACCCTTAGGAATATTAACTAGAAGTTACAAGAACTCCAGACTAAAACAGTGACAACCAATGCCAAGTCCAAGGAATACAAGCTTTCAAAACTTGCAGATACTAAGCAGCAGTAAATGTAACTACTTGGCTTTCCTATAAGCCTAGAAGAGTGCTAAATATTTACATAAAAGAGAAAAAAAAAGCAATAAAGGGCAGATATGGCCAGGTATACATAAATCTTTGTTAAAAGTTGTCTGGTCACAAGTTAAGGTCACTACAGTAAAGTATCAGGCAAACAAGGAAACATACCCACACACTTCAGCTTAAGGCTGTCTGACTGGAATCCCAGGGGCCGTATGCGTCAATAAGAATCAACAGGATACATATGGTCCTTCCATTGTATAAAAAGTAAAAACACTTTCTTACCAGCAAAAAAAAAACATATCAACATCAAAAGATGTGTCACCCTTTCTAAGCCTCTTTCTTCAATTCATTCTGATCTTCATCGCCTACAACTTGTTTCCTATATGACCTGTGTTGCCGTCCTTACTCCAAGCTTTCCACGTATATTCAATTTCCCTAGCTTCTGGAATGTTCACACTTTCATTCAAACAGGCAATGTGTTTCTAAAAAGGTCATACTCAATCCATCCTGTCTCTTTCACTATCATGCATTTTCTCTTTACTCTTTAAAGGAACAGTAACACCAAAAAATGAAAGTGTATAAAAGTAACTAAAATATAATGTGCTGCTGCCCTGCACTGGTAAAAGTTGTGTGTTTACTTCAGAAAGTCTATTATAATTTATATAAATAAGCTGCTATGTAGCCATGGGGGCAGCCATACAAAGGAGAAAAGGCACAGGCACATAGCAGATAACAGATAAAACACTATTGTATTCTACAGAGCTTATCTGTTATCTGCTATGTAACCGGTGCCTTTTCTCCTTTTTTCCAGCTTGAATGGCTGCCCCCGTGGCTACACAGCAGCTTATTATATAAATTATAGTAGTGTTACTGTAGCAAACACGCCAGTTTTACCAGTGCAGGGCAACAGTGCATTATATTTTTATTACTTTAAAGCTCTTTCATTTTTTGGTGTTACTGTTCCTTTAACAGCAAGCCTCTAAATACTTTTTTTTGTTTGGCTGCCCTCAGCAATGGCAAAATATATTCAGTACAGGTATAGGACCCGTTATCCAGAATGCTCGGGACCAAGGGTATTCCGGATAAGGGGTCTTTCCATAATTTGGATCTTCATACCTTAAGTCTACTAAAAAATCAATAAAACATTAATTAAATCCAATAGGATTGTTTTGCATCCAATAAGGATTAATTATATCTTAGTTGGGATCAAATACAAGGTACAGTTTTATTATTACAGAGAAAAAGGAAATCAATTTTAAAAATCCTAATTATTTGATTATAATGGAGTCTATGGGAGACAGGCTTTCTGTAATTTGGAGCTTTCTGGATAATGGGTTTCCGGATAAGGGGTCCGATACCTGTATTAGTTATTTACTTGTTGTTCTGAAAGGAACAAAGTAGGCATTTCTCTACCCTTTGAGATAATTCCTGTGGCTTATTTTCATAAGTTATATTTATGGGTACAGAAGTAGATTTAGAGATAAAGCAGTCACACTGGGGATACCCTTAAAGGACAAAGCAACCCCCAAAGGTCTGGACTGCGATCCAAAATAGGCCCTGATATCTCAAGTACACAAAGGCCCATACAGTCCCTCACCAGCCATTAAGTAGTGACTGTCTATGGCATCTTACAGAAGCTCCTCTGACATTTGCCAGAATCCACAGATTGCCAACCCCCATAAATATAGTGTTTTATAAGATAAGCCTACTTGTACTGAATTCAGTAGAACTTACTATTCATCTCACTCAGAGCTGTCAGCCTGACAGCTACAATAGCTGGGGGAACATTTGCGCCCCGCCGAAAATTTTTCCCGATACACAGAAATTACGCCATGGACTTCCAAAGTGCCGCTACCCGTGCATGCAAGAATGCATCAAATAATGTCACTGAACGCTTACTGTGCATGTGTGCCTAAAATTCACCGCAGGACTTAGTGAGACTTTGGGAGAATGTTGCTTGGTGACAGGAGAATGGCGGAGAGCCTTCAAAATTGGGGGGGTTGACAGCTCTGCTTACTGATGTAAGCTTTCTCTGTACCAGTTCTTGAAAATGTTGCTGCATTGTATTATGTCAGTTTCTGAAAATTCTTCAGTCTATACAAAGACCTTGTGAATGTGCACAAATGACAATTCCAGTATTGTGCATGCGCACAAAACTATGGATAAAGCCTTTTCATCACAGTTATCATGTGACAAGCTTATGCACTTTAGCTTCCGGCAGCCACCTTGGTGATGTCAGCAGGGAAAAAATGGCGCAAGTAAGAATACACGTTGCTTATTGTAGTGTGAAAAAAATGTAAGCTCCTCGACAGACAAAGAAAATAGTGGAGGGGGACTGCAAGAAGGAGGATTGCAGTTTCCGGAGATTGCCTTGCTCTTTTAAGGTTTCAGTCACAGCATACTCAGTAAAACAGCTTTTGAGGTTACAAAGAACATCCAGTTATATGATCAGGTATGAAGGAACCAGGATAAATCTTTTGCTAAAGCTGGCCATACACGTGGCGATCCGACGATGTTTCGTACGACCATCGGTCGCACGAAACATCGTCAGATCCGCCACACACCATTCAGGGCTGAATCGGCAGGTAAGGAGGTAGAAACAATAGGATTTCTACCTCCTTCTGCCGATTCAGCTCTGAAGGGAGAATTTTGGTCAGGCGCCTTCTATGGCGCCCGATCAAAATTTTCAAACTTGTCCGATCGGCGAGTCGTCCGATATCGGCAGCTTCCTGCGATATCGGTCGACTCGCCGACATGCCATACACACACCGATTATCGTACGAAACGAGGTTTCGTACGATAATATCGGTGCGTGTATGGCCACCTTAAGGGCTTCCTGAGCCAAGTTCTTCATCTGCATCATTTTTGTAACTCTTAAATAAAGAATGTGAGCACTAATGGAAAGGCACAGACTAGTATACTATATTTAAAATTTACTGTGATATTGCACTACCAGTATATAAACAAAACCAAGAAGCTACTCATCCCATTAAAAGCATTTACTAGCATTGTCTTGTATATTGAAAATGCCAGTGCCTAAATCCAGATGTGATTAAATCTCTGGTTGCTGCCACATGATTATACCGGAGGATATAACAATAATCTTTTGCAAATCCATGTGCTCTATAACTATCACATTGTGTCACAAGCTGAATCTGAATTTCTTGTTTTTGCCATTTCCTATTTCTATATGGGAACAAAGAGAAGAAAATATTGATTATAGTATGTAAAAAAAAGAGACAAGGAGAAAGAGAGCTATGAGGAAAAATAGTTTGGAGAATGGGTCAATGATCTAAGCTTTTCTAGTGGGCCCTTGGCATTTTAGTCCAACACTAAAGCAGATATTTTAAATTAAATAATAAAAAAGGTCCTTCTTAAAAGAGAAGGAAAGCCTAAGTCACTTAGGGCACCCCCCAAGTGACTTTAATTGCTTACCTTGTACCCCGGGCTGGTACCCGTTAGGAGAGAACTGCACCAGCCCGGGGTACTCTAATGCGCATGCGCCGGCCCAGGGATTTCACCACAGAAGAAATGCGGAAGAAGGAAGCGCTTGCTATAGGTACCCCGGGCTGGTGCAGTTTTCTCCTAACAGAGGCACCAGCCCAGGGTACAAGGTAAGCGATTAAAGTCACTTGGGGGTGCCTAACATTTTGGCACCCCAAAGTGACTTAGCCTTTCCTTCTCCTTTAAAAGGAAACTATACCCCCAGAATGAATACTTAACCAACAGGTTTATATAATGCTAAGTGACCTATTAAAGAATCTTGCCAAACTTGAATATATATATCAGTTAATATTGTCCTTTTACATCCTTTCCCTTGAGCCACCATTTAGTGATGGGCTGTGTGCTCCCTCAGAGATCACATGACCAGAAATAATGCAGCTCTAACTGTAACAGGAAGTAGCGTGGAAGTCAAAATTCTGTCCATTCATTGCCTGATGTGCCTTGGCTTTTTTGTGCGCACTGTGAAACCTATGATCCCATGACATTTTCTATTTCTATTTAGAAGTACCCAATAGCACATACTACTAAAGAAGTATATTTTTATGAAAATGGTGATGAAGCAGGGTTTTACATATGAGCTTGTTTATGCAATATATTTTTATAGAGACCTACATTGTTTGGCGTATAGTTTTCCTTTAACTTGAAGTCTTTTCATGATTCATTACATCAGTTAAAGTTTCTCAAGCACAGTAAAAGCTGAAGAATTCAGCTCAGTTAAAGTAAGGGTGTTCAGTCCAGTTAATATTAACCAAACATGGACATCTAGATTATTTAACCTGGCATAACCAGAGAAATCACATCAGCTGAAGTCGATCTTAAACACAATTAAAGAGTTCTCCAAGCTAGAGTTTTAGCTCAGCTGATGTGCAGGTCATCAACTCCATTAAAAAAGAGATATAGTTGTGTGTATAGAGAGTATATGCTTTATGGGAACAGTAGTTCAGTTTCTCAATGTGTTTTACTGAGACTGGTAAACAACAGAAACTGGCAGAAGAAGCAGCATTCGAGGTGTTACTATACATACAATAAACCAATGCACCTAAGAAGTCCAATTAAATGTATTGTCTATAGCTGTTCCCCTTCAGGGCTCTGGCACACGGGGAGATTAGTTGCCCGCAACAAATCTCCTTGTTCACGGGCGACTAATCTCCCCAAAATGCCATACCACCGGCGAAAATGTAAATCGCCGGTGGGATGGCATACGCGGGGGGGGCCTCGAGGCTCACTGCCACTTAGTTAACAAAATGACAGGTGTTTGCAAGCACTCTGACCTCTGAAGCTACAGTTAAAAAGTAATACAGACTGTAAGGATTCTCACTTAATTTTTAACTGATTTTGGCAAGGCAGGCACACTTTGCAGAACGGCAGGGCTACAGGGAACCCTGAAACTACTTCAAGCAGTAAATTCCCATTAAGTACCCAGTGGGTTGTGTCCATGGCTAAATCTGATTTCCACTGAGAAATCTGAACTGCAAGTCTGTTATCGAGGCTGGACAAATTGACAAGTTGAAAGTTATAAAACCCCTATACTACAAAATAGCATTTGCACACTGATAAACTGGACCAACCTAGTAGGAATCTTATAATATATGTGTCAGACAAAGGTTACCTGCAGATAGAATAATGTGAAAAAAAATAGAATTTTGCATTTCAATGTTCCTAAATATGAAATAGCAATACAGGTATGGGATCCCTTATCCGAAAACCCATTATCCAGAAAGCTCCAAATTACGAAAAGCCTGTCTCCCATAGACTCCATTTTAACCAAATAATTCAAAATTTTAAAACAGATTTCTCTGTAGTAATAAAACAGTGCCTTGCAATTGATCCCAACTAAGATATAATTAATCCTTATTGGGTGCAAAACAATCCTATTGGGTTTACTTAATGGTTTATTGAATTTTTAGTAGACTTAAGGTATGGAGATCCAAATTACAGAAAGACCCTTATCCGGAATAACCTTGGTCCCGAGCATTCTGGATAATGGGTCCTATACCTGTATATATATTTGAGCATGTTATAAAGGCAACAGATGGTTTTACAGTATAACTTTTGAGTAGTTAATTCCTTAGATAATTACTGTACAGCTGACTTGTTTATTATTTACACACAGTTAGCCCAAGGTGTTGGCGTGCCTGGTATTGGGTTACTCCTTCAGCACAGAACCCTTTTCTATATTGTATATCTTAATTTTGTCCCCTTGGGCTACAATTACTGGTAAATGTCACGAAGATACATTACTTTATTAACTAAAAATTAAATATATATGTAGCTTTGAACTTCACCACATAAAGTAATACATAAGGGATTCATTAACTTCATAGATTTAAAATATTTGGCAGAATACCAAACTAAATCTAATTTTCACATTAAAATTTGAAAAAAAAAAAGCTGTATCATCTGAGCTGAACACTTAGGATTTGGCCAAATCTGGCGTTCAGTTTATCTTAAAGCAAATGGTGGATATGGTGCATTCTCTGTACACATAAGGCTGTGTCTTTTTTGCTACAATTGCAAACTGTAAAGTTATGGAGCTAAAATGTTGCTTCTGATGTCCATGTAACATTTTTGTTTTCTAAATATTTCCCTTTCATGTTCATATTCACATCTAATTAAAGCTGGGCAATCTTCTGTCACTAATGATATCCCATTTTCATTAAATTGCATAAATATAATTGCTGAGAAGTTGTTTAGGGCAATGGCATTTAGGGAAATTTGATCATCTCTATCTGTAGCCACAGAGAAAACACTATCCACTGCAGATTGCTTATTCATTGATTTGAACAGGCATTGCTATGGGCAAGCTGCACAGAATACTATTGCCTATAAAAATGCACTGCCATATTTAGCGGTGATCAAAACACACTATTTGCCATAGCCAAAAAGCTTAAATGTCTGCAGTCATCTAAATAATGGTTTTCAAGTAGGATCTTGGTCCACTGTCAAGAAAACATAAACCAGCCATAAAGTATGAGAGAACTGCTGCTTTGCAAAAGAAATAAAGAAAAAATATAAAGCAGAAAGTCAAACAAATTAAGAATACACTAAGATTTACGGATGACTTATTGTAATTGGCTGTGTTCATAACGGGTTTATCCTAAACAATTAATTTAGAATCGGTGGACAAATCCTCACTAGAGCAATAACCCGTGCAACCAATAAAGTGTTTATTTTTAATTTGGAATTTCCTAAAACAGCAATTCATACTGTTACCAACCCCACCCATAAAGGGAAGCTAAATCAGTTTAAACAGAGCACAATGTAGTACATGGATCCTACAATTTAAATGTGTAGTGCTGTTGGAGGCATCATGATTTGAACCCAACAATCTCACAATCATTCCCCATGACAAGTGCCACATTAGATTAAATGAAGAGCTCTGATGCCACTGGTCTGACAAAATTATCGAACTCTAACAAGGTGGTAGAATCAAATTAAACTAGCAGATGTGAGAGAATTGCAGATGATTATAGGATTTTTCTGATGTTTAAAAAAAAGGTCAGCAACTGCCTCTATCCAGTTTCTGAACAAAACTATTTTTACAAGTCATGCAGTATCATCACAATATCATGTGAGTCTGCCCTCGAGTGGTAGGCCATAATGAGCATGTTATAAGAGAAAAACAACAGCTTTATGTTAAATGGCAACAGTATCTTTGATAATAATCCTTTTATCTCATCAGTTAGTACCCATTTTCATAACTAAGGGAATCAGAAAGAAACAGGGGGGTAACCTCAGATGAGAAGGCGGGGAGCTCAGATAAAATACAAAAAAAGTGCTCCACGTTATTGGCAAAAGGCTGGAAAAGAGATTCCACAAGAACAATTAATGAACAGTGAGTTTGCAAATGATTACTTAGCCATTACTAACCATTACAATCCATTTGCTTCACATATATTGATCTATAGGTAAAAACATAAGCTAGCATCTCTGCACAATAGCAGAGAACAGAGATCACATTATGTCAGAGCAGCATGTTAAGTAGTGCTTTCAAGAGATACATCTGCTAGAACCATCAGGATGAAATACAGAATGTTCTGTAATCTAAGGTAAAAAGGGAGCTAAAAAAGTTCTCTGAAATTGTTTATGAGTAAAAAGCAAAATTGTAATGGTGGAATAGGAGAGAAAGGAAAGCACAAATTCAAACAGGGCCATTGAAAAGAAAGCATGGAAATCTGCTTTAAATTAATTTCTAAGCATTAATAATTTAATTAATAAGCACCTTATGAGAAGTTACAAGAAAAAACAAGAAAGTGAAATGGAATGAGCCAGTGAACATCAAAGTATATAGGCAATATATGTCAGGTACGGCTCCAGTATCTCATATGTTCTTATGTATCCATCTGGGCTCAGATTCAAGGGGGCACATTTACTTACCCACGAACGGGCCGAATGCGTCCGATTGGGTTTTTTCGTAATGATCGGTATTTGGCGATTTTTCGGAAAATTATCGCAACTTTTTCGCTGCCATTCCGAATGTTGCGCAAAATCTGGCGATTTTTTCGTAGCGTTAAAACTTGCGCGAAAAGTCGCGCCTTTTTCATAGCCATTCCGAAAGTTGCGCAAAATGTTGCGATTTTTTCGTAGCGTTCGGATTCATTCAAGCTTCAGTATGATGACTTTTCTTGGGCCAGGTTGGAGCTGCAGGGTCCCATTGAGTCCTATGGGAGGCTTCCAAAATCATGCTAAGTCTGAAAGTTTCGCCCGCCGCTTACGAGCGATCATTACGAAAAAGTCGCGACAAGATACGAGCGAATCGTAATGGCTACGAAAAACTCGCGTTTTTTCGCGCAAATCATATTGGTAACGAAAAAGTCGCGACAATTTCCAAAAAGTCGTAAAGGCGCCGAAAAAATTGCAAAAAATACGAAAAAGTTGCAAAATGTTCGTTTTCCAATCAGAATTTTTCCAATTCGGATTCAAATTCGTGTCTTAGTAAATCAGCCCCAAGGTGTACCAAAACACAGTGCATTGTAAATTTCAAGTGCTAAAAACCATTTGTGTCTATGTAGCCTTTCAGAAGTGATATGGATTTTCTAGGCTACAATGAACATGCTGAAGCTATATCAGGAATGCTCAACCTGCCTCTCAATAACTGGAAATTGCAGTTCAAGGACAGCTGGTCGTACATAAGCTATGCCATCTTCCCATCATATATATATATATTATTTTAAAAAATTCTGTCTCCTTAAACTTAATTCTACATGGCCTCTGCACAAATTCAGGCCTGCTGGGTAAAAGGTTAGCAGTCAGAAAAATAATGAAATCTCTTTGATCGGTGTGCGGAAATCATAGTAACTACTATCATAAATCTTAGCAGTCTCATGAATCTCACACACACCCACTGTGCTGGATAAATATTGTGCTACATTCATGTGTAAACAGGGGTAATTAGCAGACTGTAGCAGTGCACAGCCAAGCACAATCCCCGGAAAACACTGTCTGCCTCCCTTTAACTTCAGGGGCACATTAAGTATAAACCTGACAATTCTTATAAAGATGTTCGTATAATATTTGTTTTATTTTTCATGTAAGGAAATTAATGTTTACATAACATGTCTGTGTAATCGCTTCACAAACAATACTACATGCCAACAATCATAAATAATTCCGCAAGAAAAAATATTTAGCAGGATGAAAACTCAGAAGAAGAGTAAATATTTAGCATGATGTGAAGTAAAACAAAAGGTTGTCTGTGCCCAAACTGGTACTAGTAAGTGCTCATTCCAGAGAGTTTGCTCTGGGGAAATGGGAAGTTGAGCAATGCCAAGCCAAAACACAAAGGAGATCAATACCTGCAAGAAGCAAATACCATAAGAAGAAGTCTTTCTCCTTGACTCATGGCATGTGGCACAAGAATTGTTGCAAATGAAATAAGAACCAGTTTAAAGAGCATCTTATGATAAATACATTTGTTACATATCTATAAATCTTCTATTGCATATTCAAGTGTTTGTAATGTTGCCAGGAAATGATTAAAAATAAAATTATCAATATACAAAAGATCGCCATGTTTAAATTGGATACTATGGGATATATCTACCTGTAGCAAAAAAGGGAAAGTTGTGCACACCACTAAATTTAAAACCATTAGGCGAGGCTACAATGAGGCTGTGACCACAAAGTACATATATACAGAAACAAGAGGTCCTCTGCACCCACCCATTATCATATCATATATATTGATAAAAGGTGAGTGCAGAGGGCCTCTTGTTTCTGTCTATACATCTACCTATACTTATGTGTTTTAATGTCTAATGTATTACTTATTTTAACACACAGAAACACTGTAGATTGCATGGCTATCAATATAAACTGTCTGCAGCAAGATATTATGCCATCTACATCTAAGCCTGGGTTTGAAACCAACAGTTAAAACAAGTCTGTCTGTATATAAAATAAAAACAAGAGATATCTGCATCCATGCCTCCAACTTTTAAGAGTGGTCATATGGCCACCAGTGCTGAGCTAAACTCTCCAACAACATCACAGCAATATAGTAATATACAATTGCTATTATATGGAACTTTTCAGGGTTTCATCGAATTACCAGTTCAAAACTCTATGGCAGATTTTTAATGGACAGATTCTAATTAAACTGCATGTTAAAGGAAGAGACAATGAAGGCATTCTTGCTGTTTCTGTAAACATTAGGCAATCAGCATTGTATAAGTGTTTTTGTAGCAATTATGTAAAAGTTTTTATTTTAACACAAAGATCCCCAACCTTAAATATCTGTGAGCAACATTTAAATGGAAAAAGTGTTGAGAGCAACACAAGCATGAAAAAGGTTCCTGGGAGTTCCAATACGAGTTCTAATTGGCTACTTAATAGCCCCTATGTGGACTGACAGCCAAAAGAAGGCTATGTTTGACATTATACTTGGTTTTTATGCAATCAAAACTTGCCTCCTAACCAGAAATTCAAAATTAAACACCTGCTTTGAGGCCACAGGGAGCAACATCCAAGGGGTCGGTGAGCAACATGTTGTTCACAAGCCACTGGTTAGGGAACACTGTCTTAACACAACTAATACCATAAGTTTCCTTACGTTTACAGAAGTGTCTCTATTAATTTCTTCTTGCTTCGGCCGTAAGCTTGCTTCTGCAGGCAACGTGAGACGCAACCGGCAAACTCCTCCCTGTAAAAAGCAAAAACAATAAATAATTTACATTAATATTATCATATCAGTAGTAATGCTCTGATAAATTTGTAAATCACTCCATATATATCAACTAGAATATATACTGAGAAGATTCATTGGAACATACCAGGGATATTTTGGGTATGCCCAAACACACCTATATATATACCAGCAGCTGTAGCTTACAGCCATGCGTATGTTATGTCTAGCATCTTGCAAATTAATATTACTAAAAATATTGAATGCAGTGCATTAGAGATGCATTAGGGATGTCCTGATAACCTATCCACATTCCTACAGCTGTTGCTAATCTACAAGTACTGTTGCAGATCTATAAATACGTTCAAAATGAAAATGTATTTGTAGAGCTGGACTTTTCTAACATCCCAAAATGAAAATTTAGATATTGCTTTTTTGTGTGACATTCTTCAGCTCACCTGAAGAAGCAGAACTGTACTGAATACCATTATCATAGCATTACTGAGATTCATGTAGTCCCACCTTACCAATTATGTGTAAATAATTTATAGCAAATATAGGAAATACACATTACTGGACATCAAACAGCTTTCCAATCCTAATCTGCTGGGCCCAGATCTATGCGTTTATCTTTTCATTGTTTCCTATTGTCTCATCTTATCAATGAAACATGCCAAGTGACACAGGAAGAAAGAAGACAGCTTCTAGGCGGACATAAACGCATATGAAAGGTTTGGTATAATAATTAGTGAGTGTATGGTGGGAGACGATGCAACCGATACCAGTAAAAGCCTTGGATCAGTCGCCTTGCCGATCTGGCAGGATTAAAAATTTTGATTAGGTGCCTTTGAAGGTGCCCAACATTGTATAATTAATGCTGAATCGTCAGTTAGGGGTAAAGAATTCCTTTGTTTCTACCTGCATATCTGGTGATTTGGCTCTTAATGTCAGTAGAGTGGATGAACAATCTTTCCTACAACCAATGGTCATGGGAAAGATTGTAATTGTAGTGTGTATGGCCACCTCTATTCCAATGATTTATCTTTGTGAAAAATACTTATTACTTATAATCACTTCCCAGAATATTATTACTATCCTGCTATAAAAGTTACTATCCTATATATGTTAACAATCTATTACACCTCAAGGCTCAACCTAATCCCCTCTATAGTAAAACAGTACTTACAATACACTTCCTACCAAACATCTTCAGGGCATGGTGTCACCTTTAAATATCCTCTTTTCCAAAAATGTGCATTTATCTATTTAAAATCTACACACTTATGACACTGTGTAAATTAGCCACTTGAAGAGTGTTTAAACCTCACCCTAGCTTCCTGACATTAGGCTTGTTCGGGACAAGAAAATAAATGCCTGCTATGTGTGAATTTTGTACTGCTAAGTACATAATATGGTTACGTAAGTTTAAAGACATTCCTGGCTGTTGCAAGAGCAGCATGCCTTAGATGATTAATATTGTTATTATAGAAGTGATGGTTATTTAATCACAGTATGCATGTTCAGAAATGTAATATGACCTGGATCCTCTTGGGATTGTTCTGTATATGTGTTGCACATAGATGCTAAAATTGTCAAGGATTTGTTCTAAGTGACAATCCAGTGACAGATCTTACAATAGAATAAGACATGGACACTCTGTAATGTAATGTCATCTCATGCCTATGATAAAATCTTTCAGTGGACTAGAACTAGCTGGGACTGATTTACAAATATGGGTGTTAAATTAAACCAATGCAGCTGGTCATAGAAACCAAACAGGTTTTTTTTAATTTTCTCTCAGCCCTGTCCAACTTTTCCCATGTAGAGGGCCAGTTATCTGACACAAATGTATCTGGGTCAGATTATTTCAAAATGAAGATGTCATACACAGCTGTCTATGGCAGTGCTGTCCAACCTCTGTGGTACCGAGGGCCGGAATTTTCCCGACCTACATGGTGGAGGGCCGATAATGGAAGCCAGTTTTGACCACTCCCCTTTTTGAAACTGCACCCACTTGAAACCACACCTGTGTTATCACATGACCATACCCATATTAATGGTTGTAGTACAGCAAAAACCTGCCATACTCTGCCTTCCCTACCCTGCCTGTGTGTGCCATACTCTGCCTTCCCTACCTTGCCTGTGTGTGCCATACTCTGCCTTCCCTACCCTGCCTGTGTGTGCCATACTCTGCCTTCCCTACCCTGCCTGTGTGTGCCACACTCTGCCTTCCCTACCCTGCCTGTGTGTGCCATACTCTGCCTTCCCTACCCTGTCTGTGTGTGCCATACTCTGCCTGCCCTACCCTGCCTGCGTGTGCCATACTTTGACTGTGTGTGCCATTCTTGGCTGGTTTGTGCCATACTTGGCCTGTGTGTGCCATACTCTGCCTGCCCTACCCTGCCTGTGTGTGCCATACTCTGCTTGCCCTATGCTGTATGGCACACACAAGAAGCATACAGTGACACAATGCTGGCACTGCTCCTACAGTCTGCACAATAACTATATATTAAAAAAACTTTTTAATTGCAGTACCACCTCAGTATATGTTCTTTTTGTAGGTATTTGCAGGTATTATTTGTGGGTTTGAACAGGGGTGTGAACAGGGGAACAATGTGAACACTGAGGTGTGAACACTGCAGGGGGTGAACAATGCAGAGATTAAAAGGTGTGAACAACACAGAGGATTACATTTGTAAACAATACAGAGGGATTACAGCCTGAATCTGAGGTGTGAACCATGCAGGGGGGGGCAGTTAATATCAGTACTGATACCATTTAAAATTTACACAAGAGTAAGCCATCAAAGCAGCCAGACAGGTGGGTGGCCACACAGAGGGGGGTCGCATGTGGCCCGCGGGCCGCCAGTTGGACAGCACTGGTCTATGGGGTTAAATACCCCAACTAGCCAGTAAGCCTCCACCTGGACAGCTCAGTCCTAAATCATAGTAAACTGATCAATATTACTTGCTATTTGTTTACTATAGGCACTGCTACAATGTAATACATTCATATATTTTCAAGACAAATGAATGGCAAATATGTCATCTTTATATGAAAATAAATTTCATTTGATCCCCATAGGCAAGATCATGTAGAGAAGTTTAGCATCTGCTAAAATGGCTTTACACTCACTGAGGTGTTGTTTATTTTTGTAGGAACTAATGTCTGAGGGCAGCATGCATTATGTCTGTAATATACATATTACTGATATGAGTGAGCTCAGTGATGTGGGCAGCAACTGTACGAACCAAAGATTTTTTTAAAATTCCATATGCCGCACAAAGGTGTTCTTTCCAAATCAAAGTCCTAGGCATGAACAGAACTGTCCAGCATCAAAAAAAGACTGACAATCCTTTTTCATTGTGGGCTTTACTGGAGCAATTAAGGTACAGCTATTTACTACACCGAAATACACAGGGCCTCATTTACTAACAATGGATAAAAATCAGGCTGGTAACTTGAAGTAAAATAGCACTGGTTGGGCTTTGTACCAAAAATTGTCTTTGTAAATAAGCACCATTAAGTTTGCAATAAACCTAATAGGCTGAGGTACTATTTTTAAAGAGTCAAAAACATTACAGGTGCAGGGTTTGCTCCAGGTCTTCTAACCCACTGCAACCAATTAAACAAACAGCATTTACAGGTCTGCTGTTTGAAATTAAAATGCCCCTTTATTTATATAACACCGAGACATTTTCCACAGCACCTTACAGAGATTATACATTAGCCGCATTATGTAATTACAGCACTTTAAGTACAATTATTATGTTTATTTTTTTGTAGCAAAGAGGAATACAGATACATTGTTTTGTAATTTATTTGTACTCATAAGATACTTTGTCCAGCTAATAAGCCATTCAGATTGCATTACTGATTATACATGTCACCAAAACAAAAAATCACTGGAATGTGGTAACCAACCCAACATAACACGAGTCTTCGGGATCAGACCTTTTATAGAAATTTGATTACACTGACTCTCCTGCTGTAAATCTAGAGTAGGTTAAACTACGTCAGGATTTTTTTTATTTTGACCTGCTATAAATCCTGCACCAGAAAGTCCTATACACATTCTCAATAATATGTAGCCTAGCTGCACATAAAGTACTTAAACTGGGAACTTTCCTTGCCAAGTAAAGAGGAAGTTGAATCATGGAATGTTTCCATACAGCGATAAGAAAACAGAATTTCCCCTAAAATTCACACAACAGATAAATTGTGCTGTTATCAGAATATTTTCAAGATGTAGTTGCAGAACTGTAGAAAGATTGACTACAAACACACAAATTATGGCTATAAAAATGATACATGGTGTATTCCTTAACCCTTTCACTGCCAGCCGTTTTGGACAAAGCGGAACTTCTACTGCCAGACAGTTTTTGAACATTTTGCACTGTTTCACTTTAGGGGCCTTTCCTCGGGGGGACTTTTAGTTTACCCAGGAAAACAATATATCGTTTTTTTCAGGACAAACTAAGCTTTCAAAGTTTTGTAGAATGTTGGTGTAATTCCAATTCTGTAACAAGATATAGGCTTCTTAATGTCTACAAAATTTTAAAAAAATCATATTTTCCATAATATAAACACACATACACACATTTTATGCACAAAAATTCAACTGATTTGGAAAGTCCCATGTCTCCTGAACGTGCCAATACCAAATATATATAGTTTTATGGAGATTTCTCACTTGTATAGGTCAAAAACTCCCAGCAGTACACTACCAAATTTCCAAAGCACTGCTTCACAAAGCTGCATACTTTAGATTTCAAGGCCAAAAATTCCACTAACAGAAGGTTTATCCCAGACAATTACACATTTCTGGAAATAACAGATTCTGGGGAATCCAGAGTAGGCACAATTGTCTGTCGACCCCAAACTATCAAGTCACAATGCTTTCCTAAAGTTATAGGTTTTTATCAAAATTTGTGAAGTTTTTAAAAAATTGCTTCAAAGCTTCCAGTCTATAGTATCTTATCTCCTACAGGTCATGAAGTAACCATATAAAACACCCTAAATATGAACGCCAGGGGTCCACTGAACAGTTTGATGCCAAATATGTATAGGTTTACCTAAGTATGTGGCATGTAGGGGCCCCAATGTGAACATACCCCCATATAATCTGTCATTTCTGTCATTTCAGCTCCTGCAAAATCAATACATTTACATAATTATATGTGGGATAAAGCTAGTAAAAAGTATGTTCACCGCAGGAAGTCATATATTTTTGGAAAGTACACATTCTGCTGAATTCAAAATGGGTACCCATGTCTATCTGCTCCAAAGTACCAAGTTGCAAAGCGTTTCTAAAGTTAGCAATTTTGATGATATTTCCAAAAATACGCTCAAAGCTTCCACTTTGCAGCATCTTATCTCCCACATAGCATTAGGTACCAAGATAAAACACCCTGAATTTGAATGCCAGGGGTCCACTGAACAGTTTGATGCCCAGTATGTATAGGTTTACCTAAATATGCGGTATGTAGGGGCCCCAATGGGAACATACCCCCATATGATGTGTCATTTCAGAAAATCAACACATTTACATCCTTTATGTGGGATAATGCTACAAAAAAGTACGCTCACCCCAGAAAGCCATATATTTTTGTAAAGTACACATTCGCTCGAATCTATAATGGGTACACATTTCCTTTTACTCCAAAGTACCAAATGCTTTGACTGAACTTTCGGTACTTATATTTTGTGTCAAGATGTGAGGGAGTCCCCTGTACAATGAACCCAGTGCTTGACTCTAATTATAAACACCATGCTTTTAGTCATGTGCCTGTAGTGGCAGTGTTGCACAGGTTTGTATCACATATCCCATAACATTATTATTTCTTAAAGTTGCTAGTTATGTCCTTTCCCCTTGGGAAGGTTATTCATTTTCTAATGGGTTCAAATGTGATCCCTTTAGGTTATACCATCTTGTAATGTAACAAGTTCCCAATGTCTCCCCACAAAACCATGGTCGGGCTCATGTTTGTCACATACCGGCAGGTAAACAACACAGTGAGTATAGTAAAAAAGTGTGGCCAACAGAGCAACATATACACTTTACCTTTTTATGGCATGAGGCAGTATTATGTAGTATTTACTGAGAACCTCAGTATCATTTCCTAGTTTATATATTAGTATTCCATCACAATGAGGCTGCTCAGGATTTACAAAGCCAAAGTTCTATAGGCTTCTTACATATAGGCAATACAATCATTTGGGCCAGCAATTCAATGCAAGTGCAATATGCAAAGTTCAAAATTGCATGCAAATAACCAGGATTTTTACCAACAATTCTAACACTTACTTAATCATATACACATTTGCACAAAGATGTTGTGGCTGTAGCACACAGACTTGTTGCTATATTTTGCTGGTTTTTTTGTGGGTATAAATGTGTCAAGCATAGTGGTAATGCCTGACACATGGGTTAAGGAATTGTGTTACAGTTCCAGAAATTACATTTGTGTTTAATTCATTAGGTGCAAGACAGCTGCCTGTGCAGGTGCAACACACAAATGGAGCTCTAGTTGTAACACCTCATTAGGGTACATGTTAATTCCACAGCTCCCTTAGTGCACCTCTTGTCAGGAAAGGGACATTTTAGTGCAAAACAGAAGTACTGAGGAGTGCATGTATCTTAACGCTTCTGTTTATTCCAAGGTCCCCTTGCACCCTTTCTCAGCAAGTATAGAGGGTCATATATTGATGACTTAAAGTGAAAGTGGTAGCCTTGAGTAGAATGCCAGGAACAGTGCATGTAATATTACATTACATTACATTAACATTTATTTATAAAGCGCCAACATATTCCGCAGCGCTGTACAATAAGTAATATACTGTATATCTTCCTTGACAATTATGTAAAAGGAAACATGGAACTGGAAATGCTACTCTCGTCTTTTACGCAAATAATATTTTAATACAATATAATATTAACAATATTATAAAAGTTATTTATCTGCATGTGTGTTGATCATGCCAAAGCATGGCAAAAAATATATTTATACCGACAAGCCCATCCTGCAATGTAAGCAGAGAGCTGGAAGGAAAAGGCATTAGCATTCCTGTAACCTTAGAGATCTATACATTGCACACATATAAGGACAGGAACATTAGCCAGATGGCTTTGTTTACCTAAGCTGGAATACAGAGGGAATCAAAATGAATCAGACATTTTTTTTAACATACATCTCAGAGAGCATAAATGAAAATGGGCAAGCGTAACAGGAAGTTCCCAGGGAGGTTCTGCATGAGCTACACTTACAAATGTGTGACTGGCTGCACAACACTTTCTAGCAAACATCAGGTCCAGATAACGCCTCTTAACTTTTCCACTGGCCTAGCTGCTCATTTTGCAACTGAGGGCAATGAAAGTAATTCTTATATTCAAACAACTGCTAAATTTACTGAGCTCTAACAATGGGCATAAAGTTTTGGGCAGAAGTCACTCTTAAGGTGGCCAGACATGATCAGATTTTAGTTTTCTTCAAACTCTCAGATATCGACCGTACGTTTAAATGCAAAGATCTAAAACATTCAGACTGAAACTGTAGGATTAAAGTCCTAAAAATAACTAATCAGAGGATGTTCTGACCATTTATAATTGCCAGACTGCAATCGTACGAAAGTTATATGCATTGTGGGTCACCCAAGAAAATAATCAGATACATAATACATGCATAGATATTATCGTTATCCGACCAAAATTTTCTAACCTGTCTGACTAAACAACTGTTCGCCATGGTACGAAAATTATTGGGATGATAATTCGGAGCCTACACACGGTCCGAAAATTGTAGGAAACTGTATTTCACACTATTATATTGCTGTGTGTATGGCCAGCTTTATGGCTTTGCTTAGCAACAGACTAAATATCTATCTCCATTAGATAAGGGTTTGTCAGCGTGCTAAAAAAGGTTTGACATTGGAACTCCAATTAATAATAAAACCATTTTCAAAGCTGCATGGTTACTGAAAGTTGTAATTTAGGTGATGTTTCCCTTTAAATTAAAGTCTTCTTTCACATTTTCCTACTAATGCACATTATCTGACCTTGGCCTTGCAGCTGGGTAAAATCACAGAAACAATGAAGCAAAACAAAGGATTGCTTGTAATGCCTGCTTGAATTTTATCAGGCAAGGATATGAAAACATTTCAGGAATAAGCACATTTTGTTTAACTGTATCCCAGTATTCTTGTAGTAATTTACCTTCTGGGTAGTGTAGAGTGACCAGATCATTGAAAATTCAGGGGCATGTCTAATAAATGCATGTTGCAGGGCAGTACTGATTGCATGTTAATTACACTGCAATCAGTTCAACCTTGCTGGCTGGATTTTCTTGATGTGTCCCTGAATTTTCGTGGTACCTGGTCACATATATTGTATATTTTAGCCTGAAGAAAAAGTACACACAGAGCAGTTGTTCAGACCGTGTATAAGTTGGGGCTGAAAAACTGCCCCTCCACTCCTAACCGACTCTTCATTGTGTCTGCACCCATTGTCTCTGTGTTGGCCTGGGTGCAGACACACAAGGTGGATTTCAGCACAAAAATGCATACTCACACCTTTCGGCACCAAAATCTGCTTCATGTCTGCGACCAGGACAGCACAGTGACTTTGGGTTCAGACACAACAACGAGCAGATAGAAGCAGAGGTGCAACTTCCATAGTAACTTTAAAGATTGTAAGCTCTTTTGAGCAAGGCCCTCTTTGCCTCCAGTATTGTTTATTGATTGTTTTTGAATGTTTTATTGTATGTTTATTATATAAAACATTTGCTCTACAACACTGTGGGATATGTGGTGTTTTATAAATACATATTATTATTAATAATAATAACACAGTAGTTGATGCTTAACAAAGACACACAGCCACCAACTTTAACTGAAATAAATCCTACGTTTTTGTAAATCCAGATAAAGGCAAAAAAATTATTGAATTCAAAAGGGAAAAAAAAAGTTCTTGGGTTTAAAATGCAAACTTGGATTAACACTAAAGTATAAGTATTAATATCTGAACCCATCTATTTTATTATCTTCTAAAAATTCTTTTGAACTATACATGAAACTACTGTACTTCTTAGAGAGAATTTTAAAACTTTGGTCATGTTTATGATGACCAGGAAACAAATAAATCCAGTAATCATCTTTCATTTGATCCACTCATGCAGTGCATTCTGTATGTATTTTCCAGGACTATGTGTTAGCCTGAGCCATTGTTCCAAGGGGTGGTTCACCTTTAACTTTTAGTATCTTATTGAATGCCCTATTCCTATCACCTTTGCAATAAGTCTTCATTATTTTTTTTTTTTATAGTTTATGAATAATTTACCTTACTTTCCTGCATCTATTCAGCTTTCAAATGGGGGTCAGTGACCCAAGCAACAAAAAAACTATTGCTCTGTGAGTTTATAAATGTAATATTATTGTTATCTTGTATTCATTATCTTTCTATCCAGTAACTATCCTATTCATATTGGTTGCAATGTAAGCATGACCCTAGCAACCAGAAAAATGCTGAAATTCCAAACTGGAGAGCTTCTAAACAAAAAGCTAACTGAAAAACCAAAAAAAAATGGAAAATGAAAATCAATTGGAAATTGTCTTAGAATATCAATGTCTATGTCACACTAAATGTTAATTTAAAGATGTACAACCCCTTTTATTGTGAGTAAAAGAACTGATGGCTACCATCTGTCCTGGGCCAGTGCCACTTTTAGCCGTTTAGTAAAGCAGCCCTGTTTAAAAGTCAACCCTGTGGTTCCAAATGTCCACTTTTCTAAATAATTTTATAGCCTGTGGTATTAGTGATATTACCATTGTTTTACTGGTTTGTGTCCTTTTCATTTCTACCTAGACATTTACGATGATTACAAAAAAGAACCTGCTCGATTGCTTTTGTAAAAAAGATATGACTTGATTATTTTCAGTCTTGGGATACTTTATATGTAATGATTTCACTCCAAGGATTCTTGTGCTTAAAAATGTAATTTAACATAGTATCTGGCTTTGCAGGCATAAAAGTTCCATTGTGCCAATGCCATAAACTGTACAGTTTCTGGGTTACAACACAAAAAGGATTAAAATTTTAATAACACACCTGAGTCTGTCGTTGCTTAAGGCAATATAGCACAAGGAATGTTTTGGTTGTTTCCCACTATCATGAATGGGAGGTTTTAAGGTCAGCCCTCATAGCTGACAAATACTGGTACAAAGTGACCTGCATAAGAGCCCAGTCTGTTAGAGGGAAGAATTATTTGGTGAGTTGCGCACATTTTAATCACCACCCTTGTGGCAAACATGCATATTTAATGAATATATAGAGAATCACCATTTTAAAGGGAAAATTGTGTCATCTATGTTATTATACAATTTAGGTGTATATAAATATACAGCATGCTATTAATAAAGTAATTATGGGTGTACCAAGTGCAACTGAGTGAGTTCAGGTGGCCATGTGACATTAAGCTAAACATGCATAGTGTGAGGCTCTTTAGTATCTAGTGCAGGTTCACCCAGGATATCGCTGAAATGGAACAGACATTTCCACACAGTACCAAAATCTTGGTGCAATCAATGGCCTAGGGTAGCAATACACATAAAGATATTGTTGTCAGATACAGCTGCCATTTTTGAGTGCATGGCCTGTCAAAATGCCAAAGATCAAGAACTGTCACATCCCAGTGACAGTATTGAAAGTATTATAAGTCATAATTGTTCCATGGTTGCCTCCTGAAAATACATGTGTAACCCTCAGGAAACCCTGGTGTTTTTATCTCCCCTTAGAAATAGTAAAACAGCTTGTGTGCCATAGCCCAAGAGCCCTATATTGACAAATGCAGAGGGCAGAGGTGATCTAGGTACTAGACATTTGTTTGCACTTGATCCCAGTTTGTGTATAATTGTTTTATCTCATTATCTTAGCATCACATACACTGCATATACCTCTATACCTCATAACCAGGATTCTCTATTGTGAAACACATTGAACAAATGCCAAAGGCTGCTCACCAGTGTTATCTAAAAGTTTTGTCCACATGCCTGAGACAATAATAACAGCATTAATCAATATGTAGGGAACAGTGTAACCTGTTGTATAATATAATGATGTTAGAAGTCAATGGGGAGTTCCCTGACCTGTATGGACTACAGTACTGTGCCTTTATTTAGTCATGGAACTCTACATTAACTCCTCATATCCTTATGGTTTACAGCAGGGGGACATTATCCCTATATAGTGATATCAACGAATCTCTCTCAAACTCTCTTTCTTTTAACAAAATTATTATAAGGATCCTAAGCTAACACCTGTATGTATTTTCATTACATATCAGTTATATGGACTGAGAAAAAAAAGCACCCGGAGAATCGATAACATTGCTCCCTTTGGTTTCGCTACTGCAGTACTCAGAGAATGATATATAAACCACAACTGTCACAATATTCAGGGTGACAGTAACATGAACAGAAGGCTCTCTGTACATGGAAATTCAAATGAAAGCGATAATTACCGAAACTGTACCAAAACAAAAGTACTCACTGGTTTCTGGGAACTCGCAGTCTCTGAAGTAGTGACAGTCGCCGCGGAGCCGTACCTCATCATTTTCCTTCAGGGAGGCACGCAATGTGCCCGAGTCCGCCTGCTATTCCCGTATCCCTATTGTTCCTTTAGGAAAAGAATGTGTTACTTGTGAACAATGTGTTCGCAGCAGAAGCAGAGAGCACATTTGTAACCATGCCAGAGAATGCTCCAATCAGCCTGGAAGGGTTTATCCGTGTAGTTCTTCTCCACCCACACACTGCAGTTTGTCGTGCCCTGAGCAGGTAATCCTTAGACGTGCCTGCCCTTTCCCCTCACGACTGTGGCAGCCCTTAGCCTCCTCAGGCAGAGCAGCAGCACTGAGCACGTTTGCTACACCTGCTGCACCTACAGCTCGCTTGTTGCTAGGAGACGTCCAGGGGTTCTCTTCCCTAAATCGCCTCCTGTCAATTCTTACCCGACTTGTCAGACTGCATTCATGTTCCCCTTGTGCCTGCTTACCTGGGCATACGCATGTTACACAAGTCTGGCAACACCCTAGTGCCGGGGTGGGGCTTGCACTCCTTCTCTGCTTAACCCTGTCACACTCCATATGACACACTCTAAGGCACTGGCATGGACTCCATAAAAACTAGCACGTTACTAATCATAATAATGACATGTGCCTGTTTATTAACTATATTATGATATAGCTAGATATTACTATCTAAATATAGGCACAGCTATTCAGCGTTAATGTTATCCTCAGTATTCACTTCTCATGAGGGAAAGAAAGGCAAGTTTGGTGGGTGTGAGACTGTGCATTTTCCTCAGGTTCAGGGATACCTGCTAATGACTCGGGAAGGTTACAAAAGTGTAGGCTTGACAGCTGATAACCAGCACCCTGATGGCTTCCTCTTATTACAGTCAGGGAGGAGCCCTACACTGGGCGTCTATTAACCTGTCATCTCCTGGAAGGACACTGCTATAATAAGAGTCGTTAAAATGTTAATATGTTCACTAGTGATCTACAACCTGAAGCAAAACCACTTGGGGCAAGGAAACTGCTTTTGCAGGGGGCTGAAAGGGTGGGTACCCAGTAAAGCCCTAATTAATGAGCAATTTCAATATATCTTGGTAGAATAGGTTAACTTAACAACAGAATTTGCTGTGGAGCCCAGTAACATCTAGTTACGACCATTGAATAGATTCACATCCAGGTAAAATGTATTTTGACAGCAGTGCAGTTAAAGTGTTAGGCTAATATCAGATGAGGAAAAACACTTGGCGAAAATCCCGCCATACGCCTCCTACATGTGCCTGCACCCGAATCAATGAAATACGTACAGTAGCATAAATACGCATAAATACACGAGACTTGCATTCTCTCACGTTTTTATGCGGATATCAGCTACTTGTGCCTGCACCCGAGCATATTCCATTCATTCAGGTGCAGGCACAGGTAGGAGGCTTATGGCGGTATTTTCGGAAAGCGTTTTTCAGCTTCCTGAAAATATACACCATACACCTGGTCTGACATTAGCTTTATACTCATCAAATCCTGTCAAGGGAAAGGCAGAATGTTTCAGAAAGGTACATATTCTTGGTTTCTATGTTGCCCCTTTAGGCTATTCTCAGGTTACTCGTATTACCCACTAGAGTTGTTGCTGCTGATTGTGTATTTCTATTCTGCTGCATGCTTTTTTTAAAAAAACATGGCCTTAGTGTTTCCTGTATAGTTAGCCCTCACTGTATACATATACACTGTTGTATAATTCAGGGGTGTCAAATTCAATCACATAAGGGGGCCAAAATATAAAATCCAGACAACTGTGGGAGCCATGGGACAGGACTCACCCACTATGTAAAAACTTGCAGTGCTGGGTCACAGTTCTGTGGAAGCAGACACTTTTGCCTGTTTTATGTGGCTCTGGGTGACTGTGCCCGACCATGCAGCACTAATCGCTTGACTACACTGTGACTGTGCCTGACCCTGCAGCACCAATTGCCTGACTGCGTTGCTCCAGTCCCAGTGGTGCTCCGAGTGGCCACTTACGTTCTGCCCTGCAGGATGCGTGGTGCGTACTACGTCATTCCACACCACGCACCCTGCAGGGCAGAATGAAAGCGGACGCTCGGAGCGCCACTGGGACTGGAGTGTGCTGTCAGGCAGTTGCACGGTCAGGCACAATGCCACTGGGACTGGAGCGATGCAGACAGGCGATTGGTGCTGCACAGTCAGGCACAGTCATCACGGGCCACATAAAACAGCCAGGCAGGCTGGATTCGGCCTGCGGGCCTTGTGTTTGACACATGTGGCGTATATGTATCTGGGCACCAACCTGTCTAACACCTCATTCCAAACCATGATATAATTCCCAAAACCAAAGACGTTTATATGAAGTTGTCCTCCCTTTGTTGCTTTAACATTTAACAGCCTATTCTCCTCTCAGAAAGTTTTCCAACAGAGGTTGGGTACTGATATTGTGGATTAGGTCTGGTTTGCAATTGCCATTCCAATTTATCCAACAAGTGTTCAGTTAGGTTAAGGTGAAGGCTCTCTGCAGGCCAGTCAGCTTCTTTCACTCCCAAACAGTCCTCCCTTTGTGCATGGGGACATATCTTGCTGAAACAGGAAAGGATCTTTCCCAAACTGCTGCCACAAAGAAGGTAGCACAGAATTGTCAAGAATGTCATTGTTTACTAGCCTTAAGGTTTGCTTTTACTGGAACTAGGGGCCTTAGGCCAATGCCAGACATGGCATATGCTTGGCAAGCTGAAAAACACTTGCTGAGACACCCCTACACTTAAAAAAAATTCTACTTGTGCCTGCACTGGGAAGCATTGAATACATTCGGGTGCAGGCACATGTAGTGTATTATTGCGGGAAACTTAACACGCAAGCAATTTCAGGCTGAAATATGCTACGTGTGTCTGCACCCAAGCATATTAATTGCTTTCTGGTGCAGGTACAAGGAGAATTTTTTTTAAGTGTAGGGGCATATACTCATTAGCCTAAGCAGCACTGAATTAATACAGGGACTGCCTAATTCATGGCACCTCACCTACCACTTCTCCTGACTGATTGATGCATGAGCATCAGTCATTAAAAGTTAATGTTGTTACACAAAGGCAACAGAGACAACCTGCAATAATAAGGGCAACTGCACATGTGCTTATTCCCAGTGCTTTGCCATCCACAGGTGTGGCTACAAAGTGCTGGTATATTGCCCCAACACTAACAATAATAATAATCGCCTGGACCCATATGTATTCAGGTAAAAAAATATGCGATTGAACATTACCACAATTGCAGTACATACTTTTGTGATACATTGAGTCATATGCCGCTGTGGCTTCTTGTATGTTGGAGGACTGGGAGCTCAGAGAAACAAAATAGGGGAAAAATAGACACCCAGTTTTCCAAATTTTGTCTAATCGCTCTGCATAGTGGCAGCATCCTGCATGGAACTTATAGTTTTTCACAATTTAGTAGCATCAGCAAAAATAGAAACAATATTTTCTATGCCCACCTCAGGTCATTAATAAACAAGATAAAAAGCAAAGGACCAAGGACAGACCCCTGCAGTACTCAACTAACAACACTGGGCCAATTGAAAAAATATTAAATGTACCACCCCTCTTTGTAATCTATCCTTCAACCAGTTCTTGCAGTCAGGAGTGTTCAAATATTGAGTATCTATAACAGCAACTTTAGGGCCCAGGACAGTCACTCCCTAAACACACCTAAGAGATCAGTACTATCAAATGATTTGAAATTACAATAAATTTCATGCCTTGCGATACCAGAGCAGGGAAATGTAAGCTTCACTGAACTAAGCAAAATAATTGTGCTTATTTTAGTTGTGGGGAGGGGATATACTTCATGTATTGTAAATCTACTTTATAACTGCTGAGGCACATGTGCTCTTCCATAAAATAGTTACTGAGTTGGAAAAAAACAGAATGAAGGCTAAATGTGTTTATGACATGGGTTAAAGTTATTCTACTGCTTTATGGCAAGTGACTAAAGGACAGGAAATCCCATGGATTGTTTTCTTTGTGAAAGGGAACTCCTACCTCATAGAGCAAACTTCCACAGGGCAAATATTCACAAATACACACACAGTCTTTTACTTTTTGCTGAAATATTTACCTGGTATTGGCAGCATGAAAATAGGTTACAACTGCACTTCTGTTGCGTTGTTTTATCAAAAAAGTAATGGTCTTTTTGTGAGGATTAAACACAGTTTTATAGTGTCTCTTCCCAGGTGACAAATTGTTTTTCAAAGACATTTTGGAACTTTTATTATAGATATATATGTATTATTATTTCTACTATGTAAAAGCAGAACAATTAAAACAGAGACAGAGTTGGAGTGAAGGCAGTTAGTGTAAGGACCTCCAGTTATACAGGGGCCTCTAGTCCTCCTTACCTATCTCTGAAGCTGCAATTTGCATTGCTGGGAGAGGAGGTCTGGCTCTGTAGGAGTGGAGCACAGAAATTACCAGGGAGTACACTGTATTTCTTTAAAGAAAACAATTGATGGGCTGTCTTAGTGTAGCACCATTGCACCCCTGCTGTGAGGCCCTATGCAACCACACCAGATACACAGGTTACATGCCTGTCCCAAGGCAGAGAAGTGAAACAGTGAATGTTCTGCAGACCCAAAAAAATACATTAAATGCAACTAGTCAAGAAAGTTTCAGAAAAAATATTGTATTTATTATAGTATGGAGCCCAGGAGTATAAAACGCCCCTGGTGCTCTGACTAATATGTAACTTAAATATACTTGCAAAAGAAAAAGATATTGGTGAGAAGACCAATAATTTATTGTTACACAGCTTACATACTGTAAGATTTTATGATTATGAAGTTACTCCACCGATGTTGTGGCACCACATGGCTAAAGTAAAGATCTGGCTGGTTGCCATAGGCAACTCCACTGGTACAATTTAGCATACAGTGAGGAACATAAGTATTTGAACACCCTGCGATTTTGCAAGTTCTCCCACTTAGAAATCGTGGAGGGGCCTGAAATTCACATTGTAGGTGCATTCCCACTGTGAGAGACAGCATTTAAAAAAAAAAATCAGGAAATCACATTGTATGATTTTTAAATAATGTATTTATACACATAAGTATTTGAACACCTGAGAAAATCAGTGTTAATATTTGGTACAGAAGCCTTTGTTTGCAATTACAGAGGTCAAACGTTTCCTGTAGTTCTTGACCAGGTTTGCACACACTGCAATAGGGATTTTGACCCACTCCTCCACACAGATCTCCTCTAGATCTGTCAGATTTCGGAGCTGTCACTGAGCAACACGGAGTTTAAGCTCCCTCCAAAGATTTTCTATTGGATTTAGGTCTCATTGTCTCATTGTCATGTTGGAAGACCCACGACCCATCTTCAATGCTCTGACTGAGGGAGGTTGTTGCTCAAAATCTCACAATACATGGCCCCATTAATCCTCTCCTTAATACAGTGCAGTCGTCCTGTCCCCTTTGCAGAAAAGCACCGCCAAAGCATGATGTTACCACCCCCATGCTTCACAGTAGGGATGGTGTTCTTGGGATGCAACTCATCCTTATTTTTCCTCCAAGCATGGCGAGTGAAGTTTAGACCAAAAAGTTCTACTTTGGTCTCATCTGACCACATGACTTTCTCCCTTGCCTCCTCTGGATCATCCAGATGGTCATTGGCAAACTTCAGACGGGCCTGGACATGTGATGACTTGAGCAGGGGAACCTTCCATGCAATGCATGATTTGAAACCATAGCTCTCTTTATGTCATTGACCAGCTCCTCCCTTGTAGTTCTGGGCTGATTCCCCACCTTTCTTATCATCAGTGATACCCCACAAGGTGAGATCTTGCATGGAGCCCCAGTCCTAGGGAGACTGACAGTCATCTTTAGCCTCTTCCATTTTCTTGACCATGGTAGTAGTTTGAGTCTGACTGACTGTGGGGTGGACATGTGTCTTTAAAGAGCTCAGACAGATGCTACTAATTTAGATTAATGAGTGGAGTAGAGGTGGACTATTTAAAGGCAGAGTAACAGGTTTCTTGAATTCAGAGTAGAGGTGGACTATTTAAAGGCAGAGTAACAGGTTTCTTGAATTCAGAATTCTTGCTGATTGCCAGGTTTTCAAATACATATGTGCAGCACTGCAATACAAATACATTCTTTAAAAATCATACAATGTGATTTCCTGATTTTTTTTTTAAATGCTGTCTCTCACAGTGGGAATGCACCCACAATGTGAACTTCAGAACCCTCCATAATTTCTAAGTAGGAGAACTTGCAAAATCGCAGGGTGTTCAAATACTTTTGTTCCTCACTGTATTTCTATCCCCCTCCTATATTTTTATGGCTCATCTTCATGAATGAGGGAAACAGTCAATGCCATGTTTTATTAACTAGGTGCAGTAAAGTACTATACTAAAGAGGTATAATATCCTATTAAAGGGGTTGTTCATTGACTGAATCTTATTAAACCACCAACAATGCTCTCAGCCTGTCAGAAAATCCATTTTCCATAAAAAAAGTAAAAAGGCCACTGTGAAAGCTACTTTTTATACCTGTTAAATCAGTCCTTCTTCTGCCGCTCATCAATTTTCTAAAGGGATGGGAGTTGCTTATTTTGAACCTGACACGCCGAGAACTTCCTATAATCTTACATCATCACGTCCAGGCTTTGCCCTTACTTTTTTCCTATTGGACCAATTCATTGGCTGCTTGAGCACACTAGCCAGTTGCATAAATTGAAAGGTAATTGATTAACTTCTCGCTTGCAATGGCATAAGCAAACTGACTCAGCGTATCACAAATCTAACATACTGTTATGTTAGTTTGCAGTACTCTGTCACAGGCGCAGGAAGCAGTCTGAGACTGACAGAAGACATAGCCAATAGGAGTTAAAGCTGCTTCCAGTACTATGTGTAACATCATATAAGAAAGTAAAAAAGCAGCTGTGGCAATTGGCAATTTGGAAAATGCAAAGCCAAAAATAAAGGCACAAAATGACCAGTAGTAAACAAAAATTCATTGAGCAGAAGTGGTGGTCCAGCTACACCAGCCCCGGACCCTCAGCATAGGGTGCATAAAGCAAAAAGCAACAACCACCATGGGCATATAGGCACTCAGGAAACTCCACAGGGGACACAAAAAAAATTAAATTAAAAAAAAATTATTTAAAGTTACATTAAAACATCTCAAAAGTGTTTTAATGTAACTTTGAATAAAGTCTTTTTTACTTTTGAAATTTTTTGTGACCTCTGTGGAGTTTCACAATTTGGGCCAACAAAAGATGGTGTGCAGGTAGTATTCAGCTCTAAAAGCAAAAACAAAAAAAAACAGAAGACCTGTGTGCTTAATGATTACCTAATATCCAACAATTCGGCTTCCACATGGTGTTTGCCACCTTAATTACTAGACTCGCAAATAAACAAAATAAACAAACAAATATTCAGCTCTACTGGTACCTCACACCCTTTAAATGAAGATGGACAGTCTTCCCTTCTGTGAGATATGTTTGTTGTCATCTTTAGTCAACCAAATGCTTTTTCCGCATATGGTTACTGTGTTGACATGTATGTGACCTCTCTCATGGTCAGGGTGAAGTACAGACGTAAAAATCCCTTTGTCACTTTGGGCTGTCATGTATAAGTATGGGTGTAAGATTCTTAGCATTAGTCACATAACTGAATGCTATAATTAACATTTACAATGCAAAGTACAAAGACACAACATGTTTTTAACCCTCAATACAATGTTTTTCCAAGAATTACAGTATAATAGTGTTACCTATTAAATAGTGTGCCACAACCTGGGTTCTCTCTACTAAGCAGCATTTACATTTGTAACTCATGCACAAGTTGCAGTGTAAGTACCACATCAAGACAGGTGATAAAGGGGATCTTAATCCAAAAAAAAATAATGAGTGGTCCCCTGAGCATAAATTCTAAGTCTATTTTTTGTTGTTTCTGAGATATTACAGTTTTATACTGCTAATAGGCTTTCAGCTCAACAGCTCTCTTTAACCCTTTTACTGCCAGCCATTTTGGTCAAAGCGGAACTTGTATTGCCAGACAGTTTTTGAACATTTTGCACTGTTTCACTTTAGGGGCCTTTCCTCTGGGGGACTTTTAGTTTACCAAGGAAAACAATATATCGTTTTTTTCAGAACAACCTAAGCTTTCAAAATATGGTAGAATTTTTGTGTAATTCCAATTCTGTAACAAGATATAGGCTTCTAAATGTCTAAAAATGCAAAAAAAATCAAATTTTCCATAATATAATCACACATACTAGAAACAAAAATTATTTTATGCACGAATATACAACTGATTTGGAAAGTCCCATGTCTCCTGAACGTGCCAATACCAAATATATATAGTTTTATGGAGATTTCTCACTTGTATAGGTCAAAAACTCCCAGCAGTACACTACCAAATTCCCAAAGCACTGCTCCAAAAAAACTGCATACTTTGGATTTCAAGGCCAAAATTCCACTAACAGAAGGTTTATCCCAGAAAATTGTACATTTTTGGAAAGAACAGATTCTGGGGAATACAGAATAGGCACAACTGTCTGTCTACTCCAAACTATCAAGTCGCAATGCTTTCCTAAAGTTATTGGTTTTTATCAAAATTTGTGATTTTTTTTAAAAATCGCTTCAAAGCTTCTAGTCTATAGTATCTTATCTCCTACAGGTCATAAAGTAACCAAATAAAACACCCTAAATATGAATGCCTGGGGTCCACTGAACAGTTTGATGCCCAATATGTATAGGTTTACCTAAGTATGTGGCATGTAGGGGCCCCAATGTGAACATACCCCATATGAACTGTCATTTCTGTCATTTCAGCTTCTGCAAAATCAACACATTTACATCATTATATGTGGGATGAAGCTAGTAAAAAGTACGCTCACCCCAGAAAGTCATATATTTTTGGAAAGTACACATTCCCCCGAATCTAAAATGGGTACCCATGTCTTTCTACTCCAAAGTACCAAGCCGCACAGCTTTTCTAAAGTTAGCAATTTTGATGACATTTCCAAAAATCCCCTCAAAGCTTCCAATTTGAAGCATCTTATCTCCCACATAGCATTAGGTACCAAGATAAAACACCCTGAATTTGAACACCAGGGGTCCACTGAACAGTTTGATGCCCAATATGTATAGGTTTACCCAAGTATGTGGCATGTAGGGGCCCGAATGTGAACATACCCCCATATATACTGTCATTTCTGTCATTTCAGCTTCTGCAAAATCAACACATTTACATCATTATATGTGGGATAAAGCTAGTAAAAAGTATGCTCACCCCAGAAAGTCATATATTTTTGGAAAGTACACATTCCCCCGAATCTAAAATGGGTACCTATGTCTTTCTACTCCAAAGTACCAAGCCGCACAGCTTTTCTAAAGTTAGCAATTTTGATGACATTTCCAAAAATCCCCTCAAAGCTTCCACTTTGAAGCATCTTATCTCCCACATAGCATTAGGTACCAAGATAAAACACCCTGAATTTGAACGCCAGGGGTCCACTAAACAGTTTGATGCCCAATATGTATAGGTTTACCTAAGTATGTGGCATGTAGGGGCCCCAATGTGAACATACCCCCATATGAACTGTCATTTCTGTCATTTCAGCTCCTGCAAAATCAACACATTTACATTATTATATGTGGGATAAAGCTACAAAAAAGTACGCTCACCCCAGAAAGTCATATATTTTTGGAAAGTACACATTCCCCCGAATCTAAAATGGGTACCCATGTCTTTCTACTCCAAAGTACCAAGCCGCACAGCTTTTCTAAAGTTAGCAATTTTGATGACATTTCCAAAAATCCCCTCAAAGCTTCCAATTTGAAGCATCTTATCTCCCACATAGCATTAGGTACCAAGATAAAACACCCTGAATTTGAACACCAGGGGTCCACTGAACAGTTTGATGCCCAATATGTATAGGTTTACCCAAGTATGTGGCATGTAGGGGCCCGAATGTGAACATACCCCCATATATACTGTCATTTCTGTCATTTCAGCTCCTGCAAAATCAACACATTTACATCATTATATGTGAGATAAAGCTACAAAAAAGTACGCTCACCCCAGAAAGCCATATATTTTTGGAAAGTACACATTCCCCCGAATCTAAAATGGGTACCCATGTCTTTCTACTCCAAAGTACCAAGCCGCACAGCTTTTCTAAAGTTAGCAATTTTGATGACATTTCCAAAAATCCCCTCAAAGCTTCCACTTTGAAGCATCTTATCTCCCACATAGCATTAGGTACCAAGATAAAACACCCTGAATTTGAACGCCAGGGGTCCACTGAACAGTTTGATGCCCAATATGTATAGGTTTACCTAAGTATGTGGCATGTAGGGGCCCCAATGTGAACATACCCCCATATATACTGTCATTTCTGTCATTTCAGCTCCTGCAAAATCAACACATTTACATCATTATATGTGGGATAAAGCTACAAAAAAGTACGCTCACCCCAGAAAGTCATATATTTTTGGAAAGTACACATTCCCCCGAATCTAAAATGGGTACCCATGTCTTTCTACTCCAAAGTACCAAGCCGCACAGCTTTTCTAAAGTTAGCAATTTTGATGACATTTCCAAAAATCCCCTCAAAGCTTCCACTTTGCAGCATCTTATCTCCCACATAGCATTAGGTACCAAGATAAAACACCCTGAATTTGAACACCAGGGGTCCACTGAACAGTTTGATGCCCAATATGTATAGGTTTACCCAAGTATGTGGCATGTAGGGGCCCGAATGTGAACATACCCCCATATATACTGTCATTTCTGTCATTTCAGCTCCTGCAAAATCAACACATTTACATCATTATATGTGAGATAAAGCTACAAAAAAGTACGCTCACCCCAGAAAGCCATATATTTTTGGAAAGTACACATTCCCCCGAATCTAAAATGGGTACCCATGTCTTTCTACTCCAAAGTACCAAGCCGCACAGCTTTTCTAAAGTTAGCAATTTTGATGACATTTCCAAAAATCCCCTCAAAGCTTCCATTTTGAAGCATCTTATCTCCCACATAGCATTAGGTACCAAGATAAAACACCCTGAATTTGAACGCCAGGGGTCCACTGAACAGTTTGATGCCCAATATGTATAGGTTTACCTAAGTATGTGGCATGTAGGGGCCCCAATGTGAACATACCCCCATTTATACTGTCATTTCTGTCATTTCAGCTCATGCAAAATCAACACATTTACATCATTATATGTGGGATAAAGCTACAAAAAAGTACGCTCACCCCAGAAAGTCATATATTTTTGGAAAGTACACATTCCCCCGAATCTAAAATGGGTACCCATGTCTTTCTACTCCAAAGTACCAAGCCGCACAGCTTTTCTAAAGTTAGCAATTTTGATGACATTTCCAAAAATCCCCTCAAAGCTTCCACTTTGCAGCATCTTATCTCCCACATAGTGTTAGGTACCAAGATAAAACACCCTAAATTTGAACGCCAGGGGTCCACTGAACAGTTTGATGCCCAATATGTATAGGTTTACCTAAGTATGTGGCATGTAGGGGCCCCAATGGGAACATACCCCCATATGATCTATCATTTCAGCTCCTGCAAAATCAACACATTTACATCCTTTATGTGGGATAATGCTACAAAAAAAGTACATTCACCCCAGAAAGCCATATATTTTTGGAAAATACACATCCCCCCGAATCTATAATGGGTAAATATTTCTTATTGCTACAAAGTACCAAGCTGTAAAGCTTTCCTAAGTTTGCAGATTTATATGACATTTTCGAAAATCGCATAAAAATGTTGCAATTTGCCGCATTTATCTCTCACAATTTCTTGATAAAGATCAGATAAAGACAAATCACCCCAAAAAGGAACACCGGAGGTCTACTGAACAGTTTGATGCCCAATATGCATAGATATACCAAAGTCTGCGGTATGTACTGAACCCAAAATGAAAATAGCGCATAAGGATTTCTCGCCTGCCAGCTCAGCTTTTGCACACAGAGCCCCCTGTCAGTGTATTATGTGCCAAAACTTCCCCTAACCATACAGTGACCCCCACAAAACCATATATTTTTGGAAAGTACACATTCTGACAAATCCAACAAGGGTAAAGAGTCCTTTCTACACCAAAGTACCAATCTGCAGAGCTTTCCTAAAGTTATTGGTTTTTATGACATTTCAGAAAATCGCCTAAAAATGTTGCAATTTGTCGCATTTATCTCACACAATTTCTTGCGTACAAAGGCAAGTCACCCCAAATAGGAACACCAGAGGCCTACTGAACAGTTTGATGCCCAATATGCATAGATATACCAAAGTCTGCAGTATGTACTGAACCCTAAATGAAAATAGCGCATAAGGATTTCTCGCCTGCCAGCTCAGCTTTTGCACACAGAGCCCCCTGTCAGTGTATTATGTGCCAAAACTTCCCCTAACTATACAGAGAACCCCACAAAACCATATATTTTTGGAAAGTACACATTCTGACAAATCCAACAAAGGTAAAGAGTCCTTTCTACACCAAAGTACCAAGCCGCAAAGCTTTCCTAAAGTTATCGGTTTTTATGACATTTCAGAAAATCGCCTAAAAATGTTGCAATTTGCCGCATTTATCTCACACAATTTCTTGCGTACAAAGGCAAGTCACCCCAAATAGGAACACCAGAGGCCTACTGAACAGTTTGATGCCCAATATGCATAGATATACCAAAGTCTGCGGTATGTACTGAACCCTAAATGAAAATAGCGCATAAGGATTTCTCGCCTGCCAGCTCAGCTTTTGCACACAGAGCCCCCTGTCAGTGTATTATGTGCCAAAACTTCCCCTAACTATACAGATCCCCCACAAAACCATATATTTTTGGAAAGTACACATTCTGACAAATCCAACAAGGGTAAAGAGTCCTTTCTACACCAAAGTACCAATCTGCAGAGCTTTCCTAAAGTTATTGGTTTTTATGACATTTCAGAAAATTGCCTAAAAATGTTGCAATTTGTCGTATTTATCTCACACAATTTCTTGCGTACAAAGGCAAGTCACCCCAAATAGGAACACCAGAGGCCTACTGAACAGTTTGATGCCCAATATGCATAGATATACCAAAGTCTGCAGTATGTACTGAACCCTAAATGAAAATAGCGCATAAGGATTTCTCGCCTGCCAGCTCAGCTTTTGCACACAGAGCCCCCTGTCAGTGTATTATGTGCCAAAACTTCCCCTAACTATACAGAGACCCCCACAAAACCATATATTTTTGGAAAGTACACATTCTGACAAATCCAACAAGGGTAAAGAGTCCTTTCTACACCAAAGTACCAAGCCGCAAAGCTTTCCTAAAGTTATCGGTTTTTATGAGATTTCAGAAAATCGCCTAAAAATGTTGCAATTTGCCGCATTTATCTCACACAATTTCTTGCGTACAAAGGCAAGTCACCCCAAATAGGAACACCAGAGGCCTACTGAACAGTTTGATGCCCAATATGCATAGATATACCAAAGTCTGCGGTATGTACTGAACCCTAAATGAAAATAGCGCATAAGGATTTCTCGCCTGCCAGCTCAGCTTTTGCACACAGAGCCCCGTCAGTGTATTATGTGCAGTAACCCCCCCCTAACTATACAGTGACCCCCAGAAAACCATATATTTTTGGAAAGTACACATTCTGATGAATTCAAAATAGGTAAAGTTATTTTTGTACACCAAAGTTACACCTGGCAAAGCTACGCTAAAAACAGATCAGGAACACTTATATAGGGATAAAATGTGATAAAACCACAAAAATTGTGCAAATCAGTGAAACAACAAAATAAGTTACATGACAGTGTAATTAGTGGCCAGAATATCTGATCCAATAGTTACGCTGTCAAAATAAACAGTTTTTAGGTAAAAGAAAATAAAAACAAAGTGGTAATATGAAAAAAAAAAAAAAAAAAAAGCAAAACAAAAAAAACCCAAAGTGTTTGTGTATACATGTGTGTACATGTGTAAAAGTTGTGTGATAGTGTGTAAGTGTGTATATGAGTGTAAATAAGTGTATAAAAGTGTGAAAAATGAAAAAAAAAAAAATGCTAAAATGTGTGCTGTAAGTGTGTGTAAATGTATGTAAGTGTGTATAAATGTATGTAAATGTGTGTATAAGTGTGTAAAAGTGTGTAAATGCAATAAAAAAAAAAAGTCCTTACCTGTTCCTGAAGACCGATCGCCTCCTTCGTCATTTGGGCCGGCGCTGGGGGAGAGGGAGGAAGCAGGAAGCAGCAGATGCGATGCGATCGCATCTGCTGCTTCCTGGAGGGTCCTGCGAGCGATCGGTTCGCAGGACCCTGATGACAGCCCCCCTGGCACATTGCCCAGGGGGGCTGTCATTGTTAGAAGCCCTCTGCAGCGGCGGCACATGCCGCCGCTGCAGAGGGCAGCGCTTAAACGCCAACGACGTATGAGACACGTCGTTGGCGTTTAAGCCCTTTTACTGCCAGCACGTATGCCATACGTGCTTGGCAGTAAAAGAGTTAAAGGTCAGAGTGTCAGTGACCCTAACTGTCTATGCACTTTCAATCCACATCCTGTATACAGTTACCCAGGTTGCTGACTCTCAATTGACCCAAAAAGCTGCAAAAAAAAAAGAAAATGAATGTCAGTTGCAAAAGTGCAAAAAGCTTCAAGAAGAATTTTATGGACAGAGATACATTCTTTATTATAGTGAACTCAAAATATCAGCCCATATTTTGTGGTTTACATTATGTCCAATATTCAAAAAGGAATTGTTGTCATTTTACACTGGGCATTTAATCAACCCACTTTCTATTGTTTAATTTTTATTTCAATAAAAATATTTTGAGTAATATTTGGGTTTTAGTAAAGAAAGTTGAGTAAATTATGTTAAAAATAAAAGGACTCACATACAAATCCCACAGACACAAGTGCAAGAACTCTAAGGTGAAAAATGGGTGAAATGGGCAAACATTATGGTGCCTTGTGCCAATTTTTTGCACCTTGTTCCTTGCTCTGCAATTAGTAAATGAGCCCTTGAGCATTTGGGTGTAATATCTGTCTGTGCAACTGGCCAAGCGTCCACATGTGAAATCACACTTCCTTCAGACATTATAGTTGTACCCAGATAAGCATTTATTTGAACAATAGTTAAAATACATATAAGGGCAAAGACACATGGAGCGATTAGTAGCCACGACTTTTAATCAACTCAGTCGCAGCGACTTTCTGTCAATAGTGTACAACTGCGTCGCACAATTTGGCCGCGTGGATTAGTCGCCGCGACTTTTTAAAAAGTCGCAACGACTTATCGCCCTGTGTGTCTTCGCCCTAAGGGGGAAGACACATGGAGCTACTTAGTAGCAGCTACTTGTCATGGCTACTAAATGCCAGAAAAAACCCTACCATAGACAATACTAAGAATTGCCTCTGCTAAAACACATGTAGAGGCAATTATCAGTATATGATCAGCATTGTCTATTTTTATAGCTGTGACAAATAGCTGCTACTAGTAGCTCTGTGTGTCTACACCCTAAGGGTGTGATGCATTTCTAAAGCAAACATGTTAGTCTAGCTATGTATTGTTCACTGAGCATCCAAAACTTGCAGAGGTTCATTACATATTGTTTGCTGTCATTGCCTTAATACTAAATATACAATAAAACTTCTGGTATGAAATAGTGAAAGGGAGCTACACCTCACCTTTGATAAAAGCATTATTTAGCTACACCTTTTGTTTTTAATAGTTTAAATGGCAGCTGCCATACTTTTCTTATAAAACCATTCTTTTGGTGGCAACAGATGAGAAATAATAGATTGTTTGTTTGGAACTAGCAGTGTTCCTTCTGTAAGCTGAGATCATGAATAGAGGCTACTAAATAGCTAATCACAGCCCTTATTTGGCACCCCCATGATCTTTTATGATTCTTGTGTTGCTCCCCAAGTCTTTTTACATTTGACTGTAGCACATGAGTACTAAAGGTTGGGGATCCCCTAAGGCATTGGGGAACCACACGCTACAGAATACACCTTTGAATTTGTACTTTGTTACATGCATACACACAAGATTTTGGTAGGGGAGGGCAACAAAATGCAAAGAGTACATATCTGTCCACGATAGGCTATAAGGGGGGAAAATATACCATACCATTTTTTGCAGTATCCTCGTTATATTAATGTCATGATTATATTTAATAAATATAATAAAACATAATAATGGTGAAAGGTAATACTTTTAGAAAGCATAGATCAAATAAATATATTTAATTAAAGCCTTATGGGCTTAAGGCTAAAATCCAAAAAATTATAATTGTAACTTTCTCTAAAGCTTGCTATACATATAGCAAGTATAAGACCTGTTATCCAGAATGCTCAAAAACTGGGGTTTTCCAGATAAAGGGTCTTTCCGTAGTTTGGATCATCATACCTTAAGTCTAATAAAAAATCAATTAAACAGTAAATAAAACCAATAGTATTGTTTTTCTCCAATAAGGATTAATTATATCTTAGTTGGGATGAAGTAAAAGGTACTGAGCTTTGGATATTAGGCTTTCGGATAGTCAGTGCCATACATGTATGTATGTATGTATATCTTTATTTATAAAGCACTACTTATGTTCGCAGCGCTGTACAGAACAATACATTAATACAAACGGGATTATTAAGATAATAATAGATAAATACAAAGTATAACAATAAATACAGATAGAGACAAGATAAATACAGTTGCAATAAGTTAAGAGTCAAAGACACAAGAGGATGGAGGTCCCATGTACACTAACAAATATTTAGGCATTTTCATAGTTCAATAAGGCTTTGTCTGTATATACAGAATATCCTAGTCTGCTGATGCCTCTCATGGGTGTGTGGGCATGTGCTGCCTGTCACGCAATATATATTTACCAACTTTAGATCAACAATTCTGCTGATACAGTTTCACAACAAGCAGATCACAAATAAAAAGAGATATATTAGGTTTTTTATTGGACCTTGAGCAAACGTAGAATTTTCTTTGAGTATGAATACGCACCATAAAAATTCTTGAACATTTGTATGCAACTTAAGTTAAAGTAAAATTTCAAGGGCCTGACCCTGTTTTATCTGTTCCCTCTACCTAAGCATTTTCCATTTAATATCCAAAACGCTTCTTTGACCTTACTAAGACAATTATGCATGATACATCTCACACGGATGTACCCTTTGATTTACTTACCGATGAGTAAAATCTATAAACAGGGTGCGTTGTTTCAAAAATCCTAAATGAGCTGGTGTAATGTGTTTGAAAAGATGTGGCTGGCCATCCTAGCATGGAATGTGGAAATACAGTTTAATCTTTCCATAACTTCTTATTTAGGAACACTAAGGTCTTTGTGATCTTTATTGCCTGTGGGGGCTGGGTCTCTGCATATAATATTTCCTTTGTAAAACGGATATCAACTCTCCAGATGTTAATATAGTAAATGTGGACACGTGCAGGCTCAGCTGACATACTGGCTGTCATAAAGGAGTACAGTGCTTTAATAAGTTTGCATCACATTCAGGGTGAAGACACATGGAGCTACTAGTAGCAGCTACTTATCACAGCTACTTAAATAGACAATGCTGATCATTTACTGTGTGTTTTAGCAGAGGTAAATGGCAGGGCAGGGTATTTTCTGGCATTAGGGCTCTGGCACACGGGGAGATTAGTCTCCGCAACAAAACTCCCTGTTCGTAATCTCCCCGAGTTGCCTTCACCTGCCATCCCACCAACGAAAATGTAAGTCGCCGGTGGGATGGCAGGTGAAGGCAACTCGGGGAGATTAGTCGCCCGCGAACAGGGAGTTTTGTCGCGGGCGACTAATCTCCCCGTGTGCCAGAGCCCTTAAGTAACCATGACAATTAGCTGCTACTAGGTAGCTCTGTGTTTATTTGCCGTCACTGTTGCACCACTATATCCCCAAAGAAAGTCTAATTGAAATTCCCTAAATACAAGAAAACATAATGTTCTGCATGCAATGGGGGAGCTTTGATATCCTCCTTTCCTAGCAAGAGATGTGGTTACCTGCTCTCTAGCTGATAAGATGTTAACAGTGTATGCTTACATACTGGTATGCTGAGCTGGTTTGCTCCAGGTTGGTCCACTGCAGTGGTTTCTGGACTCATTAGATTCAACTCCCCTTTAAGGTCCGGTATATTGTAGGGGCCCTATTTAGTTTATAACAAGGTCACATGCATTTTTGTATCAAATGAAAATATGCTGCTTTTGTTACTGTACTTTTAAAGAAAGCATTACATATACGGTACATTTTTTTTTTACAGTTTTAGGAATAAAAAAGTCCTTTCTTTAATCTTTTTTGATAAGAACAAGTGGCGATCCTATAACTAGTAAGGGGGGTTGGTGGCCATACTTTCTAGTTAATGGAAGGGGAGACAATGATGGAGAAATAGTTGGGACAAGTAAATGCATGATTGATTTATTGTAATTTATTTCCCATTGGCTCTCATTTTTTCCATAGTCAGTATGGCCATCAACCCTTTTTGCTAATAATAGACTGCAAGCAACGCTTAAATTTAGCAGCAGGTATCAAATGCAATAGCAAATGGATTGTTAGCATAACTGCCGAGAGAGTGTGATAGTGAATGCAGGCAGAAATCTGACCATGCAGTTTGGGTAGGTTGCACTAATTAAAAAGATATTAAGTCAGGAATGGATGGTCTACTTGAAATGAAAGAACTGGAAAATTGCCATTGTATTTAAAAGGCCACTAAACCCTTATATTTCCAGCAGAATTGTGCTTAGTACAGGGGCATACACATTATGGCATAGTTTTTTAATATCACTAAAGATGATGAAAAAACCTTGGGAGGTGTCCCATCTATGAAAAGTTCCATAAAATGCACTGTTTAAATAGTATCATACCACATACCTTGCACTGCTGGTTCATGTCTATTTTGACTTCTTGCAAAGTGATTTTAAACACAATAGGAGCCCTGTTGGAGATTGTAAAGAGAGTGTGATGAATAATGATACTTTCAGCCTTTAACAAATCCATTTGACCAATCAGTTGGGAAAATAAAAACCTAAAAGAATGGATAAAGTCCAACATATACAGCTGTATGTAGGGTGAATAAATAATCTGCCTAACCTGATTTAACGTATTTAAAACAATTACCAGCTTGAAAGCGATATTTGCAACCACGATTCATACTATTCTCAATGTCTGTAGATAATGTATCAAGTCTGAATAGTTCAGTCTAAAAGGGAAATTTAAAAAAGTAGGTTGTTTACTAGAAGAGTGGAGCAGCAAATATCAGTGTATCACTGTGAGGGTATTGAAGGCTGGGAGCACTGAATGGTTAAATTTTTCTTACCTTGCAAATGTTTAAACCATAACAAATAACATTTATTAACCACACTAAACAGGCTTGGACCACTTTTTTGTTTGTAAATAAACGCATAAGTCCCACATAACACATAAGTCTCTCTCACAGTTGAACTGTTGCCCACCACATGTCCAGGCTCCTTAATGTCTCTTTTTTTCATTCTTTCGCATTCCCACAGTTTCTCTTTTCATTTCCTTCTCTCCCTTCCTCACTTTCCTATGCTCGCCCACCCTGGTTCCCTGTCTTCATGCAGTTTTTACAAGAAGACCTATATTAAATGGCAGCTCTATAAAATGCACAGAAGTATGGAAAGCACAGTAACTAGTTTAATTTACAGTACATTCCCTAGGGCTGTAACTATAGAGAAAACAGGCCCTGTGACTTCTGAGGGGCCCAGAAGGTATAGGAGGACCCATGGGTAATTTCAACATGTTTCTGAAAAATGTTTTATTCCCAAAGTTTATGGGGCCCTACAATGATTGTGCTGTGGGCCCTGTAAATTCTAGTTACTCCACTGACATTCTATTATTGATGTGTATATTTTTAAGAGGTTTGTGTGCATTTTTTTCTTCAAGTAAACTTTTGAGACCTTTCCCCGCACTAATTCAACCTGCCTCATTCAGCCTTGTTTTTCACAGCTAAATACCATACCAAAAACAGGTTTCAGCATTTACACCTTCAGTCAAAGCAGGAAACAAATACACTGAGCATTACATTCAGCCAGGTCAAACCTGACTCGTTAGTTTAAATTAGCATGAACATAGCAAGCCTTTTTTACTAATGAATCAGCACACGCACTCTAACAGTATATACAATATACCATAGCCTCATCATCATTTATTTATATTGCGAAAGCAAGTTACACAGTGCTTTACATTCATTTGTAACAGACATAAGGAATCTGGCAACAATTTGTGATTTATGATAAGTTAATGTCTGATTGTTCAATGTACATCGAATACGCTGCTCGAAACAGATGGGTCTTTAGGGAGTTTTCGAAAGCTTGAAAGAAAGGGGAGAGTCTGACAGCTTAAGGCAAAGAGTTCCAGAGACAGTAAATAAAGTGCTCCCTCTAGTGTGAGCGCACTACAAGTAAAAGAGGGAAATAATGTTAATATATGACTTCCTCCTGTACAGCACAGGATTATGAAGCTTTAGTGCCACTTGCCCTAACTATAAGTGGGAGGATTAAAAGGTTAAAAATGTTAGAAACATAGCACACAAAATAAACCCTAGGGCCTTTGACAAAGCCAAACCCTGCTCTCCCCAGCCCAGCATCACAGCTGACACTGAAGTAGTTATTGCATAGCAGGGGCTCCCAGAATAGGTGGTTTCTAATATAGTTCCTAATATAACTTGGTAAAATTAGTAGTACAAGTATAGAACCCATTATCCAGAATGCTTGGAACCAAGGGTAATCCGGATAAGGGGTCTTTGCGTAATTTGGATCTCCATACCTTAAGTCTACTAAAAAATCAATAAAACATTAATTAAACCCAATAGGATTGTTTTGCACCCAATAAGGATTATTTATATCTTAGTTGGGATCAATTACAAGGTTCTGTTTTACAATTACAGAGAAAAAGGAAATTAGTTTTAAAATTCTGAATTATTTGATTAAAACGGGGTCTATGGGGGACAGGCTTTCTGTAATTCGGAGCTTTCTGGATAATGGGTTTCTGGATAAGGGATCCCATACCTGTACTCATCCTAATGCCTGAAAACTATAACCATGTATCGGTGCCCAATCAGGTCAGTCAGGATTATCCCAGTTGTTTTTCTCCCCCAGAGCAAATTTTATATGTTGGTTCCCCATTGCAGGCACCTCTGAACATGGGCCTGTCTCAGATACTAAGCTTGTTCCAGGATTGTCAAACTTGCTGCCTGCTCTTCACCTTTTGCCTTTTCAATAATTTATTTTCTTTCACATGGGAGGGGGAGTAACCCTTAAAGTGATACTGACACTAAAAAACTACTCTTCAAAAATAAAAGTACATAAAAAGTTACCTATAGGTCATGATGATCATTTTTTGCTTTTCTAACTAATTATTATTTGAAGTCCCTAAACCTGACTGTTTTCCCAACCTGGCTGTCCCTTCTCAGCCTGTCAGTTATATCTTCTAATGCTAATGGACTCCTGCTGCACAAATATGGCAGCCCCCTCATAGAGGAACATGGGGGATCAGATAGGCAATGTAAAAGCATCTGGCAAATACTTTTATGGCAAACTTATTAGCAGCATGCAACAACAATGTTATGATAGATGTAAAAAAGGTTCATTTCTGGTATCTGTATGTCTTTAAGGAACCTTCTACCATGTAAAGAAGCAATATATTCAGTTATGGATCATTATATGTTACAAAGCCCATTTATTGATTAATTCCCATCAACAAATGACCTAAACCATTAAGCCATGGATGGTTTAGTATTTATTAGATATTTATTTATTTCTGTTTTAGCCATAGGCTGGCAATATACAGTATAGCAAGTCAAAATTTCTTTCTTCCATTTCTTATTCATTTGGCCAATCTCTGCTGACTCTTTTTTTTATCCTTTTTGTGTATGGACAGGGCCGCCGCTCCCTATAAGCAGAGTACTCAGTCTGCATAGGGCACCAACTCCCAGGGGGGCACCATCCCAGCTGCTCCAAAAGAAAAACCATTTTTATATATTATAACATACCCCTCCAACACTGTCCCGCTGGTTTTTATAGCGCATCCCGCTGTCCCGGATAGTTCAATCAATCTATGGGGGCACTTACTATGGGAGCATTGTCTATGGGGGCTATTGGGGGCACTTACTATGGGGGCATTGTCTATGGGGGCTATTGGGGGCACTTACTATGGGGGCATTGTCTATGGGGGCAATTGGGGGCACTGTGTGTGGGGCCCCTATAGTAGGTGTTTTTTTTTATTATTCTATTTTTAATTCTGTAATATTTGGGGGAGGGGGCACAAAAGTAAATTTCTGCTTAGGGCACCCATTTGGCCAGCAGCGGCCCTGTGTATGGAATTATTCTTACTACTGTTATAATCTCATGCAAAGACATTGTTATGCACTTAAAACATGTTACTTCAGGCAGTGTCTATCAGGGTCTGATGGCTTAAAGCCAACAACATTATATAATGAATGTCAGCCTACAAATAACACTTCTAAAGATTTTTGAAAAGTTCTTTGTTTTTCCTCTTTTCAGTCTATGCTATGTCTCTATGCTATGAAATGGCTATGTTTAAAGGGCAGCATACAATGTGGCAAGATCAAACAGACCCAAGACTTAAAGGAACAGTAACACCAAAATATTAAAGTGTATAAAAATAATTAATATATTATATACTATTGCTCTGCACTGGTAAAAGTTGTGTGTTTTCATCATAAACACTACTATAATATATATAAATACCCTGCTGTGTAGCCATGGGGGCAGCCATTTAAATTGAAAAAAGGAGAAAAGGCACAGGTTACTAAGCAGATAACAGATAAGTAGCAGATTCCCATTGTATTCTACACAGTTTATCTGTTATCTTCTTATGTAACCTGTGCCTTTTCTCCTTTTTTCAATTTAAATGGCTGCCCCCATGGCTACACAGCAGCTTATTTATATAAACTATAGTAGTCTTTCTGAAGCAAACACACAACTTTTACCAGTGCAGGGCAGCAGCACATTATATTTTTATTATTTTAAAACATTTTTATTTTTTAGTGTTACTGTTCCTTTAAAGGGTCAAATTGGGCCTATTACATAATTTTCCATCTGATTCCATTTACAATAGAAACCAGAGCTGTGACCATGAGAAGTAATAATGATTCATTGTTTGTTTTAGTGTCTTATTATTACTGGGAAATTGCAGCAGGTTCTTGGGCTTACCATTATTAGTTCTACTGGAATGCATTTAGACCCATTCCACACTTGTGGTGCTGGTATCATTACAGATGAACAAATAGTTTCATTAACATTTAGATTATGCATGAGTCATGGGGATTATATCACATTAAAGCTATTTACTTAGACAAGCTCATTTAGGTTTGCTATAATAGAAGATCTGGTGACTTATTAAGACTTGAGAGTGCGCTTTTTAGTTCAGAATATGAAAAAAAGGTGTAGAGAGTTTCATAATGCATCAATCTGCATCTATGTAAGAATAGTATTAAAGGAACAGTAACACCAAAAAATGAAAGTGTATAAAAGTAACTAAAATATAATGTGCTGCTGCCCTGCACTGGTAAAAGTTGTGTGTTTACTTCAGAAAGTCTACTATAATTTATATAAATAAGCTGCTATGTAGCCATGGAGGCAGCCATTCAAAGAAGAAAAGGCACAGGCACATAGCAGATAACAGATAAAACACTATTGTATTCTACAGAACTTGTCTGTTATCTGCTATGTAACCTGTGCCTTTTCTCCTTTTTTCCAGCTTGAATGGCTGCCCCCGTGGCTACACAGCAGCTTATTATATAAATTATAGTAGTGTTACTGTAGCAAACACACCAGTTTTACCAGTGCAGGGCAACAGTGCATTATATTTTATTACTTTAAAGCTCTTTTATTTTTTGGTGTTACTGTTCCTTTAAGTGAAACCTATTCCGTGTTTTCCTGAAAGATGTGTTTCTATTTTTCAATTCATTTTGTGTTCCCTAGCTTGTAGCCATATTCTGCTTTTTCATATTCATGTTTCCCATCTAAACAGAAACAGCTGGTAGGTATGAGGCATCTTACCTTTAACCAAACGTTATCAATAGTCATAGCTTGCAGGAGAGAGCAGGCACTGAGCAATCTGTAGCTTTTTGGGTACTGGAACGTATAAGGACTGCTGTTGTTGTTCATTTTACCAACCTGGTATCCAGAAACAATAATTCAAACATAATTTTAAAAATACTTATAGTGCCCCTGGGTATTAAAGAAAATTGTTAATGAAAATGCTAGGTAACAATATCTACTGGCTAAATAACATGCTGCACTTTGGTTACAGAAACAATTAATACTACATTTTCCTACCTTGAGGTCTAAAACTAACTGCAATGTGATGAGCAGCCAATGAAAGAGCTGTGTATGCATGCCCATTATTTACATCAGCTATTTAAACATTTGTATTAATAGATTCGGTTTCAGCTTCTATTTATATTTATTATGATCTGCTTAATCTACTCACCATGCTGGATTTAGTAACAGATAATTAGATGTAATATTGAGTCATCCAGCCAAAACAACTAGGTTGGTGTTATTATGCAAGGGATACATTATAGCATGAAGGCATCACAAGTCAGATGGAGACAGATTAAGTGCTACAGATGTGGAGTTCTCCACTGTGCATTTTTCTGGGACTGCCCGGCAACCAGGGAAATCATATCCTCCATATAATCATGTATACAAATACGCGATTGATTCTTCCATGTTTTTGGAGTCTTCTAGTAGATGAATCCATTCTGCTAGCGTTGGTGGTTCGGCATTTCTCCATTTCCTTGGGATGATTGCTTTAGCTATTGTGATAATATACTTAATCAGAGGATTGGAGATTGTACCTTTTTTTTATTATTGTACAGTAATAGTATTGCTATAGAACTGAGTTCAAATTCTTTTGGAAAAAATGTTTTGATAATTTTTTGGATAGAATCCCAATAATGATCTAACTTTTTACATTTGTACCATATATGTTCGTAAGTCTGAGTTGCATCTCCAGCACATATCAGTTACGTCAAACATTTTCTTTAATTTTACTGGGGTCATATCACCTTGATAATAATTTGTAATTAAATTCTTGTAGTTTTGATGATGTAAAAATTTTTGAGTTACTATGACAATTTTTTTCCCATTCTTCCGTTGTTAGGCTAATATTAAGATCTTTTTCCCATTTTTCAGCAAATTGAGGTTTAATATCATACTTTGCTATCAATTTTTTATAGAAAAATGATAAGGCTCTTGGAGGAGGAGTATTTCTAGAGATCAGGTTCTCAAACCAGGTAAGTTCTCTTTCTAGATTTGTTATTTGGAATGAGTGGATAAATTCTTTTACTTTTTCATATAAATGAATTGAGAGACTAGACTTTTCTTCAAAGATGAAATGTAATTTCTCTATTGTTAGTGTTTGTTTCTTTTCCAAAAAGTATTTTATTCTGATAGTTTGTTTTTTGTTTTCTGTCCATGATTTGAGAACCTCATTTTCTACTCCTGTTTTAAACTCTAGATTATTTAATAATGGAGTTAATGGAGATGGATATGGGGATAACTTATGTTCATTGTTTAATTTGAACCACCATCTAATAGTAGGATACACTGTTATCTCAGTTTTAGTAATTTTTGTATTTTGTACTTTCTCTGACCAAATCAAGGTCGAAAGTGATTTAATATTCTCACCCTTTTCTGCATTGCAGCTTGGACTGAAATAACTTTCGTTCTGCCATACAATAATTCTGGATAAATGAATTGCATTGTAGTATGTATAAAGACACGGAAGCCCCAATCCCCCAGTTTCTTTAACTCTTGTTAGAGTTTCATAAGCTATTCTAGGTTTGGAGTTCTTCCATATAAATTTTGATAGTTTTGTTTTAATTTTAGTAAAAAATATTCCAGGGATATCCACTGGTATAGTTTGGAGAATATATAGAATTTTAGGGAGAATTAGCATTTTAACTATAGTTATTCTACCTATCCAGGATATGCAACTATTAGAGCACTTTTGTGTATCTTTATCTATCGTTCCGAGTATTGGAAGATAGTTCTTAGGGTAGAGAAGTTTTTCGTTTTGTGTTAAATATATCCCCAGATATTTAATCTCCTCCTTAGCCCATTTGAAGGAAAAAAAATGTTTTAAGGTTTTGAGTTCTATGCTGGGGTATGGTAATATTTAGGATTTCAGATTTATTGTAGTTAATTTTAAAGTTGGATAATTGGCTAAATGTATTTATAAGATCCATCATATTGGGTAAGGTAGAGGTGATACACTTTTATGGATAATATAATAATTGTAACCAACTTTTAGAACATAAACCAAGGGATTATGAGCAGTTGTGCTGTAAGTGTATATTTTGTACGTACATAGCACTATCCTTTCTCGTCAGACTTCTGAGATACCCTTGCCGTACCTCAGTGATCCCAAACCAGTGGCTCGTGAGCAACATGTTGTTCACCAACCCCTTGGATGTTGCTCTCAGTGCCCCCAAACCAGGTAGTTATATTTGAATTCCTGACTTGGTGGCAAGTTTTGGTTGAATAAAATCAAGATTTATTACCAAATAAAGCCTCCTGTAAGCTGAAAGTGTGCATAGCAGCCACCTAATAGCCAATCTTAGCCCTTATTTGGCACCTCCATGAACTTTTATGATGCTTGTGTTGCTCTCCAAGTCTTTTTACATTTGTCTGTGGCTCACAAGAAAGAAAGGTCGGGGACCCCTTCCCTACAGTGATACATTCAGTACAGTAGAAATACACACTTGGCTACCTACAAGTAGAAGTATGCATCACCCTGTAGTGACCATGGTTGATAAATGGAGTTCTGTGCATCATCAGCAAAAAGTTATCTCTGAGCAAAAAGCTTATCACTAAGCTAAGGACCAGAATTTAAAGTTAATGTGTACATTTGATTACTAAACTTGTTCAAAGGCACCATTTACACATTATACACAGGGTGCTGGCAAGCCTAGAGCTGCCCCTAATTCTGTCTTAATTCCTCAGCATGGTGAGTTTACTGTTTTATTTAATTATGCTACATGTATGCCATACTAGTCAAATGAAAATAAACCCTGCAACCAGTCTGTCAGTGTTGATTTGATGAATCTCCAATTATGTCTGAAGTAGAGAAAAAATGGTTTCATAATCTGATCTTGTCAAGTAATAAATATTTGTACACACTAGCCCAGCATTTTTGGAAGGTTCAACTTTGGGAAAGGGCAGGGGTATTTCTGTAGTACAACAAGACAAGACTCCAGGGATCAGAGTGCCATGGATCACCTTGGGAATTTGTAGAAAAGATGTACATGCAAGGGTGCACCAAGATCCCTAAGAAACCCAGGCACTCAAGTGAAGATTAAAGACCAGTCTGTCCGGCCCATGGCAACCTGTAATACCCACCAGTGGTGCCACTGCTTTCTGCACACTCATAGCAAAATAAATGCAAACCCAGGCAAGCACTAGTAGTTATTTATACATAATTGAAAGTCATTCAACTAAAGCAGAATTTTTATGTATGTTTGTGCCTGGCTCTGAGAAAGAGAACTCTAGTTCATACTAAACAACACAGCTGTAAATTTGAAAGTTGTTTTCATTTTAAACATTTTAAATCAAATGAATGTAATTTAAAAAAAATAACTTTTACATAACTGTATGTAATAAATGAAAAAACTGAGGAGAAGAAGAGCCTTCTGATTGTCCCTGCTAATGGCCATTTTGCTGTATATACTGATAGCCTGGGCGTACCTGACCAGTACTGTCGCACTTGTGCTAACACAAAAGGGAGTCATTCTCCCCCTGCAACTGCCATTTCCTGGCACAGGCTCATGTATTTTTTGCAGAGATTAATGCTCAGGAGACTGAGCAGCATGGAGCAACTAAAAACCTATTACTCTCTTTCTGGGAATAGCTTTGTTATTGAGGGGAAATTGTCAGGAAAGTGAGATCTAGAATCAGATAGTCAGGAAGGAAAACCTACAAGGAAAGTGTTTGGGGATTTGGCAGGATGGAGAGACCATTACTGATATGTTCATTCATGTCAGGTTCAATGCAGTGTTTTCATACATCTGTGATATTCCTTACTGAACGAGGCAACTTTTCTCTTCTTACTTGGGAGAAACACTAGGGAAAATGCCATTCAGACTGTATATTTATATACATGGGTCAGTTATAATCACACCATAAAAAAGTGGTTAAGTGGCACTTAAAGGGCTAGATAACCTTAAAATGTACTTTTAGTATAATGCAAACAGTTGGATTTAAGACAGTGTACACCTTGTCTTTATTTTTCTTTTTTGAAGCAGCTCTCCAGTTTGAAATTTCAGCTTTTATGTGGTTACTAGGGTCCCATATAACCTAGAAACCAGGTAGTAGTTTGCATAACAGACTGGAAGATGAATACGATAGTTGAAATACAACATTAAACAGTAAAAAGTAGTAATAAAAATGTAGCCTTACTAGGCAAAAGTTACTTGGCTACAGGGGTCAGTGACCCCTGCATTTTAGATTGCAACCTGGTAAGGCAAATCATTCTAAAATGATTTTTAAAAATGATAACCTATATATATTCTTTTAGTATATTATATTCTATAATATACTAAAAGTTAACTTAAAGGTGAACTAACCCTTTAATGTACAAGGGATAAACACTTTGCAGCCATGCATTTTATGTGTTAATAAAACAGACTTTGTGCCCGTGCAATGTGTCTATGGGCAATTTTTGGAACATGGTACTGACTTGAGTTGTTGTGTAGGCTCCACTCTAGTCTCTCTGCTGCCATCTTGTGACTGTTTTCCTATGTACAGCTAAATATCCTAATCACTACCTTATAATGGACTCACAATGTATGTAACATTTGGCTATAGGGTGGCAGAAAGTTTGCAGACATACAGAGGCGTA